>NW_004444130.1:2700223-2777093 GCF_000243295.1 Trichechus manatus latirostris | reverse complement strand
TACAGTAGTGGTCTCATACAATATTTGTCCTTTTGTGCTTGACTTATTTCACTCAGCATAATGCCCTTCAGATTCATCCATGTTATGAGATGCTTCGCAGATTCATCATTGTTCTTTATCATTGCATAGTACTCCATTGTGTGTACGTACCATAGTTTGTTTATCCATTCATCTGTTGATGGGTATCTAGGTTGTTTCCATCTTTTTGCTATTGTGAACAATGCTGCCATGAACATGGGTATGCATATGTCTAGTCACGTGATGGCTCTTATTTCTCTAGGATATATTCCTAGGAGTGAGATTGCTGGATCGTATGGTATTTCTATTTCTACTTTCTAAGGAAGCGCCATATTGTTTTCCAAAATGGTTGTATCATTTTGCATTCCCACCAGCAGTGCGTAAGAGTTCTGATCTCCCCACAGCCTCTCCAACATTTATTATTTCCAGTTTTTTTAATTCGTTCCAGTAATGCTGTGGTGAGATGCTATCTCATTGTGGTTTTGATTTGCATTTCTCTAATGGCTAGTGATCTTGAGCATTTCCTCATGTCTCTGTTAGCCACTTGACTGTCTTCTTTGGTGAAGTATCTGTTCATTTCCTTTGCCAATTTTTTAATTGGATTATTTGTCTTGTTGTAGAGGTATTGGATTTTCGAGGTTAGACCTTTGTCTGATTTGTAATGTCCAAAAATTTTTTCTCAGTCTGCAGGTTCTCTTTTTACTCTTTTGGTGAAGTCTTTTGATGAGCATAGGTGTTTAATTTTTAGAAGATCCCAGTTATCTATCTTATCTTCTGGAGTTTGTGTGTTATTGGTTATGGTTTGTATCCTGTTAATGCCATGTATTAGGGTCTCTAGTGTTGATCCTGAAATAGTATTTTTATGATGGCCACTTTACAGATGATGCAATTGAGATTCAGAAAGTTTAGGTGACTCATTCAAGATCATACCTCTACCCTGAAACTGTTGCCCTGGAGATAATCTTTAAACCTTAAACCAAAAATATCCCCTGAAGTCTTCATAAAACCAAACAACAGTTTAGGGTAACTAGTAAAAAATGTCTGCCTTGAGCATTATGCTTTTTTAAGAACTATCTATATGGGATCAAAATGACAATAGCAACTCAGAAGATTAGATAGGAACCTTAGGGGGCAGTGAGTTTATATCAATGGGGGAGGAACAACTCAGAAAAGGAGGGTTAGAATGGTTGCGTGACTAGAAGAATGTAATCAATGTCACTGAATTGCACATGTAGAAAGGGCTGAATTGGTGTATGCTTTGCTGTGTATAGTCTCAACAACAACAAAATAAAAAATTACACTTCTAGCGAGCCCCTTCATGTGATTTTCAAAATCTCTGAGGGGGGAAAGAATCTCTAAGCAACTCTGTCATTCTAATTAAACTCCATCTCTTTCCTTGTTCCTTTACTAGACAGTGAGTTTCTCAAGGGCAGGAACTCAAGGGCAGGGTCGTATTCCTCTTTGTGCCCCCAGAGCCTGACATAGAGACTGATAAACAAGAATTGCTGCTGGTATTTATTGATTGAACGGTTGAAGAAATGAATGACCTGATTCCCAAGTCAAAGAGCAGGAGATAAATCTGTGGGACTAGGGGAAGAAAAAGATACGGTACTAATTAGGGGTCTTTCAGGAATCTGGGACAGAAAGCTTATTCAAACCATTGTAAGCAAAAAAGAGTTTTAAGCAAACCATGGTCACCTCGGAATCCACTAAACAGCAATAGTTTTTTTTTTAAATTTTTTATGGTCGCCTAACTTTAATAAAGCATGACTCACACCCTAACAGAAAGCTGGGCACGTCCTCCTTGTGTAAGAGGAAGTGACTCTCAGGGTTAAAATGTCTCCTCCCTCACTCCCCCGCCCCCATAAGCTGCAGCACTGAGAAGCACCATCTCTCCTGCTCCCATAGGTTTTTGCTGGAGGTTCATTCCGTCCCATACTGTGTCCTGTTCTGTGTTACTCTGTTAGGATCGTCCCAGAGAGCAAGGAGACCTTTTTCTTTTCTGCACCCCCCAGCTGCAAGCAGAGGACCTGGCCCAGTTGAGTGCTCCGTTGAGTGCGTTTGGGGAAGGTGGAAGAGGGTGTGGGAAGCGGGAGGCAGGGACGGATTACCCAATAAACAAGGTACACACGGATTTCACCTGTTTTTTACAACATCTCAGAGGTGGTGAAACCTATGTGAAATTGTTCACTACAGGTTAGTAAGCAAACACAAACCTGTGAAGACCTTGCTTGGAGCCATGTTGGCACAGTGGTTAATAACTCGGCTGCTAACCAAAAGGCTGGCAGTTGGAATCCACCAGCTGCTCATTGGAAACCCTATGGGGCAGTTCTACTTTGTCCTATAGGGTAGCTATGAGTTGGAATCCACTAAACGATAACGGGTTTGGTTTGGTATACCTTGCTTAATGTAAACCCTTGCGTATTGTGCTTAGTGGTTAATCAGCCCCTTCTCCGGGAGGAGAATGCCAGGAGGAAAGAAGGGGCCTTGGCCTAGGGCTGCCTAAAAGGGCCTCTGGGACAGGGTGTCGGAGCCTGGCGGTGGTCGCCGGTACGAGATCTGGAGCCAGAAGGAGGCGTGTCACAGTAGTCGGTGCAGGCCTCCCAGTCCCATGGGGCTGTGGCCTCCGCAGGGCGCGCGGGACAGAAACAGCCATCCAGCAGGCTGCCTGGGGCGACTCGTGCAGGGACCCGACTCAGGGCAGCTGTGAAGCCGAAGGTTCCACTTCGGGAGGAAACTGAACAGCAGTATTGCATTCGGCCACATGTCGAGCCCGGACGGCCAACAGGAGGACGGGGCCCCGAGGGAAGATGGCGCGGAGGACCAGGGACCTCCCCGGGGAATTCGCGTTCAGAGACTCGCCACCCAGCAGACGCAGTGGTCGGAGGGCGGCGGGAGGAGAAGTCTTCCTGAAACTGGGCGCGGGACAGATCTGATGCCCTAGCGCGGCGCACATAGATTCCTGCACCGGTATGAAGACCCGGGTGGGAGGTCATCCACAGCGGATTTCCTGGAAGTCAGGACCAAGTTGGTTTAACTTCCTCCTCCCGGGTGGTGGAGCGAGCTGCTCGGGAGGGTTCTAGCTTCTGCCAAAGCAAGACGCGGAGTGGGGGCGAGGGTCCCGGAGGGGCAGTGGCCTCAGGAACGGGCTCAGAGGAATGGTCCCGCAGCCCTAGACAGAGCTCCAGGTGTTGTGGGGAAATTCCCAAGACAGGTGATTGCAGTTCTTAAAAGGGCTTATGCCCGCCTCCTTTTCTGGGGGCCACTTCAGGCACAAGGAGAGTAACCTGATGTAAGTATCTCATCAGGAAAGGGATATCTGAGAGATATATATATCTATATAGTGTGTGTGTGTAGGAAGTCACATTACAGTTATTTATGGATTTATACTGTTACTACCATTTTAAGATTTTTTTGCTTTTAAAACTAGTTAACTTCCCCCTCATTGTACTACAAGTATCACATGAACATATTCTTAAAAGGTTATTAGCAGTTTTACACTATTATAAATAGCACTGCAATGACTGTCTTGGTATACGTCTACATGCACAGATATGTTTCTATATCATAAGTTCCTAAAAGTTCAAATTGCTGAGTCAAAGTGTGTATGTGTTTATATTCCTCTCCATCCCTTCGATATCATTATTATATACTTAATTATCTCATGTGCTTTGACTTGCCTATTCAGACACCAAACCCAAAACAATTTTAGTTATTGCAGTTTTTAATACATTTTAATACCTTACGGGGTACATCCCCTTATTTTTATTTTTTAAAAAGTCCTGGTTATCCTTGCTAGTAATTTTCTCTTTGAAATGAGCCTTAGGATCATTTGGTTTCAATCCCAGATATATGCCACTGGGAGTTTTACTGGAACTGCGTTAAATCGGGTTTACACTTGGAAAGAATTGCCAGGTTAATAATTTTTAATATTTCCAGTCAGAAATATGACATTTCTTTAAGCTCTCTTTTGTGTAGTTTGCTTCATGTCACTCCAGCACTTTTTCTGTAAAATTTACTCCTACGTATTAAACATTTTTTTCTTGTTTATATGAGTGGGACCTTTTTCTCATTATGTTTTTCTGACTAGTTATTGCTGAGATGGAAACCCTGATGGCATAGTGGTTAAGAGATACAGCTGCTAACCAAAAGGCTGGCAGTTCGAGTCCACCAGGTGTGCCTTGGAAACCCTATGGGACAGTTCTACTCTGTCCTACAGGGTTGCTATGAGTCAGAATCGCCTTGATGCCAATGGGTTTGGGTTTTTTTTTTTTTTGTATTGCTGAGATATAACTTTTTGATGAGGCTGGTAATAAAATCTAGATTATGTCTTGGAGCTAGGAAGCTGAAATCTGCAAGGTTTCTTGAACAAAACTTCCACATCTGCTTCTGCCTAAGGTGAACTAGAGAAGGTGGAAAGCTCTTTACTCTCAGGAGTCCCAAGAGATGTCCCTGAAGGCATCTGCTCTTTAGCTGGGAATAGCTAAGCTCCACTGAGTATTTCTGTTATTGTTGTTAGGTGCCGTCAAGTCGGTTCCAACTCATAGCGACCCGATGTACAACAGAACGAAACACTACCCGGTCCTGTGCCACACTCCACAATCATTGTTATGCTTGAGTATTTCTAGGAGTGCCTTCATGCCTGTTATCTAACAGGTATAATTATCTGTTATATAATTAGGATAACTCTAAAGGCAACCAAAACAAAGGTGTATCAGTTGAGGACTAGGGAAGGAAGGATGCCAGGGCCTTGGGGAGAGAGAAGAAAATGTGAGATTGACAGATGCCAACTTCTCTGCAGTCCTGAATATCATTGGCCAATGTTGCAAACTAGGTGTTCATGGGCAATATTCATTTGGCAGACATGTTTCATTTGGCTCACACGGTGTTGGACTGCACAGTTTTTAAAATACTTTTTGACTTGGTTGCAATATTTAAAAGAGTGATTTAGAAATTTAACATAAAAATCCAGATTTCTGGCTGCTCTTGAACAACTGGAAGATCTTTCATCACTGGGCCCTTTATGCTTGAAGAGCAACAGTTGATGACTTAATAGGTAGCCCCTGCCTTCTTTAGACAGGGCGTGAGCTTTCCAGTCCTCCCTCTGGTCACCCTGACGATGAGACCATGGGTCAGTTGTCTTTATCATTGCACATATGCTGCTTTTTTCTTACAGGACTGTAGTGAACTGTTTTTTGTACTGTTGCCTCTATCAAAAATGGAGAAATGAAAGACTAGGTGGTCCACATGTCTCAAGGAAAATGGGAGGAAACATATTTCTTTGTGGCTTTAAAGACTGTTCCTAGGCCAGCTCATTTCACTTATTTAAGTTACCTGCCTGGCCTCTGAAGTTAACCCCCGCACTTTGGCAGGATGTATTTGTTAGCATATGTAGGCTAAACTGATGTAACAGATAGACCCCAAAATGTAATGGCTCTAACACCGTAGAAGTTTATTACTCACTCACTTAACAGTCCATGGCAGATATTTCAGATATGGGTGGCTCTCCTCCAAGCAATAATTCGAGGACCCAGGATCCTTCTATTTTGGGGTTCTGGCATCCCTACAGCCACATCATCCTGTGCATCCAGGTGGCAGAGGGGATAAGAGTATAGAGGAAACAAACCTGCCTGACTCCAAAGCAGCATGTATCACTTCCACTCACATCCCATTGGTAAGAACTAGTTACATGGCCACATCAAGCTGCAAGGGGGGCTGGGAGATATAGTCTTAGCAGGGCCAACACTTTCAGCAACAACTCTGTTATTATGGACAGATTTTGGAATGGCGGGGGCACCTCTTCAGGTGTTCAAATTACAGACACCCTTGATTCTCCCTTAGCTAAGTGTTAAACATGCAGGGGATTCTGGGACTTAAACGAATTCCATCAGTTTCTTCCAGGTATGGATGAATTGAAGCAGATCATCTCCTTAGGCCAGCTTGTCTACCAACAGTGTGAAGAGATGAAATACTGCTGGAACCAGTGCCAGCGCTTGGGGAAACACATCCATGGCCTGCTGCAGCCTCTGGAGATGCTCCAGGACCAAGGACAGAAGAACCTGTCCACGCAGCTAACTGCTGCCCTGCTCAGTTTCCAGACTGTCCTGGAGGAAGCTAAGGATGCAGATAAAAAAGTTCAACAATAAATCCAATGTCCAAAAGTTTCTTACAGCAGGGACTGACAAAATACTCTTTAGTGCAGTGAACAAGAGGCTGAGAGACGTCTCGGAGGAGCTCTCGCTGGTGCTTCAGGTTGATCAACGGACCTTCCATCAGCCCTGGCAAAAGGAGGATCAGCGAGATGCAGAGGAAGACATGAGTATGTTTTGGGGGGAGGAAGGGTGACCAAATGGTTTGCACTCAACTGTTGTTGGGTGCTGTGGTGTCAATTTTCGACTAATAGTGACCCCATGTGACAGAGTAGAACTGCCCCACAGGGTTTTCTAGACTGTAATCTTTATGGTAGCAGACTGTGAGTCACTTAGTGTGTTCCAACTGCAAACCTTTCGGTTAGCAGCTGAACATTTAACTGTTGTGCTACCAGGGCTCTCGTCCACTAACCTAAAAAAAAGGTTGGCGGTTTGAAACTACCCAGCAGTGCCTCAGAGAAAGGCCTGGTGATCTGCTTCTGTAAAGATTACAGCCAAGAAGACCCCATGGAGCAGTTCTAATCTATAACACATGGGGTCGCCAAGAGTTAAAATCGACTCAGCAGCAACGGGGTTATACATGTGGCCAAGAACTCCTAAAATCCATGGCCCAGATATGGTGGGGGCTGCTGAAATTTGGGCAAACCAGGGAAGAAAGAGGGTACTGATGAGTTTCCTTTGCCTCTGCATTCTCTCTTTGACACAATACCTGGAATTCTAGAAGCTGATTCCTTCAAGCTGAAGGGCAGGATTGGCTCCCAGCCTCGTAATTGTCAGTGCTCATCGGTCCACTTCCTGATGGGGGTGGGAGGCACATTCATGTCATCAGCCTGGGACACAGGGTTAACTTCCTGTTCTTGCTTTTAAAAATTTTTAAACATTTTTTATTAGGTAACAAAATCACATAGTACAATATTCAAAAGTTACAAAAAGGGCACAGAGTGAGAAGTAAATCTCCCTCTTGACCTTGACCTCAAGGGCCCCGTTCCCCTCTCCAAACACAATCTGTCCTACCAGCTTCTTGTATAGCCTTCCAGAGATTTAAGTATATGTATTTTGTTGCTGCTGGTTACACAATCAGAAGTGTGCTGACTACAGTGTTTTGCTTCTTGCTTTTCTCATGAAGTCATCTTGAATATTGTTCTGTACGAATATTCACAGAGTTGTCTAGTACAGTTCAAGAGTATACATGAACTAGATTTAAGCAACTCCCTATCAGTGGACATTTAAGTCATGTCCAATTTTTCACTATTGTAAATAGTGCTGCATTGAGCCTATTTGTATCTGTTTCAGGATATTTTCAGGAAAATTCCTTTTATCCCTAGCCGCTCTTAAAATTCTCTCTTTATTTTTGGTTTTGGTAAGTTTGATTATAATATGTCTTGGTGACTTCCTTTTGGGACCTCGCTTATGTGGGGTTCGATGAGCATCGTGGATAGTTATCGTCTCATCTTTCATGATATCAGAGAAGTTTTCTGTCAACAAATCTTCAACAATTTTCTCTGTATTTTCTGTTATCCCCTCCGTTCTGGTACTCCAGTCACTCGTAGGTTATTTCTCTTGATAAAGTCCCACGTAACTCTTAGAGTTTCTTCATTCTTTTTAATTCTTTTATCTGATTTTTCCTCAGATAAGTTGGTGTCAAGTGCTTTATCTTCAGTGTCACTAATTCTAACTTCTACTGCCTCAGTTCTGCTCCTATGACTTTCTATTGAGTTGTCTAATTCTGAAATTTTATTGTTAATCTTCCAGATTTCTGACTGCTGTCTCTCTATGGATTCTTGCAGCCTATTAAATTTGTCATTATGTTCTTGAATAACTTTTTTAAGTTCCGCTACTACTTTGTCTGTGTGTTCTTTGGCTGTTTCTGCATTTTATAGAATTTCCCTTCTAATTTCTAGAAGAGTTCTGTATATTAATCTTTTGTATTCTGCCTCTGGTAATTCCAAGAAATTCTCTTCCTCCAGAGAATTTATTGATTCTTTATTTTGGGAGCTTGCTGAAGCCATCATGGACTGCCTGTTTATGTGATTTGATATTGACCGTTGTCTCCAAGCCATCAATAAGTTATTATAATTTTATTTTATATTTGTTTAGTGAGTCCTAGCTTCTTGTTTTGTTTTGTTTTGATATGCCCCAATAGGCTGCTTTTGTGCACTAGTTTGATTATTGGCGCCTTTGAAGCTCTAATGTCCTGTCACCAGGTAGTTAGTTCTGTAACTATGTATGTGCACACAGGAGTCTGTTAAATTTTCCTATATGGGTTCAGCTCAGGTGTCCAGGCAGTCGGTCACCAAGTGTGTGGTGCAGGCTCTCACCTACAGTCTTAGAGAGGCATGGGTGTAGACACAGGTATCTGGCTGCAATAGGCGGTCACATGCTGAGCCAGGCAGGGGACCGATGGCTGTCCCTGAGAGTCTGAAAGGAAAGTGTGTCCCTATTCCCTAGGGCGAGTAGGTAGGTGAGTTTTGCAGCCGGACTATGAGCACCCTACTCCATTGGCTGTAAAGACTCGAGGGCACCGCTTATTCTTGGATCCCTGTAACAGGTGACTAGGTGGCTTAGGTGGAGCCACCAGTCCTCAAGCGGATCGGTAAAGCTGCCTGCTCAAAGGGCAGGGCTGTGTCGAGGGTCACAAATCTGCCACTTCACAGCTGAAACAGTTGAAGTTAGACTTCAGATGTTTACACTGTTGTACTGTGGTAGTGAGGGCTAATGCTGTTGTGATGGGTCCCCACAAGTCTATACAAGAGTGTAAGGCACTCAGAGTCTACGGACCCCTTATGCCTGTGGCTAGCAAAGGAGCTGTGCCTACCCTGAGTTCCTGGCTTAGGGAAGCCAGTAGCTTATTTGTTCCTTCTCCAAGGCCAGGAGAATGGGTCAGGGCGCCTTTTGCCATCTACTTCCGGCCCAGGGGACTCACTTCAGAAGGCCGGACAGGTGCAGAGTGGGGAGGGAGGAGGTAAAAGAGAGAGGTTTTGCCCAAATGGGCTTTTTTTTCTTTAAATCCCCAAGAAAGGCCGCACGCACATACTTATCTTTAGCCACTTGGGAGCTGCTTTTCACTGGTTTGGAATGTCCACGCAGAATCTCTGCTGCTGGATCTCTCTCGATATGGCAACTGCCTCCTGATCGCATGTGCACAGCCGATTGCCTGCTTCACTGCATACCTTGGAGCCAGTCGGGGCTGAAGAGCTGGAGCCAAGTCTGGTCTGGCACTTCTCCTTTCTTCAGAACTGTCTCCCTCTCCCCCTGCCACTCAGTCCGATTCTTCAAGTTTGCCTTGTTCAGGGCTCCTAGATATTCACATACAATCAAATCACTTGTTTTTCCATGTCTTTGCTGTACGAGGGATATAGGAAGCCGTCTGACTATTCTGCCATCTTGGCCCCGCCTCTCCAGGAAAATTTCTAGAAGTGGAATTAGTGGATCTAAGTGTTGGGTCAAAGAATATGGACATTTTAAATTTTGATAGAGGTTGTCTGATTACCCTCCACAGAGGTTGTACAAATGTCACCCCTACCAGCAATGTATGAGATAGTTTGTTTCTCCAATACTTTTTTCCATTAGAGACTTTCCTGGTTTTAGAAATGAAGGTCCCACATCCCAGGAACCCCTCAGTCCTGGACAAACTGGGAAGGTTGGTTGTCCTAAGATAGAGTGTTATCAATTTTTAAAATATTTCTGAGCATATAAATCAGGATAGGTTAGATTATGCTATGGTTTAATTTTAAAAAAATAAAATAAAAAGCAAGGCATGTGGTCAAACGTTTCAAGGTATTTCCTGTATGCTTAGAAGTAGAGCGGTGGGTACTGGCAAGCAGTAGTAATTCCTGCCGCGATGGATACAATAGGTAAAAATGGTATCTCAGTGTGGTTTTAATTTGCATTTCTATTTTTGAGTATTCGCTGCTCTTTTTCCTGCAGAAAAGGAAAATATAGACCTTCTACTGAGGTAGTTGGAAAGCAACATGAAAATCATTGAAACCTTGAGGCAATGTAAGTTAATCATATGCACTGCTGCTTCTGACTATACCCAAACTAGAAGTCATCTGTTTACTAGAAACTCCAGTCTTCCCCAGCCCTCCTTTTGTCCATGTTCTGTGCTGGGTAGCTGAAAGGTTTTTGCATGTGTTTATTATGGCTAGCCAGGAGTAGGAGTAGGGAGAACTCCAAAATGAGAGATAGGTGGGGATGGAGGTTAAGGGTGGAGAGATAGGCAGGATTTGAAGAGGAGGGAAAGAAAAGTTCATAACACATTTTTGTTAACCCTGTAGCCGGTTACTCAAAGCCTCTGGAACCTCTCCCCCAGTCAGCTGGAGCCAGCTTTGAGTTGTGGTGTAGAATGCCCTGCTCACATGTCAATAAAGTGCCTCTTACCCCGTCTCATTGACCCTTTATTTCCTTCTCTCCTGGGGCTGAGGTTAGACTTGAAGAAACCCATAAATAAGCTCCCACAAGAGCAGATCAAAGAGATAGAGAAGGAGCAGATTTCAGGGTCCCCATGGATCCAGCTAAGGAAAAATGAAGACAGCACACTGTATAAAGGAGAATACCACAAATGTCCAGTGACCATAAAAGCGTTCAGCAATCCCCAGGCCACAAGTATTGGGTAAGTTGTTTTGGATAGTCCTCTCATATGCATCATTTCACTTGCTTCCTATAACCCCCCAAGAACAGAGGTGTCACTGTCTCCATTTTCAGATGGGGAACTCAGGCCCTGAAGGGTTAAATGGCTTGCCCTCTGCTAGTAAGGAAAAGAGTCCAGACTTAAATGTGTGTCTTCCAACCTCAGTTCCAGAGAGTTCTCTCTTTTATTCATGTATTTATGTATTTTTAAAATTTACTCCCTTTATGCCTGTTTTTTGATCCCTATCCCCTCCATAAACAATAATTCTAGTGTGTTTAATGGATCATTTTATTTGTATGTGTTCTTGCAAAATGCATGTTGTGTGTGCATACATTTTTAATTTTCATACATGGTACTGTGTTATATATCTGATGCCTATTTTTCATTTTTTCCCATTTTTAAAATTTTATTGTGGTGAAAATACATATAACAAAACCTACGCCATCTCAACAATTTCTACATGTACAATTCAGTGACATTGATTACATTCTTCAAGTTGTGCAACCATTCTCATCCTCCTTTTCCAAATTGTTACTTCCTCCTTAATAGAAACTCACTGCCACCTGATGCCTACTTACTTTTTTCCCTCAGCATCATGTTCCATGATGCTACTGTACATGTAATCATTTCTTTCTAACTGCTGTCCATGATGTAGATCCACATTTCACCTATTTTTCCGGTGATGCACCCAGTCTGCTTCCAATTTTCTGCCACCAAAAATGATGCCAGCATAAGTATTCCTTTACTAATCCATATGAGAATTTCTTTGGGCTATATCCCCAGTAGAGGAGTTGATGGGCCATACAGTCTGCATATATTAAATTTAACTGAGTACTGCCACATGACTCTTCAGAAGTACATTTACACTCCTACCTGCAATGCACGAGAGCTGCTATCTTCACACATCTCCACCAATCCTTGGTATTATCCAGCTTTCTAATTTGTTTCATACTTGTACTTATAAGGTGATATCTTATTGTTCTTTTAATTTGCATTTCTCTGTTTACTAATACGTTTAAGAATTTATTCATATGTTTGTTAGCTATTTGGATTTCCTCTTCTATAAATTGTTCATATCCTCTGCATTTTTTTCTGTCATGGATGCTGTTTTTGTCTTGTTGATTCGTAGAAGACTCTTGTTTATTGTGGAAATTAATCACTTGTCAGTTTTAAACATTGCAAAGGTCTTCTCTCATCATATTATGTATATTTTAACTTTGCCCATCACCGATCAGACATCATTAATTTTTATATAATTAAGTCCACCAAATTTTTGCCTTATTATTTGTGCTCTTCAGATTGTTTTAAAAGCCCTACTCTACCCCTAGATCTTGAAAGTATTCTATAATTTTTTCTATTAACTTTATCGTTTTATTTTTCATATTCAGGCTTTAGTCCACCTGGATTCCACCTTTATATGTGAGATTATGTAGAATCTAGTTGATGGAGAAGCTCAATATCATCAGTCAGAACAAGGCCAGGGGCTGATTGCAGACCAGACCATCAATTACTCGTATGCAAGTTCAAGTGGAAGTGGAAGAAAAGTAAAACACAACCATGAGAGCCAAAATACGACTGTGAGTATATCCCACCAGAATTTAGAGACCATCTCAAGAACAGATTTGATGCATTGAACACTACTGACAGAAGACCAGATGAACTGTGGAATAACATCAGGGACATCAAACATGAATAAAGCAAAAGGTCATTAAAAAGACAGGAAAGAAAGAAAAGACCAAAATAGATGTCAGAAGAGACTCTGAAACTTGTTCTTGAACACAGAGTAGCTAAAGCAAATGAAAGAAATGATGAAGTAAAAGAGCTGAACAGAAGATTTCAAAGGATGGCTTGAGAAGACAAAGTAAAGTATTATGATGAAATGTGCAAAGGCTTGGAGTTAGAAAACCAGAAGGGAAGAACATACTTGGCATTTCTCAAGCTAAAAGAACTGAAGAAAAAATTCAAGCCTCCAGTTGCGATATTGAAGGATTCTATGGGCAAAATACTGACCGATGAAGGAAGCATCAGAAAAAGATGGAAGAAATACACAGAGCCACCAAAAAGAACTGGTTGATGTTCAGCCATGTCAGGAGGAAGCATATGATCAAGAACCAATGGTACTGAAGAAGTCCAAGCTGCACTGCAGACACTGGTGAAAAACAAGGCTTCGGGAATTGATGAAGTATCAATTGAGATGTTTCAACAAACGGATGTGACGATGGAAGTGCTCACTCGTCTACGCCAAGAAATTTGGAAGACAGCTACCTGGCCAACTGACTGGAAGAGTTCCATATCTGTGCTCATTCCAAAGAAAGGTGACCCAACAGAATGTGGAGATTATTGAACAATGTCATTAATGTCACAAACAATTGAAATTTTTTATTCTTTTTTCTTTTTTTTTTATTGTACTTCAGGTGAAGGCTTACAGAACAAATAGTTTCTCATGAAACAGTAATACACATATTGTTTTATGACATTGGTTAACAACCCCACAACATGTCAACCCTCTAACTTCTCAACGTTTTTTTTGGTGAAAATACTCATAGCCAAAGATACACCATTTCAAAAATTTCTACATGCACAGTTCAGTGACATTGACTACGCTCTTCCAATTGTGCTGCTATTCTCACTTAAGATGAAGGCTTACAGAACAAAATAGTTTCTCATTTAACAGTTACTACACATGTTGCCCTATGACAATGGTTAACAATCTCACAACACATCAACAATATCCGTACTCAACCTTGGGTTCCCTATCACCAGCTTCCTTGTCCCCTTCTGCCTTCTGGCCCTTGTCGCTGGATTACTGTATCTCATTAGTCCCACTTGGTTTTATGGGGCTGTCCACTCCCAGGAGATATCTCCCTTGGAGATAACTTCACCACTGAGCTAAAAGGGTGTCTGGGGGCCATAACAATTGAAACTTTGCTGAAAATAATTAACCGATTGCAGTGGCACATCGATAGGGAACTGCCAGAAGTTCAAGCCAGATTCAGAAGAGGACATGGAATGAAGGATATCATTGCTGATGTCAGATGGATCTTGGCTGAAAGGAGAGAATACCAGAAAGATGTTTACCTATGCAAAGGCATTAGGATCATAACAAATTATGGATAGCATTGCAAAGAATGAAAATTCTAGAACGCTTAATTTTGCTCATGAGAAACCTGTACATAGAACAAGAGGCAGTGCTTCAAACAGAATGAGGGGACCCTATATGGTTTAAAATCAAGAAAGATGTGTGTCAGAGTTATATCCTTTCACCATACTTATTCAATCTGTATGCTGAGTAAATAATCCAAGAAACTGGACTATATGAAGAAAAATGGAGCGTCAGGATTGGAGGAAGACTAATTAACAACCTATGATATGCAGATGACACAAACCTTGCTTGCTGAAAGTGAAGAGGACTTGAATCATTTTCTGATGAAGATCAAAGACTACATCCTACAGTATGGATTATACATCAACATGAAGTGTGATGGTTAAGATTGTGTGTCAGCTTGGCTGGGCCAAGATTCCCAGTGTTTATATGTGATCACTCCCATGATGGAATCTGCTATGAGTAGCCAATCAGCTGAAAGAGAGTTTCCTTGGGAGTGGGGCCTGCATCTGAATGTAAGCAGGCATTCTGGCTTTTTTGCTCACTCTGGATCCTGCAGCTGCCTCCTGTTCATTTGACCTCCAGTTCTTGGGACTTGAGCTATCAGCTTATCTGCTGATCTTGGGATTCATCGATCTTCACAGCCTGCGAGCGAGAGCCCTGCTCTCCGACTTGCCATTCTTGGGTTCTCCAGCCACTGAAGCTATGTGAATCGAGAGAAGCCTCTATCCTGATCCACAGACTTGGGCATTCCAGCCTCTACAATCATGTGAGCCATTTCCTTGATATAAATCTCTCTATATTTATATGCTTTATTGGTTTTGGTTCTCTAGAGAACCCAGCCTAAGACATAAAGAAAACAAAACTCCTCACAACTGAACCAATAAGCAACATCATGATACATGGAGAAAAGAAGTTGTCAAGTATTTCATTTTACTTGGATCCACAATCAATGCCCATGGAAGCAGCAGTCAAGAAATCAAATGATGTATTGCACTGGGCAAATGTGCTGCAAAAGACCTCTTTAAAATGTTCAAAATCAAAGATGTCACATTGAGGACTAAGGTGCACCTGACGAAAGCCATGGTATTTTCAGTGGCCTCATATGCAAGTGAAAGTTGGACAATGAATAAAGAAGACTGAAGAAGAATGGATGCCTTTGAATCATGGTGTTGGCAAAGAATATTGAATATACCATGGCCTTCCAGAAGAACAAACAAATCTGTCTTGGAAGAAGTACAGCCAGAATGCTCCTTAGAAGCAAGGATCGCAAGACTTCATCTTACATACTGTGGAGGTGTTATTAGGAAGGACCACTCCCTGGAGAAGGACATCATGCTTGGTAAGGTGGAGGGTCAGCAAAAAAGAGGAAGACCCTCGAGATGGATAGATACAGTGGCTGCAACAACTGGCTCAAACATAGCAATGATTGTGAGGATGGTGCAGGACCAGGCAGTGTTTTGGTGTGTTGTACGTAGGGTCGCTATGAGTTGGAACCGACTCAAAGGCACCTAACAACAACAACAACACAATAGATTTATTTTTATTCACATAGTAAGTCAATTTTCTTTATACCATCTAATAAATCATCCATTCTTTTCCCATTTATTTGTGGTGACACATTTATTGTATATTAACTCTGCATAGGTATTTAGATCTGGTTGTGACCTCTCTAATCTGTTCCATCGGTCGATTTGTCTGTCTTTGCACCAGTACCATTTTGTGTTTATTACTATGACTTTGTAGGAAGTCTCAATATCTGGTAAGACACAACTTCCTTCTCTCTACTCTCCTTTTTCAGGTTAACTTAGCTAAATAAATATTACAGAAAGTGTTATCACATTCCTCAAAATACATATTGAAATTTTATTGAGATTGTATTTCTAACAACTTTATTGAGATATAATTTATATACCATAAAATTTACCCGTTTAAATTGTACAATTCAATGATTTTTTAATATTTTTTACAGAGTCATGCAACCATCTCCATAATCTAATTTTAGAACATTTTTATCCTCCCTAAAGTAAACCTCATCTTATTAGCAGTTATTCCCTATTAGCTCTACCCCTACACTCCCAGCTCTAGGTAATTACTCACCTATTTTCTGTTGCTATAGATTTGCCTAGTCTGGATATCTCATATAAACGGACTCATACAATATTTGCCCTTTTGTGGCTGGCTTTCACTTAGAATAATGTTTCCAGGGTTCATCCATGTTGTAGCACGCATCAGTACTTCATTCCTTTTTATGGCTGAATAATGTTCCATTTTATGGATATACCATATTCTGTTTATCTATTCATTAGTTGATAGAAATTTGGGTTGTTTCGTCTTTTTGGCTACTATGAATATTCATGTACAGGTTTTTGTGTGGACGTATGTTTTCATTTCATGTAGATACCTAGATAACACTTATTATTGTCTGACTTTTTGATTAAAGTCATTCTAGTAGGTATGAACAGAGCCCTGGTGGTGCAGTGGTTAAGCGAACCACTAACCAAAAGGTTGGTGGTTTGAACCCACCAGCCACTCCAAGGGAGAAGGATGTGGCAGTCTACTTCCAAAGAGATTTACAGCCTTGGAAATCTATGGGGCAGTTCTACCCTATCGTATAGGGTTTCCGTGAGTTGGAATTGACTCGGTGGCAATGGGTTTGGTTTTGGTTTGGAGTAGATATGAATTGTTATCCCCAATCTATGAACATGGGATGTCTTTCCATTTATTTATGTCTTCTTTATTTTAATAATGTTTTGTAGTTACCAGTGTACAAGTCTTGTGCTTGTTTTGTCAAATTTTCTAGGTATTTTATTCTTTGTATACTATTGTAAATGGAATTGTTTTTCTTAATTTCATTTTCAGATTTTTCATTTCTAATGTATAGAAATGTAACTGATTTTTTTATATTGATCTTGTATCCTATAACCTTGCTACACTTGTTTATTAGCTTAAAAGACAGTGGTAAAGAAGGAATGGAGTCCTTGGGTGACACAAACGGTTAAGTGCTCAACTACTATCGGAAAAGTTGGTGATTCAAATCTACCCAGAGGCACCTCAGTTAAAAGACCTGATGATCTACTGCTGAAAGATCAACCATTGGAAACCCTATGGAGCAGAGTTCTACTGTAACACACATCAGGTCACCATGAGTTAGAATCAACTTAACAGCAACTGGTTTGGTTTTTTGGTAAAGGAGGAATAGAGGAATAAAGTATTTATGATAAATATGGAAAACAAAAAGAAAAGTGGCAGATGTAAACCCAACCATATCAATAATTACATTAAATGTGAGTATATTAAATATTTCAATCTAAAGGCAGATATCATCACACTGGATAAAAAAATAAGATCCACATACATACTATCCACAAGTGATACACTAGATTCACAGATAGTACTAGATTGAAATTAAGAGTGGAAAAAGATATACCATGCAAACAGCAACCACAGGAGAGCTGAAATAATAAAATAAACTTTAAGTCAAAAACTGCTACTAGAGATAAATGGGACATTTTATTATGATATAAGGGTCAATTCATCAGGGAAACATAACAATTATAAACATGTTTGTAAATACATAAAGCAAAAGTTGTCAGAAATGAAGAGAGAGATTACATTTCAACAATAATTGAGGACTTCAATGACCCTGCTTTCAATAATGGATACAACAACTAGCTAGAAGATCAGCAACTAAAAAACTTAACACTATAAAGCAACTAGACCTAACACATTATAGCACACTCTAGCCAACAACAGCAGACTATACATTATTCTCAGGTGCACATGGAGCATTCTCTAGGACAGACCATGGACCATCTGTTAGGCCATAAAACAAGCCTCTATTTAAAAGGATTGAAATCTTACAAAGTGTGTTCTCTAACCACAGTGGAATTAAATTAGAAATCAACAGCAGAAAGAAATTTTTCTCTCTCTTCTTGCAGAAGTTTTGGCATTTTAAATATTCTAGAAATTTATCTAGGTTTTCAATATATTAGCACATTGTTCACCATTGTTTTCTTATTTTTCATCTCTGTTGAGTATGTAGTTATTTCTTTTCTAGATTGTATTTTATTGGTTTATGACTTATACCTTTTTCTTTTAATCAGTCTTGCCAGCAGTCTATCTTATAAATATTTTCATAGTGCCAGCTTTTGGTTTTGCTATTTTTGTCAAATATCTGAAATTGTTGTTATCTACTTTATTTATTCTGTTTTCTTTATTATTTTCTACATTTTGTTTCTGAATTCTTAGTTTATATTTAACATTTCTTATTTCCTCACAAATATATTTAAACTGGAAATTTCCATCTAAGTGCTTCCTTAGTCATCCGCAATATATTTTGACATTTAGTGTTTTTATCATTCAATTCTAAGTATTTCTTAGTTTCTCTTACAATTTTATTTTCAATCCAGAGATTATTTAGTGGTTATTTATTTAGTTACCAAGCATACAGGATTTTTAGGCTATCCCTTTGTTATTAATTACCAATTTTATTGCATTAACATTAGAAAATAGTCCTAATAATACTGATACTTTGGAGTTTATTGAGGTTTTCTCTCTGACTTAATACGTGGTCTGTTTTTATAAATGTTCCGTATATGCTCAAAAACAATATGCATTCTTTTGTTGTTAGGTGTGGAGTTCTATATATATTTAATAGTTCAAGAATATATGTGGCTGTGTTATGGTTAGTTTCTGAATCCTGTTTTCCTCTATTTCAGTAATTTCTCTAGGGTTGATTTGGGAGGAGGCAGCCAGCAGCCCATTCTAGTTGCATCTTGGTGGGAACCTATATCCTATCCTTTGTACTGTTTCACGCCCATCTCTGCTATCACCACCACCTTGTAGGGTTGATGCTGGGGAGGAAGAGGAAGTCAACCGCCAGGCACTAGGTGTGTCTTTCCTAAACTGCACTCAGTTACTAGCAGATAGTTTATGGGCTTCCTCCTGAATTAACTGGCCTCCATTTCCTCAAATTGTTTCCCATGGTGAAAGGCTTGGGTTGTCCATTTTGACACATAGAAGCAGCCAAGGGAAGAAGTGAACAGCCCCCCTGACTGGGCAGATGTATGCTTCAGGATCTCTGGGGAAGAGGGAAAGGGTCAGAGGAGCAGGACTTGATCTTTTACCCCCTTCTGATGTTTGCTAAGAAACTCCTCTTACCATCTCCCCAAGTGCTAGGAAGCATGTCAAGGAGCAGACAGGGAGCAGAAGTCAGGAGACTGGGCTGGGCTTTGGACCTGCCCCTGATTCTCTCACAGTCCTTGGGCAATCCCGTTTTCTCTTTGAGCCTCAGGCTCTGAGAGAATGAGCAGGCTGGATTGGGGAGGTGGTTCCCATGGTCCCTGTTAATGATTCACCTGCCCACACCTCTGAGGGCCCATATTTTAGAAGAGGTTTTGTTTATAAAATTTTACCTAAGAAGTAATATTTAGTTTCCTTATTCTTGTTAATCAAAAACACACAAAACAGCCTAGTGGAGCATCTGCCAAATATTACAGCCTAAAACGAAAACAAAAACTTGATATTTTAGTTTTTCTAGTAAAGTTTTATCAGCCATAAAAATACAATTCTTCACACCCACTAGGATAGCTATTATCAAAAAAATAGAAAATAACAGATGTTGGAGAGCATGTGGAGAAATTAGAATCCTCATCGTTGCTGGTGGAGGAATAAAATGGTGCAGTCACTGTGGAAAACAGTTTGTGGTTCCTCAAAGTTAAACATAGAATTATCATAACCAAACCCATTGCCATCGAGTAGATTCCTACTCACAGCAACCCTATGGGACAGAGTAGAACTGCCCCATAGAGTTTCCAAGGAGTGGCTGGCGGATTTGAACTGCCAACCTTTTGGTTAGCAGCCAAGCTCTTAACTACTGCACTGCCAGGGCTCCAGAATTACAATAGGACCTAGCCATTCCACTCCTAGGTATATACCCAAAAGACTTGAAAGCAGGGACTCAGACAAATATTCGTACACCAGTGTTCATTGCAGCATTATTCACAATAGTTAAAAAAAAAAAAAAAAGTAAACAACCCAAGTCCATCAACAGATGAATAAAGAAAATGTGGTACATACGTACAATGGAATATTGTTCAGCCATAAAGAGAAGTTGTGATACATGATATGACATGGATGGACCTTGAAAACATTATGCTGAGTGACGTAAGTCATGCAAAACGACAACTATTGTATGATCCCACTTCTACGAAATATCTAGAATAGGAAATGCATACAGACCAAAGTTTATTAGTGGTTACCAGGGGCTGGGGGAAGGGGGAAATGGGGAGCTATTGCTTAAGAGGTACTGGGTTTCTGTTTGGGGTGATGAAAAACTTTTTTTTTTATTTTTCAGAATGCAAGGTGTCATCTTTATTTTTATTTTTTATTATACCTCAGGTGAAGGCTTACAGAACAAATAGTTTCTCATGAAACAGTAGTACACATATTGTTTTATGACACTGGTTAACAACCCCACAACATGTCAACCCTCTAACTTCTCAACCTTTTTTTTTGGTGTAAATACACATAGCCAAAGATACACCATTTCAAAAATTTCTACATGCACATTTCAGTGACACTGACTACGCTCTTCCAATTGTGTTGCTATTCTCACTTAAGATGAAGTCTTACGGAACAAAATAGTTTCTCATTTAACAGTTACTACACATGTTGCCCTATGACAATGGTTAACAATCTCACAACACATCAACAATATCCTTATTCAACTTTGGTTTCCCTATCACTAGCTTCCTTGTCCCCTTCTGCCTTCTGGCCCTTGTCACTGGACTCCTGTACCTCGTTAGTCCCATTTGGTTTTACGGGGCTGTCCACTCCCAGGCTGAACAGTGAACCTCAGAGATAACTGTGATGAAAAACTTTTGAAAATAGATAATGGTGATGGTTGTACAACATTGTGAATGTGATTAATGTCACTGAATTGAAAAACATCATTAAAATGTCAAATTTTATGTCATACATATTTAACCACAATAAATATATATATACATGAAAAATACCATTATAAATACAATTCTGTGAGCCTGTTGGAAATAGTGAAAACAGATCAGCAAGCCCCATTTGCTATCTTTACAGACCCTTAGGAACTAAGTGAATCTTAACGTTTCTGCCGCCTGAGTAGTTCTGAGTACACCCTGCTGTCAGTAGCTGGAATCAGCACAGCACCAGTACTTATCCCCAGGAGATGCTGGCAATACCTCACCCTCCACACATACACAGAGGGTCACTACATTCAAAGTTCTCTAAGGGACCTTCCAGTTCTGACATTCTAGTTTCCTCTCTCACCCTCATAGAACAGTGAGGCAAACTTTCAATAATGAGATCAGAACCATGAAGAAATTTGATTCTCCCAACGTCCTTCGTATATTTGGGATTTGCATTGATGAAAAAGGTAAGGGATGCTTCTGGGATTGATCGTGCTTTCAGTGGCCTGGAATATATCTTCTGTGTTATATAAAGTGTTGATCTTTTTTTTCTTTTTTTTTTTTTAAGAACAGCTGGAAGTGTGGAATCTACGCAGTGTTATTATTTTCATCATTAATTTTTTTGTATTCAAGATGTAAGTTCTTGTCTTAGTTATCTAGTGCTGCTATAACAGAAATGCCACAAGTGGATGGCTTTAATAGCAGAAAGTTATTCTCATAGTTTAGGAGGCTAGAAGTCTGAATTCAGGGCGCCAGCTCCGGGGGAAGGAAGTTTTTCTCTCTCTGTTGGCTCTGGGGGAAGGTCCTTGTCATCAATCTTCCCCTGGTTCAGGAGCTGCTCAGTCCAGGGACCCCGGGTCCAAAATATGCACTACACTCCTGGCCCTTCTTGCTTGGTGGTAATGAGGTCCCTCTCCTCTCTGCTTGCTTCTCTCTTTTATATCTCAAAAGAGACTGACTCAAGATACAACCTATTCCTGTAGATTGTATCCTGCCTCATTAACATCACAGAGGTTAGGATTTACAACACGTAGGATAATTATATCAGATCACAAAATGGAGGACAACCACACAATACTGGGAATCATGGCCTAGCCATGTTGACACATATTTTTGGGAAACACAATTCAATCCGTGACAGTTCCCATTTTCTTTCAGGAGAGCAGAGTTGAAGTTGGGCAATCAGCCTGAGGGTGGCGTGCACTAAAGTGGCCGCATCTCCTCCTGCCATTCCACTGAGAGCCAAAAGGTTCTTGTTCAGATGCTGGCCTGGGTGGTGGGTGCATTTTGTTGCTACAAAACATTATAAAGCTGACTGATGAAAATCAAACAAGAAATCCACCCTTGGTCATCATTAGTGTAGATCTAATCTAAAAACTAAATGAACCTGTGCCTTTACCAAGATCCTCATGTGTTAGGTTCTTTTTCATTTTTATCTTTTAACGTGGCTGCATTTTCTCTCATGGCCTGGCCTCTCCTGTTGGCAACATTTTGCTGCTTTTGCCCTCAGAGAGGACAGAGCCACTACTGTCTTATCCAGTCTGGAAGTTTCTCCACAGCCTCAGGCCAACCTGAGTTTGAAACATGAGATCCCCATCTAGAGGAAAGCTTTCAGTGGTGTTTTTTCTCTGGGGGGATGGCGGAGGTGATTGACTCGCTTTGTGTTTTTCTTGCATTTTGGGCCCGTGAACTGAGACCTTGACTTCTTGTCTGAGTTCCCCTATACAGCCCCTGCAATACGGGTGGCATTTATTCACGCATTTATTCTTTCATTCATTCCACACATATTTATTAAACTCCTACTCGTGAGTGCAGTGTGAGCAAAACAAACACATTTCCTGCCCTTTTTGTTAACAGTTGAGTTGGAAAGCATTCCTCAAATAACTACTCAAACAAATACAGAATTACAATATGGCAAATACCATGAAGCAGAAGAATGGGAACTCTGGGGATATATGACCCAATCAACGAGGTTGGAGAACAAACTGGGTGAGATGTGGAGGATGCGGTAGGAAATGGGGCTCACAGCAGAGCTAAGTCTATCTCTGTAGAGAGAAGGGGAGAGGTGGACTCTGATTGGGGCTAGCTCTTCATAGTATCTGGCTCCTTTCCCTCAGAGAATCCTGCTCAATTCTGCATCATCATGGAGCACTGTGAATTTGGGACCCTGAGGGAACTACTAGATAAGGAACAGAACTTGGAATTCGGTGTGTGCATCTTCCTATCCCTGGGGCAGCCCGAGGCTTGTACAGGTGCCAGATGGGGTGAAAGGGCGCCTAGAAGAGCTGGATGAGACTGTCTACCCTACTGATAACCCCAGAGATGATGGGCGAACAGGCCAGGAAGTCCCAGTTCATCTCTCCTTCCATAAGCTGTTTTACTTTTTACTCTGAATATAGGACCTTAGATCGGAAAGGAAAAAGATTCTTAACCCACTGAGCACCAACTCACAGAATTAAGGGTTGAATTTAATGTCTAGGCTGTTCTCATGGAGTTGGACAGGCTCTACTTGTAGGGTGGCCAGATTTAGCAAATGAAAATATAAGATACCCAGTTAAACTTGAATTTCATATAAACAATGAATAATTTTTAGTATAAGTATGTCCCAAATATTACGTGGGACACTATTATACTAAATTTCAGGTCTACTGAATTTCAGATAAACAGTAAATAATTTTTAGTATAAATAAGTATGTCCCATGCAATTTTGGGACATACTTAAATTTTCTTTTCATTGTTTATCTGAAATTCAAATTTAACTGAGTGTCCTGTACTTTATTTGGCAACAACACTACCTACTCTCACATGCAGAATTTATGGTTCCTTTGATTCAAAGGTCCCCAAAGGTCACTCATTCACAGGCCATCTTCTTACCATATCCACAATACCAGTGGGATTAATTACTTAGTGTTTTTCTTTAAGTTGACGCACATTTTTTACCTCAGTAAAGTAAAGGAGAAGAACACTTTCTATTACAGCCATAAATTGAAAATCAGTATCACTTGCCACAAGTTCATTGTTGTTGTTATGTGCTGTCGAGTAGATTCCAACTCATAGTGGCCATATAGAACAGAGTAGAACTGCCCCATAGAGTTTCTGAGGCTGTAATCTTTACAGGAGCAGATTGCCAGGTTTTTTCTCCAGCGGAGTGGCTGATAAGTTCAAACCACCGACCTTTCGATTAGCAGCTGAGCCACTGCTAGGTGACCACAAATGAAAACAAAACATTATTAAATTCTAGCTGGGTGATGCTGTAACCCACATTCTTTTTCTACGAAGAGGGTATTAGAAGATTTAGAGGGTTGTTAAAGACGCCTGAGCCAAACGGAGACTTTCTCTGTAATGTAACCAGAGATATTGGAAATAAATTGAAAGGTAATTTTCTTATTGTGTAATCTTGCATAACATAGCATCCATACTTTTAGAAATACTGCCTTAGCTGTTTATTTGAAACTATAACGTTTATTTCTGCTTGACTCCCCTTAACTAGCGGGTTTTATGAGAAGTAATTTTGGAGGCTGTAGGGGACGTTGTTGGTGCCCATCCAGATGGCCTCTGACCCTGGGTACAGTTTTATGTACCCATGTCCCACTCTGCATGCTTTGCTGATAACAGCTCACAGCTGCAATCTCCAGATGATTATCCATGGGCACTGGAGCTCCTTGCCTTTAAACAGAGAGCTGAAGTACCCAGGAATGTCCTTTCCTCTCCCCCATGCAGTCCATAGCCATAGCCATTGACTGACTGATGTGAGTACAAAAGTCCAGCTCCTTTGCCTCGAGCAGGACAAACCCTTAGGTGGAATTATGCTCCAGAGTTCCCCTGGGATCAGGCTGAGGCTGAGACTTCCCCAGAGATCACACTCTGCTTGGTTTCTTTTTACCTATTCTGCGTCCTCCACTTCTTCACTGGTTTCTCCTCAGAGCACTTTCTTAGTAAATCACTTGTACCAAAATCCTTGGCTCATGGTCTGTGTCTGGGAGAACCTGCCTAAGGCACACTCTATACAACAAATTGGGACCCAGGGCTCCATTAATCCAAAGTACTTGGCTGCAAATTGGTAGGAACCCCAGGTTCACATTCTGTTTCAACCAGAAGGGCCCTAGGCATGGTCCAGCCATCCAGCCATGCCTCTGAGCACTTTGGTCTGCCCAGCATTTTCCAGGCTGACCACTGCAGAGACACTTTCATCCCGCCCTGCCTGAAGTCACCGCTGGGGACCAGATCACACACACTCCACAAAGATTTTTGCCCGCTTGTTCAATGGACACTTTGAGTTGCATCTTAGCTCTGTTGTATACTCATTGCACACAATTATCAGATCTTGCCTCTGCGCCCCACTTTTCCCAGCTATCCATGGCTAGCTATCTATGAGGAAGGCATGGTACTGGCTAGCCTCATTATCCTGGTAGTGACTGTGAAGCCCCCTAAGAGTACCTGCACAAAGGTCATTAATCTCTCTGCCTTTGATTATATCAGGCTGCACCATTCTGAAGAACCTGAACTCCACAGAAACATCAGCAGCACAAGCTTCCTGGTTGCTGAGGGCTACCATGTGAAGGTGAGCAGGGCCTTCCAGGGGTCTCTTGAGCTAAACCTGTGTGACTGTTTGGTGTAGGGAGAGACACACCGGTGTCCCAGAAAGCCTCTACCTGCTTGTTTCTCTGCCTTAATTTTAAAACCGAATGCAACTCTTCCCCTGCCTGTATAGGGAGAGGAGTCACATCATAGGACAGACTCAATCCTGGCCTCCTGTTCTGGTGCCCACCTTCCCTCACTGCCCACCTAGAAGGGATGGGCTAAGAGTCCATTCCCTTAGATGCCTGGATATCACTCCTCTGTCCCTGCAACACCCACCAGGGGATCTCCTTAGGTCCACCTAAACATTCAGACTCACAGGACTCCCATAGGCCATGCTTGGCTGTCAGAGTCACTTAGAAGCTTATAATTCAGGCAGGAAGCACAGCTTGCCAACAGGGTCATGTCAAACCCTCCTCTCCAGTGGGAGTCCTCACAGCTGTGCACACAGTCGTCCAGGAGATATTCTCTTTGCCCTTTCCCCGGGTGCACGAGTAAAAGACTTCTATCACATGGGTGTAGGGACATCCTGGCCTAGAAACCTCATGACCCTCAGGAGTCAATATCTGTTTTAACAACTCTAGAGGCATACCTTCCAGTGTACCTGCAAGGGACAGACATGCCAGTTATAAGAGTCACTGCAAAGTACAGCATCCCTATCAGGTATTTTGAATAGGTCCCCAAACCTCTCCCATCCAGAAGCAATTTGCCAGTCAGGGGTCATTGTTATCATTAGCGTTGTTATTTAGGTGACAGTCTACTTTTATCATGTTTCCGTGGGAACATAGCTAAACAGTTAACTAAAGGTCAGAATTTCATACAGAAGAGGAAAGGGTTTTTTGTTAACTCTATATCCATAACTCCCAGATGCTGAAAGAGTGTTTTGTCATCCATAGCTGGTTTTCTTTCTTCCAGCACTGAGTGTCAGGGATGGTGCTCAAATATAGAAGGCAGGTCTTTTCTGCCTTTTGGATGACTTTCTTCTATGCCAGTAGTGATATGACCAGTTGGCATAGAGTTGATTCCAACTCATGGCAACTTCATGTGTGTCAGAGTAGAACTGTGCTCCCTAGAGTTTTCAATGGCTGATTTTTTGGAAGTAGATTGCCAAGTCTTTCTTCCGAGGCACCTCTGGGTGGATTCGAACTTCTAACCTTTCAGTTAGCGGCTGAGTGCGTTAATTGTTTGCACCCCCAGGGACTCTTAATGGTGATGTAGGTGTTCCCCAAACACTCTGTCTCCATCGCTAGCATGACTTTCATCCTACCTGACTGTATCATGTCCTATTCAACCTTTTATCCCTGGTATCTAGCACAGTGCTGGATGTCAAAGATGCAGTGTTCAGTAAACATGTAAATGAATGAATGGAAGGAAAGAAGAAAGGAAAGGGGAAGAGACACCAAAGTGTCTTATCCTTTTCCTGACCTTGCCCCTAGATCTGGGTATCTGGCTGAGCTGGGGGCTGGCAGCTCTCTACACACTGAAGGCACTAATGACAGATGTGCATGGAGCAAGGATAACACAAACAAAACAAAACAAAAACAAAAAAACTGTGCCATTGAGTCAATTCCGACTCATAGTGACCCTATAGGACAGAGTAGATCTGCCCCATAGGGTTTCCAAGGCTGTAATCCTAATGGAAGCAGACTGCCACATCTTTCTGCCACAGAGCGGCTGGTGGGTTCAAACCAGTGACCTCCCGGTTAGCAGGCAAGCGTTTAACCAGTGCGCCACCAGGGCTCCTCAATGGTGCTATGGCTCCTTTTAGAACATTGCATTGTCTATGCATGATCACAGCAAATAGGTCAGTAGGGATAACTCACAGTTGTCACATAAAATCCAAAGAAACAAGCTAGCCACTCTATAGCATCAGATAGGACTGAGTGGATACCCCATGTCATTTTTTAATCTGCTTTTGAGAGAAAGCAAGCCATGTGGTGGCACCGTCTATCCTCTCCACCCTCACTAAGTGGAGTTAAGTACTCTACTGAGAAAGCTTTGGGTCTACCATAATAATACTAGCAACAACTATGACTCACCAAGTCTTACAAGTGCTTAAACCACTAGCTCAAGTAATCATTGCCATTTAGTGAGTTTGAGGGATTTGGGGGCTGATCAAGGAAAAAGATATGACTACAAAATGGCAGTATTTACTAGGGCCAGTGCATTGACAGTTGCTGAATATGGGGAGGGGTCAGTCCCCTCCAGCAGGAGACCCTCCGAAGGCAAGTGGCACAGGGAGTCACCAGAAGGGGAAGAAGGCAATGGAACCCCCAGGGGAGAGGGGAAGCAAAGCATTCCTCAGCAGCAAGGTGGAGTCTTTGGGTCAGAGTGCTCTGAAGGGCAGCGGCTTGGGGTCTTTGTAACTACAGGGTTTATTTTATCTCTGTCTGGCAGATATTGGGTGCATCTTTACAAGGTATGCAAAACAGGCAGGCTCTAAATGGTTAAAAATCTGCTTACTTAGGCTATTTTTAAAACAACTGGATACATAAAAATTTGAGTTTGGTGCAGCAGGCTTTTTGAAGTAGCAGACATCAGCCTGTTATGAAGAAATAACCAACCTGAGGCTGAAATACAGATGCCATCTTTGGCTCATTCATACAACAGCCATCATTCCTGTATAGAAATTTCTTTGTGCTGCTCTTGGTCATTGCACTATACTAAGTTGAACACATAATATCAGTCAATAGAGCAGCTACACAGAAAAAAAACACCACTGGGAATAAATTCCTATGGTAAAACACCATTCCCTGATAATCATGTGTAGCACCAACCACCCCCCTCCCCTACCCGATATCTTCCTGTTTCTAAGTCACCTCTCCATATCTAGCTTGCAGGATTTGAGTTGAGCAAAACACAAACATCCATCAGCAGGAAAGTTAAGGAAAGAAGAGCAGAGAAAGTCAATTCTACAGCATACGTTTCACCCCAGGGACTGAAAAATGTGTATCATAAATATGACATAAAAGCTGAAATATACAGGTATGCTCATGTTCTCATTTGGATTCTACTGCAGATGAAAAGGACATGAAAGCTCAAGTCTAACTCCACCTCCGAGGACCATTTTAACTCTGTTGAACGAATTGGGTAATAATCAGAGAATTCTAGAGGGGTGTGGAAAAAGGAAAACTTGTTATGATTATTTAGTTCCCTGGTTTTCTTTCAGCTTTGGAATCGTCCTCTGGGAAATCGCCACTGGGAAGATCCTATTTAAAGGTGATGAGTGTGAAGGCTGGGTCAGATGGTGCTGGCTGGAGTTGGGACCCCTTTCAGTGGATGAGCAATTCCCCATCAGTGCTTTCTAGGAGCTTTGTTCTCCAATGTGGGCACTGCCTGGGCTGGCCAGTGGAGTTATTGGAAGCTCTGTAGTTTTTTCGATACTGAAAGTCCCTAGTTCTGATGCTAGCCATCAGCATCCAGAGAGATGTGTGAGTGCCAGAGCCGGTTTTTAAATCTTCCATCCTATTGTTTCCATGCTAGGCTGTGATTCTAGGAGGATCCGTGAGCTGGCAGAATCAGATGGGTACCAGGAGCCACTGGGTGAAGACTGCCCTCCAGAGTTGCAGGAGATCATTGATGGGTGCCGGGCCTATGAGCCCTCCGAGCGGCCCCTTGTTGATGTCAGGGCTTTTTCTGGTCGTTCCATATTCCAGCTCCAAAGAGCAAGAGCCACGCACGTTCCTTCACATTTGTGAAAGATTTCCTTTTTACAAGCTCTAATATGGTGGTTCACACCCAATAGTGATTTTGCCCCCGGGTAACACTTGGCAATGTCTGAAGATATTTTTGGTTGTTATAGCTGGGTGGCACGGGGAATCGATGTGTCTGTTGGTGTCTTAGGCATCTAGTGCTGCTATAATAGAAATACCACAAGTGGATGGCTTTAACAAAGAGAAATTTTCTTCCTCACAGTAAAGTAGGCTAAAAGTCCAAATTCAGGGCATCAGCTCCAGGGGAAGGCTTTCTCTCTCCGTTGGCCTCCTCATCAGTGTTCCTCGGACTAGGAGCTTCTCGGCGCAGGGACCCCTGGTCCAAAGGATGTGCTCTGCTCCCGGCACTGCTTTCTTGGTGTTATGAGGTCCCCAACTCTCTGCTTGCTTCCCTGTCCTTAGTATCTCTTGAGAGATAAAAGATGGTGCAGGCCACGCCCCAGGGAAACTCCCTTTATACAGGATCAGGGATGTGACTTGGGTAAGGGTGTTACAATCCCACCCTAATCCTCTTTAACATAAAATTACAATCACAAAATGGAGGACAACCACACAATACTGGGAATCATGGCCCAGCCAAATTAATACACACATTTTTTGGGGAACATAATTCAGCCCATGATAATTGGGTAGAGGCCAGAAATGCTGCTGAACATTCTACAATGCACAAGACAGCCCCCTACAACAAAGAATTATCTGGCCCTCAATGTCAATAGGGAAGGGGCTGAGAAACCCTGCTCTAAGGGCATTGCTTAGTCCAAAGCAAGCTGGGAAGGGAGATTACTTTTCTCTAGCTTGTTTCCTTCCTTCCTTTTCTCCTTTCTTCCTTCTCTGTCTCCCTCCTTCCCTTCCCTTGCACTCCCTCCCTTCCTTCCTTCCTTTCTTCTCTCCTTCCCTCCCTCTCCCTTTCTTTCACTCTCTCTTTTTTCAACACGTTGGGATAATTTCTTTGACTCAATCTTTTATTTCACCATAAGTTACTTCTCCGTAGCTTCCTTGTACCATCTCCCTCCCTGGGAGTATCCCCCCTCTCACTCTAGATCCAAATCTCCTAGAATTTCCAAAGAACATGAAAGAAGAGAGAATGGTTTGAATGCAACATCCTTGGATTGGAGAAATGTTTCCACTGAAGTTGCTGCAGATTTCAAAGACACAAAATGTTTTTCTTATCTTTATTGTGATATGTATCATAATACCAAACCAAAACCCCTTACCATCGAGTGGATTCCAATGCATAGTGACCCTCTGGGACAGGGTAGAACTGCCCCTTAGGGTTTTCAAGGAGTGGCTGGTGGATCTGAACTGCTAACCTTTTGGTTAGCAGCTATAGCTCTTAACCACTGCACTACCAGGGTTCCTATCATACTACAGCAGTGTATAAAATATACATGTACAGTTTTTAAAAATCATAATAAAAGAACATCACACGTCCACCCCTTGGTTAAGGAATAGAACTTTGCCACTAACTCAGAAACCACTAACAAGTCCCTTGCTTTTCACATTCCTCCCAGAGGTAACCACTATTTTAACTTTTGTGGCAAAAAGTTACTTATAGTTTTACCACCTATGTATACAATATTATTTGGTTTCCTATGTATAGGAAATTTGTATAAATGATATACTGTATTCTTCCATGACTTGCTTCATTTGCTCAACATTATGATTCGAAATTCATCCACGTTGATGTGGTAGCTTCATCTCATTCATTTTCACCACTGTATTGTAGTCCATTGGAAACGCTGGTGGCGTGGTGGTTGAGAGCTATGGCTGCTAACAAAAGGGTCGGCGGTTCGAATCCATCAGGCGCTCCTTGGAAACTCTATGGGGCGGTTCTACTCTGTCCTATAGGGTCGCTATGAGTCGGAATCGACTCGAGGGCAATGGGTTTATAGTAGTCCATTATAGATTCATTCTACCGTTGATGGACATTTTGGTTGCTCCAGTACTTTACTCTTAGGAACCATGCTCCTTTAAATATTCTTGTGCATGTCTCTTGGGACACACGTGTAAGAGTTTCTCGAGTTATACACTTGGGTGTAGAGCAAACTGATTATTGAAGGATGAGTTGCCTGGAGAGAGGAACTAAAGAAACAAGTGTTCAGCCTTTTGAGGCAGTTCCCCAAGCATGTCCTCACTACTTACAGAAGTCTCTGGCCCGAGGTCTGTTCTTCAAGGCATTCTCACAGGTAGCCTGTTGGAAACATTCTAACAGACAACCCCATCCCTACCTTTGCAAGTGAAAAATCCAAATCATGGTCTGTCTTCTAATTGAAACTTTCTCTTCGCTACTGCAAAGCAGAAGAATGGGCTGAACAGCACTTCCTGAAGAATTAGCCTTCAGGACAGACAAGATGATGACAGTGTTTTATCCAGTGCCTTCTCCTTCAGACTCTGCTTTGTCTCCTTCTTCCATCTTCCAGGCTGCCTTATAGCCTAGAGTCCTCTGGGTATTAGAGAATCTGGTACCAAAGACTCACTCACACTAAGATGTGGGTTTACCTCTACCGCCAGGTATTGTATTTTGAAGGTTGACCAAGTGAGAGGGGAACTTCATATCCTAAAGGCAGGTGGTGGAATTTTAGGCAACAGCCAGACCAGGGGAAATGCAGTTTCTACACAATAGGGAGTTCTTTGTGTTTCTAGCTTGACTCTTAGCTCTCTGCTCTTGCCTAACTTCCTGTTCATTCATTCACAGAAATCTTAACGAAGCTATCTGCCTTTGATGAGGAGTGAACTGAAACCTAAACCAGCAGTCCTTGAACAAGAAACTGAGAGAGGCACGAGTCAGACATCTCTCTTTTGTCTGCTTTTGCATCCAGTTATTCAGGCTGCAGGAAGGCAGCACTTCCCCGCTACTAGCAGAAAACAAATCCAGCACTTCCCCTTCAAGTGATATTTTCAAAAATGTACCTCTGATGGTAACTGTGGTAGATGGTTTGCAAAACTCTCTCTCTCCATATCCACACCTCTTAGCAATATGACTTCACAACTCCTCCCATCAAGAGGTGGAGTCTATTTCCCCACCATTTGAATCAGGGCTGGCATCGTGCCTTGCTTTGGCCAACAGAATGTGGAAAAAGTGCCAGTGTGCTGGTTCCGAGCCAATGCTTCAAGAGACCTTACAAACTTCCACTCCCTCTCTCAGGAGCCTACCCAGGCATGAACAAGTCATTCCAGCTGAGGTCCCACCAGGCCAGCCAACCTGGCAGCTGACTCAGCAACTAACTGCAGTCACATGAGTGAACCCAGTCAAGACCAGAAGAATCATTCAAATGAGCCTAGTCCAATTGAACCATCCATAAAACCATGAACTAAATGAATAATTGTTGTCTTTAGCCATTATGTTTTAGGGATGGTTTGTTACACAACAATAGTAACTGAGTGTTATGGATTGAATTGTGTCCCCCCCAAATATGTGTTGTAAATCCTAACCCCTATACCTGTGGATATAATCCCATTTGGTAATAGAGTTTTCTTTGTTATCTTAATGAGGCTAGGTAGGGTGTGTCTTAAACCAATCACTTTTGAGATTTAAAATGAGTAGATTAGGCACAGAAGCAGGCAAGCACAAATGGGGAAAGATTGATGCTACGTGGAGATCACCAAGGAACCAAGGAAGAGAAGCTGAAAGAGACGAGGATTTTCCCCTAGGGTGGACAGAGTGCCTTTCCCTAGAACCAGTGCCCAGAACTCAGACTTCTAGTCTCCTAAACTGTGAGAAAACAAATTTCTATTCGTTAAAGCCACTCACTTGTGGTATTTCTGTTATAGCAGTACTAAGAAACTTAGACACTGTGCAAATGTTCAGTCATTCCTCTTGCCAAATGAATGAAGCACAAACCCCCCATTTGGATACCCAAGCCCTTGTCTCTCAGACCCCAACCTGATTTTCCAGCCTGAGGTCCCAGAGTGCTACCAGAGACTGCAAACTCTAATGCTTTTAAGGTCTAACAGGGAACATAAGTGAGTGAGTTGGGCCTGGAGGGGACTTCAGTGAACACATGAGCTTTGTTAAGGGCAGCCTTCGCTCAGCTCCAGCCTATTTTTATCATGTAGGAATGTGATCCAGTGTTTCCAGGGCTTTCCATTTTGTCAGGAAAAAAAAAAAAAAGCTGGAAATGCATGTTTTCCTGTGAATTCTAAATATGTTAAAGGCTGGCAGATTGTTAAAAAATTATTTTAGTGCTTTGTAGGACAAACAAAATGTATGGGCTTAGGAGCTGCCTGTTTTTAATCCCCACCAGACTCAGACCCATGTGCCCTGCACTTGGCCCATTTGATCTTAATTTCTTGCACCTTTGATTATGGTGTATGCTTTGTCTAAGATGCACTAACCCCTACCTTCATATGTTATGTTTTATCCTAGAGCTCATCCCAGTCATTCAATAGCAAATGTACTGGGCACTCTTCCAATTACTTAGAAGACAACAGTTAAAAAAAAAAAAAAGATTTGGAGCTTATATTCTGGTAGTCATCTCTGGGAAGCAAAATGACTGATTTCTATTCTTTTTAAAAATCTTTTACTAATCCTTAGTTTCTTTTTTTTAACCTAGAACATGTTTTTTCTATAAATAAAAAAACAAAGAAGAATAAACACAGGTTGAACATTTAACGTGATTCTTTTCTAGAGCTTATCAGGTACTGCTGTTTTCGTCTTTAAATTCCCTTGTTCTCTTTACTTGTAGGAGTTACCGTGAAAATTCTCCCCTGTAGATTAACTATGCACACTTTGAGCAGATCCAAAAGCAGAGGTGAATTTACTGGAAACAAAGCTTAATCTTCAGGACCTCTCACTTGCACAGGGCACCTTCCAAGGCCCTGTACCTAATTTTCCCAACATTTATTTATGAAACGTTGATAGAGGTGATTGTGCTCTCAGTGCTTATATAAAAACCTGCTACCGTCGAGTCGATTCCGACTCATAGCGACCCTATAGGACAGAGTAGAACTGCCCCGTAGAGTTTCCAAGGCTGTAAATCTACAGAAGCAGGCTGCCACATCTTCGTACCGTGGAGCAGCTGATAGGTTCGAACCACCACCATTTCACTTAGCAGCTGAATGCTTTAGCCACTGTGCCACCAGGGCTCTCTTAGTGCCCATATACCCACCACCTAAATTCTACAACTAAAATTTTACTATGTTTGTTTTATCACACACCTATCCACCTATTCATGCCTCTTTCTATCCATCAACCCATCCTAATTTTTTATGTATTTAAAAGAAAATCACACTGCCAAGCCCACATTTGCCTCAAGACCCTGCCATGCACTCTGACCTCAACAGCACCTGTAACCTGCTCAGCAGTGACAATTTCAAGAGCTACATGCTGGCCTTTGGTATTGATTTTGCTACTCATAAGTTAGCCAAGTTGCTGAAGCCACAGAAAGCGATTAAACAAATAGGTATTCTTTTATCATCCACACATACAGCAGCCTAAGAAACTACTTTATTAAATTTAAAAATTGAGAAGAATTTGAAGAAGATAAATAAAGGCCTAGGTAACAGAAGATGCAACAGTTTAGTTATTGGAACAATGACAGACTCATTGGATCCAAGGGGATGACCTCCACCTGGAAATGTTCTGTGACGGCCAAGTGTACAGACTTTCCAGAGAGCCTGATTGGTACCTGATAACAGAGCCCACTTGTGTCTGCAGCTTAATGCTAAATTATATTCCAGGGTGAACAGACGTTAATCCCTCCGGTATTGTGATGGCGCATTGTGGTCTAAAAGATGTCACACAGCCTGTACCAGAAGCCATATGGATTGAGGGGAAAACTGTTCAGCTCCAATAAAACTGCACAAATGACAAAAAAAAAAGAAAAGAAAAGAAAAGAGAGAAAATCGCAGGCATCGGTACACTTTATCCCTAAATACTTCATCATATATATCATTAACTTGAGTCCACTATTTATGGCTCTTTTTGGGGTTGGGGAGGTAAATTTTCCATATAATGAAATGCATAAATCCTATACAATTCAGTGAGTTTTGACAAATGCATATACATGAGTAATCCAAACTCCTGCCAAAATAATGACCCTTACCATCATGCCAGAAATCTCCATTATGTCCTGTCCAATCAATCCCTTTCCTCACTCCTGCTCCATTATTCAGATTTTTTAACTGCATTTTTTAGGTATAATTGACACACAATAAACTACACATATTTAAAGCATGCAGTTTGGTAAGTTTTGATATGTGCATAAACCCATGAAACCATCTCCACAATCAAGATAATGAACATATCCATCAACTCCCAGTTTCCTCATGCCCCTTCATTATCACTTCTTCCCATTCTCTCTCTCTCACCCCCAGCAACCAACTGATCTGACTTCCATCACTATAGATTAGCTTGCAATTTAGAATTTTGTGTAAATGAAATTATATGGTGCATGCTCTTATTAGTTTGGCTTTTTTCACTCAGTATAATTATTTTGAGACTCATCCATATAGTTGCATGTATCAATAATTCATTCCTTTTATTGTTGAGTACTATTCCATTGTACGGATATAGCATTATTTATCTATTTGCCTGTCGTTGGATATTTGAGTTGTTTCCAGTTTTTTACTATTATAAATAAGGCTGCTATGAACTTTCATATACAAGTCTTTGTATAAACATATGCTTTCATTTCTCTTGGGTAAATACCTAGAGATGAATGCTTGGGTCATATGGCAGGTGTATGTTTAACTTTTTAAGAAACAAGCTGTTTTCCAAAGTGGAAATTTTTACATTTTACATTTCCATTAGCAGTATATGAGAGTTCCAGTTCCTCAACATCCTGGCCAATAATTGGTATGGTCAGTTTTTTTTTTTTTTTTTTTTTAATTTTGCCATTCTAATAGGTATGTAGTAAATGGTATCTCATTGAGGCTTTAAGGAAACTAATGATGTTGAGCATCTTTTCATTTAATTTTCCATTTGCATATCTTCTTTGGTGAAGTATCTGTTCAAATCTTTTGCTTATATTTTAAATTGGGTTGTTTCTTACCTATTACTGAGTTTAAAAGTTCTTTATATAGTCTGGATATAAGTCCTTTATTAAATATGTGATTTGCAAATATTTTCTACCCGTCTGCAGCTTGCCTTTTCATTCTTTTAACAGTGTCTTTTGAAGAGCAGAAGTTTTAAATTTTGATGAAGTCTAATTTATCAGTTTTTGCTTTTATGAATTGTGCTTTTTAGGGTCGTATCTACAAAATTTTTGCCTAACTAAGGTCTATCATCTATTTTGAGTTAATTTTTGTATAAGGAGCAAGGAGTGGATTGAAGTTCACTTTTTGTTGCTGTTGTTGAAAAGGCTATCGTTTCTCTGCTTGCACTGCTTTTCTATTTTTGTGGAAAATCAATTGTTCATAAATGTGTGAGTCTATTTCTGAACTCTCTGTTCTCTTTGCTTGATCTTTCATTGATCTGCTTGTCTATTTTCATTCCAGTACCATGTTGTCTTGATTACTATAGTTTTATAATAAATCTCGAAATCAGGAAGTGTTGGTGCTACAACTTTGCTCTTCTTTTTCAAGTTTGTTTTGGCTATTTTAGGGCCTTGCACTTCCAGATGAATTTTGGAATAAACTTGACAATTTCTACACAAAAAAATCTGCTGAGATTGCATTAATCAATTTGGGATATATGAGCAGTATTGAGTTTCCAACCCATGAACTTGACATAGCTCCCCGTTTATTTAGTTCCTCTTTAATTTCTCTCAGCAATGTTTTGTCATTTTTAGTGAAGGGGTCTTGTGCGTCTTCTACTGTATTTATTCATAAGTATTGTATGGTTTTTGAATCTATTGTAACCTTTTCCAGTTGTTTGCCACTAATATATTAAAACAAAACTGATTTGTGTATCTTGACCTTGTTTCCTACCACCTTGCTAAATTCACTTATTTATTCTAATAATGTTTTTTTGGAATTGATTCGACAGGAACGAGTTTGGTTTTTGATTTTTGAGTTGGATTTTCTACATTAACAATGTCATCTGTGAATAGAGATACTTTTGCTTTTTTCTTTTTTATCTTTGTGCTTTTTTTCCTTGCTTTATTCCACTGCCCAGAACCTCCAGTTCAATATTACATATAAGTAATGAGCGTTCACATCTTTGTCGTTTCTGATCTTAGAGGAAAAGCATTCAGTATCTCACCATTATTGATATTAGTTGGATTTAAGTGTACCATTATTGATATTAGTTGGATTTAAGTGCACCATTTTACTATTTGATTTGTTTTATTCATCTATTTTTTGTTTCTTTGTTCCTCCCTTCCCACCTCCTTTTGTGGTTTATTAAATATTTTTTCAGAATTTCACATTAGTTTATCTACTGACTTTTTATGTATACCTCTTTACATTGTATTTCTAGTGGTTGTTCTAGGGATTACAATACACATTCTTTTCATAGTCTACTTAGAAATAATATTGTGCCATTTCACATAAAATGTAAATGTCTTTAAACCATATGGGTCCATTTACCTTCCTATCTTTTATACTATAATTGTCATGCATATTACATTACATGCATTATAAACCCCACAATATGATGCTATAATCTTAGCTTTAAGGAGTCATGTTTATTTTAAAGAAATCAAAAGAAAAAATTAATCTCTTATAGTTAGCCATATATTTACCATTTCTGGTGCTATTCATTGCTTTCTGAAGTTTCATCCGGCATAATTTCTTTCAACCCAAAAACTTATTTTAGAATTTTTTTTTTTTTGCTAGCACAGGTCTGCTGTACTTCCCTGCATTGTCTAATTTTTCTGCCTTGAACATGCCCAAACCAAACCAAATCCATTACCCTTGAGTTGATTCTAACTCACAGCAACCCTACAGGACAGAGAAGAACTGCCTCATAGGGTTTCCAAGGAATGGCTGGTGGATTCAAACTGCTGACCTTTTGGTTAGCAGCAGAGCTCTTAACCACTGCGCCACCAGGGCTTCATTTAACACGTAGTATTTATATAATAAGTGAGAATCACTCAAAACTTTCTCCATTTTACTTCATAATATATCTGTGTTTGTTTATAAAAGAAAACTCATTTCTCTTCATATTAGTCATTCCATAGATCAGCAGCAGCTCCCTTAGATGGCAGGAAAAGGAAAACATACAAACGTTATTACACACTTTGGTGACCAGAAGGAAAATATTGAAAAGTCAGTATTTCTTTTTTTATTGTACCTTAGATGAAGGTTTACAGAGAAAATTAGTTTCTCATTAAACAATACACATATTGTTTTATGACATTGGTTGCCAACCCCACGACGTGTCAACACTCTCCCCTTCTCCACCTTGGGTTCCCCATTACCAGCTTTCCTGTCCCCTTCTGCCTTCTCGTCCTTGCCCCTGAGCTGGTGTGCCCATTTAGTCTCGTTTTGTTTTATGGGCCTGTCTACTCTTTGGCTGAGGAGTGAACCTCGGGAGTGACTTCAGTACTGAGCTAAAAGGGTGTCCGGGGGCCATACTCTAGGGGTTGAAAAGTCAGTATTTCGGTGGTGGATGAGTTTGGATTATTCATGCTCTCCTCTGCTATCAATCCCACTGAAACTTGGCAGCTGAGTAAAGAAGATTCTGGCACTGTGCAGCTGGTGCCCGAGGTTTAGGTTTTTAGGTCTTCCTTCTGAAAGTGAGATTTCGTCATGCATCCAGCGAGCAACATGTGTGAAAAATGTTTGCTGTTAAATGATGTGACCTTTGTTTAGTAGCAGGCAATCCATTGCAATGGCTTAAGATCGTGTAGGCAAGTTCTTTTGCATGAGCTCTGCAACCCCATTCAGGTATCGGTGACTGTCCCACCCCTATTAGAGGTTTCGGAATTCCGAGGCCAATATTTTGAAATTATTCAACTAGCTACTGTGCTTTGGATAAAAATAACTCCTTCACTAACGTGTTGGGAAGAAGAAGCAGAAGCTATAGTTTTAATATTTTCATCTGTATTCCACAATAGGCCCAGAAAGTTTTTTCTCATAACTTTCTCCCGCCAAGAGTTCAAAAAAAGGGCGGCAAAAACTTTCCTCTCTTCTTTTTGCGGGCTGGACGCGACGTGACTGACATAGATTTCTACCAATTGTACGAGGCTTCCTTAAGCATGGTTCCGCCCAATAGGTTTACGAAGGCCCAGCCAATGAGAGTGCCTCTCTTTCACTCATCGGTGACCAATGGAAGAAGAAGAGAGGGTATTGGCTACTGGCTGATGGCTTCTGACCAATAGGAGCAGGCCGGCCCCGCGGCTCAGGCGGGGAGATTAAGCTGCTTTGGGAGTGGCGGTTGGGACCTTTGCGTTCCGACTTCTACCAAAGTAACGACTGCATCTGCGGCGGGCTCGCGACATCGACCGCGTCCTTCCGGCTTCAGGTGAGGTGGGCGTTTGCCTCTCCGCTGACCTGGGGCTTCTGGCTCCTGGATAACTTCCCTGGGCTTGGCCCCTGGCGACGGGGCCTAGAACCGCCCCACGAAGTGGGCTGCTGGCGGGCATGGAACCCGGCGGCCCTAGAAGGTTCGACCACCTTGCGCGGCCCCAACTGTCGGGGCTGAGGCGCCCGAACGCCAGCTCTTTCGGGATTGCTGGGAAGGCACGTGAGATTGGGTGGGGGGCGCGGCGAAGGCTGGAACTTGGGGCGATCCCGGAAGGAGCCGAGTACCCTGCAGCAGGGCCTCAGACTCTTTTATCTACTAATAATGGCTCTCAAGTCACGGAGCAACTTATAAGTTTAAATGTTACCTAATTTTACGTAAAGCAACTGTGATGTAAATACTTTTATTATTCCTATTTTGCAGATGAACAAGTTGAACTGAGAGCTTAGGAAACCTGCTTAAGGGCCCACGGGTAGAAAGCCCCAGAGCACGGATTTGAACAGAGATCCTCTTGCCACCCCTCCGCCTGCTCTTATCTTGCTAATTGGGGGCCTTCACCCTCGCTTGTTGTGGTCATTGACTGAAATCTGAGTCACCGAGCTTCGTAAGCTCTAAGATGATGAGTAGGAGGTTAACGTTTTAAACCTGAACTTGCATGGAACACATAGAACATAGCATTATGTGGCGTTCTGAAGACAAGACTGCCTGAGGCTTGGGGTGACCAGCTCACAGTGTCTTGCTCTAGGCACCCCTGGGTAGTCCAAGGGCTGAAAGGATAAATAGCTCCCCGCCCTGTATTGGGAAGCTGTGCTCCAGAACAGCGATGTTCCATAGAACTTTCTGCGTTGATGGAAATGTTCTATGTCTGCGTTGTTCAGTGTGGTAGCCACTAGACACATGAGCGCTTAAATGTGACTAGTGTGACTAAGGAACTTAATTATTGATTTTATTTAATTCAAATCTAAATTGCCGCATGTGGCTAGTAGTTAACCGTGGTGAATAGTGTGACTCTCTCGACTGCTTTTTTTTGGGAGGCGGGGGAGTGGTCCACTCCTCCCCTTTGTTTTCAAGAAGATTGATTTGCTTTATGTATGTAGGGGTACATCTAGAAATAGCCTGGACCACTTGCCTTGTGTTGTGAAACATACTTCAGGGAGACTGTAGTTGTACCCTAAAAGCACATATTAAAGGCTTTAAGTTAACATCATTCCAGAGAAGTAGTGAAGAATTTATTGGTGAGATTTTGAAAGAGTGTAATTCCTTTCTTGGATAGTGTATTTAAATTGCTAGATTCTTCTGTAGGGCTGTAACTACAGAAGTTTTAGTGATACAGTAAATAGCATCTGGTGTTTTTTAATTTTTTGTTTTGAGCTGTGGTGGATAATTCAATAGGTATTTAGCACCTGCTAACTGGATTGTTGTGTTTTTATATACTTTATGCTATGGAATGATATATAGTGATGAATCAGACCTTGTATTTATAAATCCAGATAGTATGATTTTACCTGTTTTTAAATGTCCTAAAAATGGAATCATAGAGAATTCGTCTGCAAACTGCTTTTTTTCTATTTGAAATGATTTTCGGTTAGGGTTTTTAGTTGCAAAAAAGAGACAGTTTATGTATGGTTCCAACTTGACCAGAGGTTTTTGTTTATTTTCTTCCCCTCCATTTCCTGAATTCTTTCTGGGACTCTGGTTAATCAGCTACTGGATATCCTGGCTTGATTTTCTAATTTTATTATGCTTTTATGCAGCAGCCTTTTTATTCTACTTTCTGGGAACGTTCCTCAATTTTGTCTTCCAGTCCTTCCATTAACATCTTTTATTTTGGCTGTCATATTTTTTTATTTCCACGAGCTTTTTGTTGTTGTCTGGTTTGTCTTTTTTTTTCCCTAACATTCTCTTGTTGCTTTACAGGTACAGCATCTGTACCCATAAAATCTGTTTGGTTTGTTAATTTGGAATACCCTCCCCCCCACCAAGTTTCTTCTGTTTGTTTACTTTGGTCTCTTTGATGTTGGAGGCTTTCCTCAAATGTGAGTTGATGCTTGGCTGTTTGTTCATTTTTAATGAGAGTTCTCAAAAAAGCTGATTGGAAGCTCTGTATTTGTGGGTGAGGTTTATTAACTGGTGTGCTTTACTGTAAAGTATATGGACAGAGACACACCCATTTTCTTGGATTCACTGCTGTTGGTATTTATAGATTTTTTGTTGGGAGGGGAACTGGTCTGTTTCTCTAAAAACAATGTTTATTTTTTTAGTCACGTTCATGGGAGAGAGAGGGATAAATGTGCTTCATCCATTACATTTACCGAAATTCCTCTACTCCACCCATTCCAGTCTGGTCTTTGACCCCATCACTTCAGAGAAACTGCTCTTTTCTAGGTTATTTATTATCTTCATATTGCTAAATCTAGGGCCATTCTTTGTTTTAACTTAGTTTAATTTTATTGTTGTACTTTAAGTGAAAGTTTACACTTCAAGTTAGTCTCATACAAAAATGTATATGCACTTTGTTGCGTGACCCTAATTGCTCTCTCTATACTGTGACAGCACTGTCCTCCTTTACTCCTGATTTCCTGTGTCCATTCAACCAGCTTCTGACCCTCTCTGCCTTCTCATCTCATCTCTGGACAGGAGCTGCTCTAGGGCCATTCTTCCCCTCAGTAGCACTTAACATACTTTACCATTCCCTTCTTGAAACATTATCTTCCCAGACGCCACACTCCCAGGTTTCCTCCTACTTCATCCACAATGAGTCTTTCTAAATGGCTTCTCTTCCTGTAGCTATTGTCCTTTTAATGTTAGTGTCTCCAGTTTTAGTCCTACTCTCTTTTCTGTCTCTGTCTCTTGGTAGGTGGTATAGTATACTCCTAAAATTTTAAGTAACATAATTGCTAAGGATTCTTAAAGCTATTTACTTTTCTTTCTTTCTTTTTTTTATTGTTTTGCTTTAAGTGAAAGCTTACAATTCAAGTTAGTCTCGCATACAAAAATTTATATGCACTTTGTTACGTGACCCTAGTCTCTCTCCCTATACTGTGACAGCACACTCCTCCTTTCTACCCCGGATTTCCCATGTCCATTCAACCAGCTCCTGACCCTCTCTGCCTTTTCATCTTACCTCCGGACAGGAGCTGAGAAGCACACTCTTCACGAGTATCATTTTATGTCCCATAGTCCAGTCTAATCTTTGTCTGAAGAGTTGGCCTCAGGAATGGTTTTAGTTTTGAGCTAACAGAGAGTCTGGGGGCCATGTCTTCCGGGGTCCCTCCAGTCTCAGTCAAACCGTTAAGTCTGGTCTTTTTACTAGAATTTGAGTTCTGCAGCCCACTTTTCTCCTGCTCTGTCAGGGACTCTGTTGTGTTCCTTGTTAGGGTGGTCATTGGTGGTAGCCAGGCACCATCTAGTTCTTCTGGTCTCAGGCTGATGAAGTCTCTGGTATATGTGGCCTTTTCTGTCTCTTGGGCTAATACTTTCCTTGTGTCTTTGGTGTTCTTCATTCTCCTTTACTCCAGGTGGGTTGGGGCTAATTGATGCATCTTAGATGGCTGCTCACTAGCTTTTAAGACCCCAGACGCCACTCACCAGATAGGATGCAGAACATTTTCTTAAACTTTGTTATGCCAGTTGACCTAGATGTCCCCTGAAAGCATGGTCCCCAGACCCCTGACCCTGCTACCCTGTCCCTTGAAGTGTTTGGTTGTATTCAGGAAACTTCTTAGCTTTTGATTTAGTCCGGTTGTGATGACTTCCGCTGTAGTGTGTGTTGTCCTTCCCTTCACCTAGGATAATTTTTGTCTACTATCTAGTTAGTGAATACCACCTCCCTCTTCCCCACTCTCCTAACCATCAAAGAATGTTTTCTTCTGTATTTAAACCTTTCCTTGAGAGTTCTTATAATAGTGGTCTTATACAATACTTGTCATTTTGCGACTGACTAAATTCACTCAACATAATGCCTTCCAGATTCCTCCACGTTACGTTTCACGGATTCATCCTTGTTCTTTATCGTTGCATAGTATTCCATTGTGTGAATGTACCATAATTTGTTTATCTGTTAATCCGTTGATGGGCACCTCGGTTGTTCCATCTTTTTGCTATCATGAACAGTGCTGCAATGAAAGTGAGTGTGTATGTATCTATTCGTGTGACAGCTCTTATTTCTCTAGGATATATTCCAAGGAGCAGGATTGCTGGATCGTATGGTACTTCTATTTGTAGCTTTTTAAGGAAGTGCCAAATCGATTTCCAAAGTGGTTGTACCATTTTACATTCCCACCAACAGTGTATAAGTGTTCCAGTTTCTCCACAGCCTCTCCAACATTTATGATTTTGTGGTTTTTGGATTAATGCTAGCCTTGTTGGGGTGAGATGGTACCTCACTGTAGTTTTAATTTGCATTTCTCTAATGGCTAATGATCATGAGCATTTCCTCATGTGTCTGTTAGCCGCCTGAATGTCTTCTTTGGCAAAGTGCCTGTTCATATCCTTTGCCCATTTTTTAATTGGGTTATTTGTCTTTCTGTTGTTGAGGTTTTGCAGTACCTTGTAGGTTGTAGACATTAGATGCTGATCGGATTTGTCATAGCCAAAAATTTTTTCCCAGTCTGTAGGCCGTCTTTTTACCCTTTTGATGAAGTCTTTTGATGAGCATAAGTGTTTGATTTTTAGGAGCTCCCGGTTATCTAGTTTCTCTTCTAGTGTTTGTGCATTGTTACTTATGCTTATTGTTTGTATTCTGTTTATGCCATGTATTAGGGCTCCTAGCGTTGTCCGTATTTTTTCTTTCATGATCTTTATCGTTTTAGATTTTATATTTAGGTCTTTGATCCATTTTGAGTTAGTTTTTGTGAATGGTTGAGGTATGGATCCTATTTCATTTTTTTGCAAATGGGTATCCAGTTATGCCAAAGCTATCTACTTTTCCATCACTGCTGCTGCTACCACTCTTGTCCAAGTCTCTGTGACCACTAGTCTGGACTCCCACAGTAGCCTCCTAACAGGTCACCTTGTTTGCACTCTTACTCCCCTGCAGTCCATTCTTGACACAGAAGAAACTCCTTACCAAAGCTCATGAGACCTTTAATGATAGTGTCCTGCCTCACCAACTTCATCTCATACTGCCTCTTGTTCCTCACTATGCTTGTTAAACTGGTCTGCCTCAGTTTCTCAAATGCACCAAGCTTATACTCACCAAGTATCTGTGCACTGGTTTCTTCCATCTGAAACTTCCCCAGCTCTTCAGTGGCTAGCTTCTTTTAATCCTTCAGAGAGGCCTTCCCTCACTTCTGTATCTAAAGTGGTGTTCTTGCCCCCGCCTCCAAAACCAAACTATCAACAGTCTATAATTTGCTTGTTTATTTGTTTATTGGCTTTCTCCCACTTTCTAGAATATAAACTCAGTTACATAGGGTCTTATCTGTCTGTCTTTGCCTCTGTGGGATGCCTGGCTACATAATAGGCACTTAATAAATCTTTGTCCAGTGAGCCAGTGTAATAGAATAGAGACGGGAAACAAAAATAATGAAAGGCATGGAATAAAGAAAGATTGCTCAGCCATTTTGGAGAAATTAGGTAAATTTCTATTTTAAGTTAGTAAATGAGCTAATTTTGCAAGTGTAAAAATGGCGTCAGTTTTTAACTTTTGGTGATGTGCAAGATGAATATTACTATAATGAAATACAGCATCATATGCATTTGTTTTTTGGAGATTCCAATAGTTCACCACTTTTATTTTGTAGGTCTTTTCTATTTTAGAAGATTTTATGATCACGTGACTTCATACTTTCAAAGGGTGAACTGGAAAAGTAGTTATAAGTGCTTGTTATGGAGCAAAAGTCTATTATTACCAATACTCTTCTCACTCAAATAAGTTAAGTCTTCTCTTTAAGCTTTTCAGCTTTGCCAAGAATGATCTTAAACAGAAATTCTGAAAGACTGTTGCGTTAGGTGCTGTTGAATTGATTCTGACTCATAGTGACCCCATGTGATAGAGTAGAACTGCCCCATAGGGTTTTCTAGGCTGTAGTCTTTATGGGAGCAGATCACCACATCTTTCGTCCGTGGAGCCTGTAGGTGAGTTCAGACTGCCAACCTTTTGGTTAACAGCCAAGCACTAGCCATTGTGCCACTAGGGCTCCTTTTCTTATACTAGATATGATTATATCAGCTACGTGACATGCTTTTAGCTATTTTACTAATACTTTCTGCAAATATTGCTTCCCTAGTGATGGCTCATGAAGCAATGGACTATGATGTGCAGGTACAGTCAGATCATCATGCTGCAGAAGAGCCTCCTCCTGCTGACGTGGTCAGCAGCCAAGCAGGACTGCCTCTGCTCCAGCCTGCGCCGCAGGTGTCCATTGACCTGACAGAGGAAGTGGAGCTCTCGGGAGAAGAGAGTGTGGAGAACATCGATCCAGGAACTTCAGAGGAAGATAGGCGGGGATCTGGTGCTAACCCCACCGTCCACGTGTCTTCACTAGAGTCAGTGAACACCTTCATCAGTGGGCTGCAGAGGCTTCATGGCATGCTGGAATTCCTGAGACCTCCAGCTTCAAACCATAGTGTGGGGCCGGTGAGAGTAAGGAGGAGGAGGGGTTCTGCACCACACAGGGCAAGGCCTGGAGGGTCTCAGAGGACAGACAGTGCCAGGTAAATATATATTGTTGTCGTTAGGTGCCTTTGAGTCGGGCCCTATGTACAGCAGAATGAAACACTGCCCAGTCCTGCGCCATCCTCACAGTCCTGTTGTTGCAGACACTGTGTCAGTCTATCTCATTGAAGGTCTTCCTCTTTTTCGCCGACCCTCTTGCTTACCAAGTATGATATCCTTCTCCAGGAACTGATCCCTCCTGATAACATGTCCAGAGTATGTGAGATGTAGTCTCTCCATCCTTCTAAGGAGTGTTCTGGTTGTACTTCTTGCAAGACAGATTTGTTCTTTCTTTTGGCAGTCCATGGTATATTCGATATTCTTCGCCAACACCACAATTCAAAGGAGTCGATTCAATCTTCCTTATTCATTTTCCAGCTTTCACATGCATATGAGGCGATTGAAAACACCATGACTTGGGTCAGGTGCACCTTAGTCTTCAAGGTGACATTTTTGCTTTTTAACACTTTAAAGAGGTCTTTTGCAGCAGATTTGCCCAGTGCAATGCGTCGTTTGATTTCTTGACTGCCCCTTCCATGGGCTTTGATCGTGGATCCAAGTAAAATGAAATCCTTGACAACTTCCTTCTTTTCTCCGTTCATCATGATGTTGCTTATTGGTCCAGTTGTGAGAATTTTTGTTTTCTTTATTTTGCGGTGTAATCCACATTTTAGGCTGTGGTCTTTGATCTTCATCAGTAAGCGCTTCACTTTCAGCAAGCAAGGCTGTGTCATCTGCATAATGCAGGTTGTTAATGAGTCTTCCGATCCTGATGCCTTGTTCTTCATGTAGTCCAGTTTCTCGGATTATTTGCTCAGCATACAGGTTGAATAAGTATGGTCAAAGCATACAACCCTGACACATACCTTTCCTGACTTTAAACCAACGCAGTATTCCCTTGTTCTAACAACTGCCTCTTGATCTATGAAGAGGTTCTTCATGAGCACAATTAAGTGTTCTGGAATTCCCATTGTTCACAATGTTATCCATAATTTGTTATGATCCACACAGTCAAATGCCTTTGCATAGTTAATAAAACACAGGTAAACATGTTTATCGTATTCTCTGCTTTCAGCCAGGATCCATCTGACATCAGCAGTGATATCCCTCGTTCCACATCCTCTTCTATCCGGCTTGAATTTCTGGCAGTTCCCTGTCGATATACTACTGTAGTTGCTTTTCAGGGATCGTCAGCAAAATTTTACTTGGGTGTGATATTAATGATATTGTTTGATAATTCCCGCATTTGGTTGGATCACCTTTTTTGGGAATAGGCATAAATATGGATCTCTTCCAGTCGGTTGGCCAAGTAGCTGTCGTGCTAATTTCTTGGCATAGACAAGTGAGCACTTCCATCTCTACATCTGTTTGTTGAAAGATCTCAGCTGGTAGTGTCACGCTGGGAATTATGAAAGTTGAGCTCTGGTTATAGTCCTAGTGCCGATTTCCTTCACAGATTATTGAGAGGATATGCTACACTGATATGTTTTGAAAACTAGGAAGGCAGACCTTTTGGAGGTGATGTTTTGTTGGCAGCAGTTTCTGTAGAGGTTGGCTCCTTAGATCACGTGTACCATCTACACCAGAAAGTATTTCTTAGTTTATAAGTCCCCCCACAGTCACCCAAGATCCATTGTTCACTACACATCATTTGGTAGCGCTGTAGACTCTGCAAGTTGGGCAGGCTAGGTTTAGAGAAGCCTTGTGAAAAGTAGAATGTGAATTCATTCAGTGTTTATGTGACTACCCTCCCTTTTCAACCCCTCAAAGACAAATTGCTGAGTCGTGTTCTGTAAAAGATAGTGACACATGATCAAAAGCCAGTAAATTAGAATTAGCTCTTAGCAGAAGGACCAAGCTCCAGTGTGGGATAATGAAATCATGATTAAGTGGAAAAGAGAAAATCTAGGCCTGAACCTGCTATTTCTGCTTCACCTTTCAAAGGCAGCATTGAGCAGCCTGGAAATTGATATGACTAGGATTAACCTTCGTATTACTGTGGGTTATTCTTAAGATGATGGTCTGTTGTACTCTGATTCTTTTGTTTTTCTGGATGCATAGATCAAGAGCATCTTTGGATGCTTTCTTTCAAGTGAGCAGGACCCAGCCTCACTTGTCAGCTGACCCTTATCCAGAAACTAGGAATCCTGTCTCTGAAGACTTGCAAGTGTCAAGTAGTTCCAATTCTGACAGTGACAGCTCTGCAGAGGATGAAGAGGAACCTGGAGCTGTTATTTTGGAAGGTATTTTATCCAGGTTTGGCGTAAGACTAATATCTAGACAGCTAGAAACTCTAATTTGTGCTTTGATATTTTCCTTTTTCTCCCACAAATGTTATAGTTTCCTGTTTTATAGTGTAGAGCTTTTCCTAACCATAGTTGTGTAGAAAGAATTTGATCTGACTCATACTTTGGTATTATCTTTTAAAACTCAATATACGTATAACCTGTTACCCAGCAATTCCACTTCTGGGTATGTAGCCAATTAAATGAGTATATGTGTTCACCAAAGACATGAATAAGAATATATCAGCACTGTTTGTAATAGCAAAAAAACTGAAAACTATCGAAATACCCATCAATAATAGAATAGATAAGTAATTGTGGTATATTCACACAATGAAATACTGTACATCAATGAGAATGAATGGCCTACAGCTCCACACATTAGTATGGAAGAACCTGAAAAACATAATGTAAAGCAAAAGTAAAACTTACTGCTGTCAAGTCGATTCTGACTCATAGCGACCGTACAGACAGAGTAGAACCGCCCCATAGGATTTCCAAGGCTGTAATCTTTATGGACGCAGACTGCCACGTCTTTCTCTCTTGGAGTGCCTGGTGGGTTTGAACTGCTAACCGTTTGGTTAGCAGCTGAGTGCTTTAACCACTGTGCCGCCACGATTCCTATAAAGCAAAAGTAGCAGACGCGAAAGAGGATATAACTGAGATTCCATTTATATGAAGCACAAAAACAGACAAAATTAATCTGTGGTGTTAGTATTTAGTATGGTAGTTTCCCTTGGTGAGGTGGGGGGGGGTCACGCCCCACCCCCACCCCCTGCTGCCCCATATTAGTTTCTTAGAGCTGCTATAACAAATGACCACAAACTGGATGGCTTAAAGCAACAGAAATTTATTGTCTCACAGTCTGGATGCTAGAAGTTCAAAATCGGGGCCATGCTCTTCTTTGACGGCTCTAGAAGAGAATTTGTTCCGTACCTTTCTCTTAGCTTCTGGTGTTGCCAGCAATCCTTGGTGTTTCTTGACTTGTAGATGCATTACTCTAATTTCTGCTTCCATTGTCACATGACATTCTCTCTGTGTGTCTGTGTTCTTTTCCTCTTTATAGGGATGCCAGTCAGATTAGGACCCACCCTAATGATTTCAGTTTTAACTTAATTATATTTGCAAAGACCTATTTCCAAATGAGGTCACATTTGCAGGTACTGAGGGTTAGAACTTCAACCTGTATGTCTCTTTAGGGGACACACTTGAACCCATAACCTACTTCCAAGATATAAAGGGGACATAGAGGTGTAAGGGGGACTCTTGGGGACTGTTAATGTTTTGGTTACAGTTCAGTTTGTGAAAATTAAGCTTCTCTGTACATATATTATACTTCGGAAAAAGTTTTTTAAAAAGTCCATTTGAAGATGCTCTCACTGGCCTATGATGGGACAATTTGAGCATCAAAAAGAAAATTGACTAAAAATAAGAATCACCTGAGAAGGCAGAGAGGCTCAGGAGCTGGTTGACTGGACACGGGAAATCAGGGGTGGAAAGGGGGAGTGTGTTGTCACAGTATAGGGAGAGCAATTAGAGTCACATAACAATGTATGTATAAATTTTTGTATGAGACTGACTTGAATTGTGAACTTTCACTTAAAGTACAACCATAAAATAAAATTAAAAAAAGAAATACACAACCTAGGAAATATTTTTGCTGCCCCTCCTTTTCCCAAAAACCCAACAAACTGAAACAAAATTTATCAAAAATCTAGATCTAACTACTAGTTTAGGTGAAATGTAGAGGGTAGAGGAACAAGTTAAACAATACCACAAGGAAGCAATCAGCCAAATCTAGGATATAGATTGTTCCAAAGGACAAACTTTCAGATTTCTCCAAGAATGAAAAAAACTTAGGAGACGTAACAACCAAATTCATCATGAAGACCTTGTTTGGATCCTGATTGGAATCAATCCGCTGTAAAAAACGTCTTTGAAACAACTGGAAGATTTTGAATATGAATTGAGTATTAGATGATTTTATAGGATTATTGTTAATTTTGCTAGGTATTATAATACTACAGTGTTGGTGTAAAAAATTTGTCAATTAGTGTTATATAACTTTTACAAGTGTAATGCCATTTTTAGGTTTTGTTAAATATTGCAGCAAAAAAGAAAACAGTGGGAATGGGGGCTTGGAACAAAATTGGCAAAATGTCAGTTATTTTTTAAATTGAGTGATGTGTACTTGTGGGTTAATTTTACTATTCTGTCTACTTTTTTTAATGTATGTTTCAAAATATCCAAAATAAGTTAAACAAATAAATTCACTGATACTACTTGGGAAAATTGTCATCCCTTTAGTGACAGTACAGCCAGTTACAAATGAAAAGCTGTAGTGAGTCGAACTCTCTCCTGCTAGCCTCTCAAACCTGACTGTGTCTTCTTTTATATATTTACCTATCCTATAGTTTCTGGAAATAACTTGGCAGAACCCCCAGGAGGTACCTCGGCAGAGCAAGAAGTTATATGTATTGATGGAGGAGAGGTCCTCCCCAAACAGGTAATGTGAACATCATTTTATTTTGTTTTTTTATTGTTGTGCTTTAAGTGAAAGTTTACAATTCAAGTTATTCTCTCATACAAAAATTTATACATACATTGTTTTGTGACCCTAGTTGCTCTCCCTAAACTGTGACAGCATACTCTTCCTTTCCACCGTGGGTTTCTTGTGTCCATTCAACGAGCTCCTGACCTTCTCTGCCTTCTCATCTTGCTTCTGGATAGAAGCTGCCCATTTAGTCTAATGTATCTACTAGAGCTAAGAAGCATGCTCTTCACCAGTATCATTTTCTGTCCCATAGTGCAGTCTAATCTTTGTCTGAAGGGTTGGCCTCGGGAATGGTTTTAGTTTTGAGCTAACAGAGAGTCTGGGGGCCATGTCTTCTGGGGTCCCTCCAGTCTCAGTCAAACCATTAAGTCTGGTCTTTTTACTAGAATTTGAGTTCTGCACCCCACTTTTCTCTTGTAAGGGACTCTGTGTTGTGTTCCCTGTCAGGGCAGTCATTGTGGTAGCTGGGCACCATGTAGTTCTTCTGGTGTCAGGCCGATGGAGTCTCTGGTTTCTGTGGCTCTTTCTGTCTCTTGGGCTAATATTTTCCATGGTGTTCTTCATTCTCCTTTACTCCAGGTGGGTTGGGACCAATTGATGGCTGCTCACTAGCTTTTAAGACACCAGATGCCACTCCCCAAAGTGGAATGCAGAACATTTTGTTAAAAAAAACTTTGTTATGCCAGTTGACCTAGATGTCCCCTGAAAGCATGGTCCCCAGACCCCTGCCCCTACTACTCTGTCCCGTGAATTGTTTGGTTGTATTTGGGAAACTTCTTAGCTTTTGTTTAGTCCAGTCGTGCTGACTTCCCCTGTAGGGTGGGCTGTCCTTCCCTTCACCTAAGATAATTTTTGTCTACTATCTAGTTAGTGAATACTCCTTTCCCTCCCTCCCCACCCTCGTAGCCATCAAAGAATGTTTTCTTCTGTGTTTAAACCTTTTCTTGAGTTCTTATAACAGTGGTCTTATACAATATTTGTTCCTTTGAAACTGACAAATTCACTCAGCATCATGCCCTCCAGATTCCTCCACGTTATGTTTCACAGATTCATCGTTGTTCTTTATCATTGCATAGTATTCCATTGTGTGAATATACCATAATTTGTTTATTCATCCATTGATGGGCACCTAGGTTGTTTCCATCTTTTTGCTATTGTGAACAGTGCTTCAGTGAACATGGGTGTGCATATATCTATTCGTGTGATGGCTCTTATTTCTCTAGGATATAGTCCAAGGAGCAGAATTGCTGGATCGTATGGTACTTCTATTTCTAGCTTTTTAAGAAAGCGCCAAATCGATTTCCAAAGTGGTTATACCATTTTACATTTCCACCAAAACTGTGTAAGTGTTCCAGTCTCTCCACAACCTCTCCAACATTTATTATTTTGTGTTTTTTGGATTAATGCTAGCCTTGTTGGGGTGAGATGGTATCTCGTTGTAGTTTTGATTTGCATTTCTCTAATGGCTAATGATCATGAGCGTTTCCTCGTGTCTGTTAGCTGCCTGAGTGTTGGCGAAGTGCCTGTTCATATCCTTTGCCCATTTTTTAATTGGTTTATTTGTCTTTTTGTTGTTGAGGTTTTGCAGTATCTTGTAGATGTTAGAGATTAGACACTGATGGGATTTGTTGTAGCCAAAATTTTTTTCCCAGTCTGTAGGTTGTCTTTTGACTCTTGGTTAAGTCTTTTGATGAGCTTGAGTGTTTGATTTTTAGGAGCTCCCAGCTATCTAGTTTCTTGTCTGGTATTTGTGCATTGTTACTTATGGTTTGTATTCTGTTTATGCCATGTATTAGGGCTCCTAGCATTGTCCCTATTTTTTCTTCCATGATCTTTATTGTTTTAGGTTTTATATTTAGGTCTTTGATCCATTTTGAGATAGTTTTTTGCATGGTGGGAGGTATGGGTCTTGTTTCATTTTTTTGCAGATGGATATCCAGTTATGCCAGCACCATTTGTTAAAGAAAGTATCTTTTCCCCAATTAACAGACTTTGGGCCATTGTCAAATATCAGCTGCACGTAGGTGGGTGAATTTACTTCTGGATTCTCAATTCTGTTCCATTGGTCTATGTATCTGTTGTTGTACCAGTTCCAGGCTGTTTTGACTACCATGGCAGTGTAATAGGTTCTAAAATCAGGTAGTGTGAGGCCTCCCACTTTGTTTTTCTTCTTGAGTAATGCTTTACTTATCTGGGGCCTCTTCTCATATGAAGTTGGTTATTTGTTTCTCCATCTCATTAAAAAAATGCTGTTGGAATTTGGATCGGGATTGCATCGTATCCGCAGATCGCTTTGGTGAACATCATTTTAAATGAAAGGTTTAGATTTTCTGATAAAAAGGAAGGTGCAGGCTAAAAGGAGTCTCCCTGGGTTGTACAAATGGTTTACATGCTCAGATACTAACCAAGAGGTTGGAGGTTCCAGTCCACCTAGAGATACCTCAGAAGAAAGGCCTGGTGATCTAATTCTGAAAAATCAGCCATTGAAAACCCTATGGAGCACCAGTTCTACTGACACACATGGGTCACCATGAGTCTGAATCAACTCGAGGGCAACTAGTATTGCAGGCTAAAATGGGAAGGTTGCAGGTGTTGTAGGCAGGAGGTCCAGGTGTGAGTCCTATCCCAGTTACTTATTACTTGTGTGAGTGCTTCTTCTGTTTAAAAAAAATGAGGGAGGGGGTGAGGAAAACCTGTCCTGCCTACCTAACAGGGTTAAGGGTCAGATGAAATAGTAGATACGAATGCACTTTATAAACTATCAGAGATAGTATGATTGCTGTGTAATAAACAGTTTTTTAAAATAACACCTACTTACCAACCTACCATTGTCCCTAATAGTAGAGTTGTTTACACCTGCTGTGGATTCTGCCAGTCACAAAACATCATCAGCTTTTTGCACTTATATGTTCTTCTTGCTGTTATAAAATTTGTCTCCAGATTTTAATTGTTTTCTTGTAGAAAAGTTTTATGTACCTTATAAGTCCATTTATGTGTATATATTTTCTTGTTTAAAGTGCACACAAAAGGGATTATATTACACCTTGTTCTCCCTACGTATTACAGGTTGTAGAGTTGTAACCGTGTTCTTATTAACAACTGCGAGTTGTTAATACGAGTAAATTTTTAGTTAACCTTTCTCTTGTAATATGCACTGTGGTTGTCTCTTTATTTTTTTTTTTTCTGTTACAAATCATGCTGTGGTGAACATCCTTGTAGAATTGTTTTGGCAAATATTTATGACTACATCCCAGGGGTATATTTATAGGAGAGAGATTGTTTGTCAGAGGAAATATATATGTATTTTTTAGATTTTATAACCTGTTGAACCCGTTGCCGTCAAGTCAATTCCGACTCATAGCAACTCTATAGGACAGAGTAGAACTGCCCCACAGAGTTTCCAAGGAGTGCCTGATGGATTCAACTTGATGGATAATGCGAAATTGCCCTCCAAATTAATGACATGATAATGCCATTGCCTTGTGTCAGTTTCTACTTGCACCAACAATAAAACATGCTTGTTTCTCCCTCACTCTCACCAGTGCTTGGTGTCATCAGACATCAGTTTATACCAGTCTAATAGCATTTCATTCCCTTTTGCATGAGATCCGTGAGTTGGGGGCCAACTTGACGGCAGCTAACAACAGTAGAGGAAAAAATGGTCTCTTATTTTAATTTGCATTTCTTTAATTGTAAGTGGATGCCTGTTAATCATTTATTTTCTGTAAGCTGTTTGTATCCTTTCTTTGTTTTCCTGTTATGTTTTTCCCCCCTCATTGATTCACATAAGCTAAATATTTTATAACTACTTGACAGCCAAGTATAACGTACATTCCCCTTTGTTGGTTATCTGGGTAGTTGGCCAGCTTTTTGTTTTTTGTGGGGTGGGGCTTGTTTTTGATATCTTTGTGCAGATAGCTACTTTTCTTCATCTGAGTGAAGAAAAAAATAGTCAAGAATTTCATAAGATCAAAAAAGTATTTTTTTTAATGGCTTTTATTACATTTTGCCAGATTGCCTTCTAGAAAGAATGACAAGTGATTCCTAGGTGTTATAGTTTTTCTGTAGCCTTTTCTGTTGTGTTATCATTTGTGTGTACTTTTGTTAATTTGATAGGGTTGCAGATCCTCTTCAAGACTGACTTTACATCTTCTCTAATTTGAATGTATTTTGGTTTCTATGTTGCAGTCTTCCCAAAAATCCAACCCTCTTCTCTCTTCTGAGCCTGCGGATGAGGAAGATGGAGACACTTGCACAATATGTTTGGAGCAGTGGACCAATGCTGGGGACCACCGGCTCTCAGCATTACGCTGCGGGCACCTCTTTGGGTATAGATGTATTTCTAAGTGGCTCAGAGGACAGGCACGAAAATGTCCCCAGGTAAGGACCATAAGTAAGGGCTGTGCATGTTCATACTCAACATATTAAGTCAGGAGGTGGGAGGATTCCCAGAACCACACTAATTGTGTCCGGTTGGACTCTTTACTTTTAGTGCAACAAGAAAGCCAAGCACAGTGACATTGTTGTCCTCTATACTCGAACCCTGAGAGCTTTGGACACTAGTGAACAGGAACGGATGAAAAGGTAGGTGGCAAGTCTCTGCCTAGCTGGAATGTTTCCTTTTGACTCCTTGTAGGAACATCTGAGAAAAGGAGGTAGGAATCACTGTTAGTGGGGTTAAAGTTTACTTGGGCTGTGACTTGGGATCTCTGGGTATCATTGACAGTCTGTTTCACATTATGGTTTATAATACATGTTCTGGTCAGTCTTCTGAAAGAGGTCTACATGATTTACTCTCCATACAGTGTTAAAAATGAGGATCTGACACTCTACTTAAAGGTTGCTGTTTGTGATTCTTGTGTCTTTAAGCCTTCCTACAACCGCTCTCTATACAGAAGACTTATGAGTGAAGCTTTTGCACATGCAGTGCAATGTAAGAAATTACCAGGATTTTGAAAGCCCATGAGAGGTTGCTAATAACAGTACTTAAAACATGCTTTAAGAACATTAAAAATACCCACTGTTGGGAGAGTGCAGAGACTCGGATCCTCTCACCTTATTGGTGAGACTGTCCACAGGCACAACTATTTAGAGAGACCCTTTGGCAATGTTTCAGAAGTCTTTAAAAGCCTTTGATCTAGTAATTCTACTTCAGGTTGAGGATGTGTACAACAATTTATGAGACTTTTCATTTAGCATTGTTAATTGGTTGAGTAAACTGTGATGAATCCCTGTGATGAAATACTGTATGTTCATTAAAACTGATGTTGTAGAAGAGCACATAATACATTGTTGTGTGAAAGCATGTTAGTAGACAGTAGGACTACAGTTGTGTGAACTCGAAGAAGAAAACACTACCATTAGTCACTGAGGAGTGGGATTACAGGTTGATTTTTTTTCTCCTGCTTATTTTATTTTTCCTCATTTGCTCCAACTAATATTTATTTGTAGTATTTTTAAATGGTGGATATATAGAGAGGGAAACTTCCTTGGAAAACATAGGTGTGGCTGTCAGTGGGTGATTGTATTAAACAAATCACTAATTACAATACTATGACCAGTCACTGCTTCTTAGCCTCCTTAGAAAAAGGAAATGTTTTAAAATGACAGTAAATACAGAGACTGATGAAAAGGAGCACCTTGTACCTAACTTTATCAAATCTTAACATTTTGCCATATTTGCTTTGGGTCTTCTTTAAAAGACATAAATCATTATAGGTATAGTAAGTAAAAGCTTTCCTGTGAACTAAATTCTCCTTAATTCCATCTCTTTCCCCAGAGGTAATCACGTTCCTAAATTAGTTGTTCATCATTCCGAAGAATGATTATATATTTGACTAGCTATATATGTATCCATAAATGTATGTTTTAAAAAGTTTTTATACTTTATGCAAATGTTATCATGCTGGGTTATAATTTTCCTTTTCTAGCTTGCATTTTGGTTTAATACTATGTTTTGGGGACCTATCTACATTAATACATGTAGCTCTAGTTCATTCATTTCAGTTGGGGAATGTTATTGATTTAATTTTCTTGATACTGATTTCAGCAGCCTTGCTGAACTCTAACAGTTTGTAGAGTCTCTTGAATATTCCGTGAAGATAAATAAGGATAGCTTTATCCTTTCTTTCTATTTATTGTATCATTTATTTCTTTATCCTGTCTCATTGGACTCTGAATCTGTCTTTGTATTTCATATTTTGAGGCTGTTTTTAGATGCACACGAATTTATGATAAATCTTGGTGAATGCATCCTTTTGTTATGCATTGTGCCTCTTTATGCATGCATATTCATGCTTTTTGTTTTCATTCTTAATTGGTCTTTCGGTTAGCATTTGCCTAGTGAATACTTCCTATTTTCTTTCAACCTCTTTTTGGTGGTATTGCTTGTGTATCTGACACACAGTAGACAGCTTGATTATTATTATTTTTTAACCTAACAGATAACCTTGGTCTTTTACTATGTCAGTTTAATCTTTTATAGTTTGGCCCTAGCTTTAAGCAGTGAGCTTGGCTTGTTTCCTCATTGTGCCTATAGCATTTTTAGTCCCCATTCACCAGTAGGGTCCAAACTGCTGGCCCTCACTGCCTGCTTTAACACCAGAGCCTAGTAGGCTAAGGACTTCAGCCCTGTGTGCTACATTTCTGTAGTATTCTGGACTTAAGATATTTTTATCTTTTTGTATTTCATTCACTATTGTGAAATGTTTACAGCAAAGTGTGTATATCACAACATAAGCTTACTATGCCATCTTGATGGGAAGTCTTCTCTAACCTTCCTAATCCTACCACTTATTTCTGGCTTCCCCCCTCTAGTTCCTTACTGAAGGAACAGATGATAAGGAAGCAGGCTGAGTTAGAATCAGCACAGTGCCGCCTCCAACTTCAGGTTCTCACTGAAGAATGCACTAAGCTTCATGGTCGTGTCCAGGTAAGCTTGCCCTTCCTAATCTAAAGAACTTTTGGAATAGGAATTAAAGAGAAATCTGAACATCTCAGGGTCATCTCAGATACAAATAGGATTTGCCAAGTGTTTCAAAGGTAAGCATGACCAATTCTCTGTTTTACTTCTGATTAGATCATTTATCCAAGTCTTATACTCTATATGATGAATTCTACTGTAATTGCAGTTTTAGAAAAAATTTAAAAGGTGATAATTTTGAATTTGCTTAAGTCATTTCATCTACCAGTAAAATGAGAGTTTTAGGCAGAATGACCATAAAGGACTTTCAACTCTAATATTTTATGATTCTGTGCTCTCCTTATTTTACTTGCTTGTTAAAATATTGTGAAAACTATAGTAGTTTTCTAGGATTTACGTTAACATTTCCATATAATGGGTAAGAAATCTCCATGTATCAGATCAAGGAGTTGTGCTTGAGAGTAAATATCAAACCAAAAAGCTTTTCTTTTATGAAACCTTTTTCATTTTAGGAATTGCAAAAACTTATTGTACAGCATCGGGATCAGATTTTGCAACACCCCAGGAGCTGCCAAGCACATTTCCTAGGCTGCCTGTCCTCCAGTCAGGGCCAGCACAAGTATCATTTCCAGAAGACCTTCACGGTGTCTCAGATAGGGAACTGCCGAATCATGGCATACTGTGATTCCATGAGCTGTCTGGTGGTGTCACAGCCTTCTCCTCAGGCCTCTTTCCTGCCAGGTAAACAGTCCAGAACCTCGGCTTTCATGCACATTATCTGATTCCATTCGTGCTTCTCCTCTCCCTTTTTGAAGGATTCAGGTCTCAATAGTGAGTGAACACTGACCATAACTCACCAAATTACCTTTTCCCATCAGTTCCCTGTTAATGCACTTACTCTAAGGTGTGGCAGAAATATCTCTGGTGTCCGTTTACTTTATTCTGTAAATTTGTTCACTGAGAGGGTAGAAATACTGGTAACGTGATAAAGTGGGCGAAGATAAAGTATAGTCCAAAGAGAAGGATATTACGTATGTGTCTTATTAAACTCACAGATTCATTTTAGACTGGCAAAGTAGGATAAAACACTACCTCAAGGGCTAATTCAAATTGAAACAAGATTTAATAGTACCTATTTTCAGTAGAGTTCAAATTTACAAATTCAAAATAAAAGAATTGATTATTTGATTAGGTGAGCCCTGGTAGCACAGTGGTTAAGCTCTCAGCTGCTAACTGAAAGGTTGGTGGTTCAAATCCACCAGCAGCTGTGTGGGAGAAAGATGTGCCAGCCTGCTTCTGTAAAGATTTACAGCCTTGGAGACCATATGGGGCAGTTCTGCCCTGCCCTATATGGTTGCTATGAGTTAGAATCAACTCAGTGGCAACAGGTATAGTAATTTTTCTCTTTTAACATACTCTGTGCGTTTTAAAAATAATTTTAGTGAATGTTTACACACCAAATTAGGTTCCCATTTGACAATTTCTATATAGATTGTTAAGTGACATCAGTTACATTTTTCACAATGAGTCAGCATTCTCTTTAATTGCATTCTGGTAGTTCCGTTTCAGTGCTCTAGTTTTCCCTGCCCCCTTAGTCTTCTCATCTTTGCTTTAGAGTAATTTTTGACCTTTTGGTCTCATATTGATGGTTTTTTAATGGAGTACCGTACTCATGGGTAATATCCTTTATTTTGCATGCCAATCTGTTATTTCGCTATAAGGCTACCTTGGGATAGTTTTGGTTCAAGGTTTAAAGAATATCTCAGGCTGATAGTCTCAGGAAGTCCTCTAGTCTCAACTGATCCAGTAAATATGGACTTTTTAAAAATTTGAATTCTGTTATGTGTTTTTCTCCTGTTCTGTCAGGGTGTATCTATTGTGGCCCTGACCAGAATGGTCAGTAGTAGTAGCCAGATACCATCTAGTTCTTCTGGTCTTCTGGTAGATGAGGCCATGGATCATGTAGGCTATTAGCCCTATTTTGTGCATTTTAAGCTTAGTTTTAGATTGTCTTAATGCTAGAAACCAAGTCTCCCCATATGCTTAGTTATCATTCCCACATGTTGCAGATGTTTCTTCCTATTGTCTTCAGCATATGGTCTCTGCCAGCTGCCAGGCCCCTTTGCTTCAGCCTGGTTTCCAGTTTCCTCACTTAGAAGTTCCATTCAAGTGCTTAAAAACTGTCCCCAAAACTTAAGTATATATGGGGTTGGGAGTGGAATACCTAGATTATTGTATGTTTCTGTTTTCACTGACATTAGCTATGAGTTGAGAGGTTATCACTGGGCTCCAAATGAGGAGAAAGTAAACAGGATTGTTCTCTATCTCTCCTGTCCCTTCTCTTGGATCAGAGGAGGGGCAGTAGGCCTGTGGAAAGGGAAGATGCCTGTATTTACTTCCTTGCCGTTAGCTGCCGTCAAATCGATTCCGAGTCTTGGTGACCTTATATTTGCAGAGTAGAGCTGCTCCACAGGATTTCCAAGGCTGTGATCTTTTGGAAGCAGACCACCAGGCCTATCTTCAGGGGTGCCTTTGGATGGGTTCGAACCACCAGCATTTCAGCTAGTAGTCAGGTGCTCAATCGTTTGCACCACCCAGGAACTCTGTAAACGGAATTGTTTATAGAGAATGTGCCTATAGTCATCAAATAAAAGCTTCCCCACAAATTAGAAAATAGTATATTTTATATGCTATTTTTTCTCCAAATTGAGTATATTCTGTTTCTTTCTCTTAATGTGTCTGTGCCACTCTGCACAGCTATCTCTCCTTGATAGCCTGTTGGTGCTGATTTGTCCTTGTTCCCTTGATTAAGCAGCTATTCGTGTTCCCTTGTTGATTTAAGGCCTGTAATCTCCCTGTTTTTTGTCTTTCTGGCTCTGCTATTTCTGTTTCAGGAGAAAGTGCAGTAAACTTTCTCCCACTTGGTTCCCTGGAGAAACTGAGGTACGATTTGAGGCTACCTTGAATTTAGGATTTGACAAATTCTGTTTTTGTATAACAGATAATAACAGACATTTAATAAAAATAAATCTGTCATCATCTTATGAAGAGAACAAAGTAGCAAATAAATTTAAAAGGACTTCTTGTTTTTTCCCCTTCAAGAGTGATATGCACTGATTAGGATACTTGAGATGCCATCTGTTTCATTCCATTCCAGACAGACAGATGTAGCATGTCATGATCACCTGACATAGAAATTACTTATTTCCACTCTTTATTTTTTCTGTTTGAATGTCTGTAATTCACGATGAATGTTCTCTCTTTTTAACTTCTTTATTGACATATAATTGATATACAAAAAACCTTTTATTTACACACTTTGATGAGCTTTGACACATGCATACACCCCTGAAACCATCACCACAATCAAGACAATTAGCACATCCATCACCCCAAAGGTTTTCTCTTGCCCTTTATAGTCACTTCTGCTTGTCTCTTCCCATCACCAACTCTTCATCCCCATGCAACCATTGATCTGTTTTCTGTCAGTATAGATCTATAATTAGTTTCCATTTTCTAGAATTTTATATAAATGGAATCATACAGTATATACTTTTTGTCTAGCTTCTTTCTTTCTTCATAATTTTTTTTCAGTTCATCCATGTTGTTGTGTATATCAATAGTTTATTCCTTTTTATTGCTGAGTAGTATTCTATTTTTTATATATATATAAATATATAATAATACAATGTATATAATGGATTTATTTATCCATTCACCTGTTGATGGTCATTGGGAATGTACTTTTTAAATAAATTATAACCCTGGGAAATTTTTATTTTCTTTTTTTAACCAGCTGTTTTCCAGGAACTTAATGCCAAGAAAGGTGAGCAGAGGAGCTGCGTGAAAAGATAGTTAATTTTGCCCTAAATTGACTTTCAGTGACCTATTTTATTCTCTTATTTTTGCAGGCTTTGGTGTTAAGATGTTGAGTACTGCCAACATGAAGAGTAGTCAGTACATTCCAATGCATGGCAAGCAGATTCGCGGATTGGCTTTCAGCAGTCGGTCCAAGGGCTTGCTACTCTCTGCCTCCCTGGACAGCACTCTTAAACTGACTAGGTGAGCGCTTCAGGGAGGGAGATGGGGCCTGAGCTACTTGGGGTTGAGCAGCGTGGTATTGGGATCAATGAGGCTGATGGCCTTAGCTCTCTTTTTTGGTCTGAGGCATTCTCTTCGGAGATTCAGGCTCATTGAATTTAAAATATATTGCTTTTAAAAGTGACCACAGCAGGTTACAAACGAGTATGTGTAGCATTCCTGTTTCTTTAGAAATAAATATTCCAAAATAGATCATGCAGATGAGGGCAACACTCTAGGGATAGTGGAGTAACAACATGTAGGCAGCCTTGGTACCTGACACAGTGGAGCCATGCCAGCTCAGGACTTCTCATTCCTGGTCTCATACTTTGATAATTCTGCCTGACAGAAATACTCATCAGATACTCGCTCTTGGTGGGTTCCATGAATGACTTCTCATACCCTCAATTACGGTATTTTGTCCTACGTATACTCTGAGTATGAACCAGGTCTGAGTGTGCTCTGTGCCTTTTTCTTCTCTCTTTTTTTTTTTTTTTAAAAAAAAAACAAAAAAAAAAACCCTGTGGCCTCCCAAGTACGAATATTTTAGAATTAAAAGAAGTTATCTGGGGCAGTCCCTGGAGGAAATTAAGAATCCACATAGTTTAGGTGTGTGGATGTGTTCTTAATAAGGAGTATTAATCTTTAAATGATAGTTTTTACATCTTTGTCAGATATTTATTGTTGTTACTACATAGTCATAAAAGTCTCTTGTAACGCCACAGCCTGGAGACAAATACTGTGGTCCAGACCTACAATGCTGGACGTCCTGTCTGGAGCTGTTGCTGGTGTCTTGATGAGAACAATTACATCTATGCTGGACTGGTCAATGGTTCAATTCTCGTCTATGACCTGCGAAACACGAGCTGTCACGTCCAGGAGCTTGTGCCTCAGAAAGCCAGGTAGGGAGCAACTCATTTCCTCCCTATACGTAGTAGCTTCCTCTTGGACTGTTATTGCTACTGGTGTTCTCAGCAGATAGTCTTCCATGGTGGTCAGAAATCCTCATGAAGAGCCATTTCTCTGATATCGGCTGAGCTAGTCTCGCATAAGAGTCGTTAAGATCCTTACGGCTTTTGTTAATGATACTTCACAGGGTGGAAAACACTGGTTCCTAGTATGGCCAGGCTCATGGAGTCCCTCATCACCCAACATGGTAAAATGAAGTTAGAGCTCTGTTCGAAACCCAGCTCCACTACTTGCTAGCTGTGTGACCTTGGTTGTGTTTGTTGGTCTTTTGTGAGCCTCATCTGTAAAATGTGGTTAGCAGAACCAACCACGTAGACTTTAAAAGCAGTGTGTGCGGTATACAGTAAGAGATCAGTAAAGGATAATCCAGTAAAAAAAGTGACTTTCAAAAACTTCCCTAATCCAGAGCCAAGCCTGCTTGGTCTGCAGACACCATATTACTTTTGTTTATAACAGAGTTATGGGGTTAGGAGGCTTGTAAAGTCAACCCAAGTTCCGAAGATGGGTGGCCACCAGCACCACTGTGACTCTTTGGAATGTGTTGAGCCTCACTTGTGCCTAATACTGTCCTGGGGCGTAAAGTTCTCAAAGAGGGTGGTGAAGCCTGTGACTTGGATCAAAATGGAAAGTATCTTAAGACAAATTTTCATTTCCAATTTCAGTATGTATTAAAAAGGGGAAAAAAGACATCTAAATGTAAAGATGATAAATACAGTAATAATTATTTACTGAAGTCTAAGCTTAACACTTTGGGGTCTTTTCATCTGTGGGGGAATGTGGGTGAAATCGTGCTTCAGTGATGTGCTCCATGGGCACGAAGATGATTGATGTAAAACTTAACACACATGTGAATTCCAGGCAGATGAGATAATTGCTGATGATGTAGAGGGGTCCACATAGACACTTAATAAAAGTAGATGGTGAATTTTAAAATAGCGAGGAAATACTTTGGTGAGTGGCGTCTGGGGTCTTAAAAGCTAGCGAGCAGCCATCTAAGATCCATCAATTGATCCCAACCCACCTGGAGCAAAGGAGAATGAAGAATACCAAAGATACCAAGATACAAGGAAGGTATTAGCCCTAGAGACAGAAAGGGCCACATAGTTTTAATTATCAACTTCCACTTAAAGTACAGCAGTAAAATAGCAAGGAAAAAATGTTTGCATATATTATTCATTTTTAGGTTGCTTTAGTTGGCTTAATTGTCACAGGCAAGATAAAACAGGCAAAGCGGTAGCTTTTGGCAACTTCAGCAGAAGTTCTTAGGAACATAGTCTGTAGACTGATAATTCTGACAGGATTCTTAGTGTACAATCCTGATAATGTGCTTGCAGAAAGAGATTTAGAGGGATTTCTCAATCCTGTTTCTGAATTAAAATATAGTTGCTTGAGGCTGTGTTTTAAATGAGGGGATCTGTCAACTACAGCTTGGAAGCTTTATTAGATGTAAACTGTTTCCTTACTAGCTTTTCTTATTTATGTGGTTAGCCTCATTACCAGATGCTTCACACCAATTAGGCTTCTTTGTAATTTCTGATGATGTGTCTGTTAAGTTTCCTAGTCGATTTTTAAAAGCTTTTAGAGCATCTGGCATCTCCTCTGAAATTGCATGCGGAGTATTGTGTATATGCCCTTTTGTTCCTACAGAAAGGGTTGGTAGTTTTTATTAGATGCCAGAGGATAGTGATCCACTGAAGGTTTTTAACCTTTTCTGTAGAGGTAGGGTGCTCAAGGATTCCTGTTGGTGGTGTTTGGAGCAATCCAAGTATCAGAACGTGAGTGTCATTTCTTTTCTTTCCCTTCAGATGCCCACTGGTATCCCTGTCATACATACCTAGAGCTGCTTCGGCTGTATTTCCTTATGGTGGGGTGCTGGCTGGAACCTTGGAGAGTGCTTCCTTCTGGGAGCTAAAAATGGGCTTTTCTCACTGGCCTCACGTCCTGCCTTTGGAGCCAGGAGGCTGCACAGATTTTCAGACGGAGAGTACCACTCGGCACTGTCTTGTGACCTACAGGCCCGGTGAGTGTTGGGTTGTCTTCATGGGGCCTCCCATGGTTTGTTTGGGAGTGAATTGGTAGAGGGAAGGAGAAAGAGCTTGACCCTAGCCTTCTGATGGCACTGGTAAGCCCTTCACAGGCTAAAGCCCCTGGTTATGTTGCAGCTCTTGCTACTGCAGTGAGGATGGTGACTTCAAGTTCCTCCCTAGAGCCTGCCTCCCTGCTCCTCACTTGTGTGAACTGGGATAGATCCTCCTAGGTATTTCTTAAAAGTGTATTAGTCACTTTACAAGCCTCTGCATTATAAAATGATAGTGGAATCAGGAGGCCCGACTGTGTTGCTATTGAGCCACTCTCAGATCAGTTTCATGTCTTCTGCTTGCCCCTCACTTCACCTAAGAGAAAAGCAGATGAAGGCAGCCAAATAGGGCCCAGACTAGGTTTTTCACTGGTAACTCATTTGGGGCAAATGAAGGTAAGCAGAGAGAAGATGGACAACCATGTGTGTGTGGACTAGCCAGCTGGACTTCACTGCCTCCTGAACCAGGGGTAGAACCCCTCATAGTCAGCCAACTGTGCATAGGTTCTTACTATACTAGAGGCATGGATCTAAATTCCTGATGAACCCTACTGATGGCCAGACAGATGTTTGGTCAAAGACAGTCATTAAATTGCCCATGCTTCTGCTGGTTGTGGGGAAATCTAACATGTTAAGTTTTGTTTGGGCTGCAAAGCCATCTCAGCAGACTGTTCTAACTCTCTGGTTCTTAGTCATCCCATAAGTTCTCTAGTTTCAAGACTGATTTCTGTGACTTGTGTGGAAAGCTTGAAGGACCCATTTTATTCTCTAGCTTTTATTTGTTGTTGTTAGGTGCTGTCAGGTCGATTCCAACTCTTAGTGACCCCATGTGACAGTAGGTCTAGGCTGTGACCTTTACCTGAGCAGATCACCAGGGCTTTCTCCCTTGGAGCCACTGAGGGGGTTCGAACCGCTGACCTTTCGGTTAGCAGCCGAGTACCTAACCATTGCATCACTTCTTTAATAACATGCTCTCATTTTATAAAAATGCACAGTTCCAGGGGTTCATGGGGTCCTCACCCAGGTAAGGGGGAAAAAAGAGCCTTTTATTCAGAACTCTGAAGAGCAGTAAATCCACTAACAGAGGTCTGGCGGGATATACTGATTTTACTAAAAACGGATAGCTCATGCTTAGAATTGTTTTCCTCGAGGGCAAAAACCTACTGTAGATAACTTGCTTCATCCTAGCTTGGGGCTTCTGAATGTCATTTGTGTTGTATTGTTTTGTTTTTGTTATTATGTTTGCTTTGTAGCTATTCTTGATGGTTTAACACACTTGGCTTTTTTACCCAACTAGGTTATAAGTGTCTGAGGTTCAGGAACTTGGTTTTTTTTTTTTTTTTTTTTTTTTGTATCATCGCCATGGGGCAACACTGATTTCTCTGTCCTGTAGATAAAAACCACAACACCTTACGAAGCGTGCTGATGGAGATGTCCTACAGCCTGAATGATATTGGAGAACCAGTCTGCTCGTGCCATCCTGTACAGACATTTTTTGGGGGACCCACTTGCAAGCTACTGACCAAAAGTGCCATTTTCCAAAGCCCAAAGAATGATGGCAGCCTCCTGGTGTGTTCTGGGGATGAATCATCCACTTCTGCCCTGGTGAGTGTATTTTTTTTTTTATTTGTATAAAAGTAGTAGGAGAAAACTCAAAAATTTTTATGTTTAGTGGCATCACTAGAGGGGTGTGGACTGCACTGGGTGACACCAAAATGACTGTCTGTAAAAATATCCCTGTGGTTAGTTACAACAACAAAAACATTTTTCGTAAACCCAGCTTACAGGTATCAGTATACCTCCAACGCTAAAACTATGCTCATTTACTTTTTGAACCTTCTGACATGCTCTGGTCAGAGCTGTCATTATTACTCAATTACAGTGATGCTTCAGAACATGTGGTTTTGTCTGCACATGCTACAAGCACGCACTGGTGTTTTCATTGCTGCTGCTGTTTTTATAGTCTCTGATTTTGTCAATTTTTCTGGGTTTAGCTACAATATTGTGGTAATTAGTATTTGTAAACCTATATCAATAACTTTTTTTTGAGAATGAAGTAGTAGTAATTAAATGAAAAAGAAGGAGTGATATATGGGAATTACCATTTATGAATAACATTAGTACAAAAATTTACTAAGAATTCTGAGTGTTCTGGTATGGGAAGAGGTCCATGGTGGGGGGTGATGCCATGAGTTACCACACTGAGTGATGCCAACCCTAGTGACGCCACTGTTTATATATAGACATTTTATATACAAGTATATGAAGCAAAAAGTCAAAATTCTTCTCCATAATCCTGCATTAGCATCACTGTAAGTGGGTTAGCCAAAATTAACATGCATCTTCGATGTAATGCAATATGAAGCACCCAGCACCTCCTTTGAGATATCCTTGAACCTCAATCTAATCTGGCTTAGACCAGTACTGTGCAATTAAGTTATACTAGCCAGATGAGAACTTGAAATGTGATTACTCTGAGTGAAGAACTTAATTTTTTATTTTATTTAATTTTAATTATTTTAAAAATATAACCATATGTACTAGTAGGCCTGTGTCTTAGGCTGGGTTCTCTAGAGAAGCAAAACCAGTGAAGTGTATAAATATATATATAGAGAGAGATTATATCAAGGAAACAGCTCATGAGATTGTAGAGGCTAGAATGTCCCAAGTCCATGGATCAGGGTAGAGGCCTCTCCCAAGTCACACAGCTGCAGAAGCTGGCAAGCCCAAGATCGGCAGGTCGGAGAGCAGGGCTCCCGCTCACAGGCTGTGCAGATCGACGAATCCCAGGTTCGGCAGATAAGGTGACAGCTCAAGTCCCAAGAACGGGAGATGAGACGACAGGAAGCAGCTGCAGGATCCAGAGAGAGCAAAAAGCTGGAACGTCTGCTTATATACAGATGTGGGCCACACCTCCAAGGAGACTCCCTTTCATCTGACTGGCTACTCGAAGTATATTCAATCATGGGAGTGATTACATTAAAACACTGAGATTCATGGCCCAGCCAGGTTGCAACACAATCTTAACCATCACAGCCTCCATAATGGGCAGCACCACTCTAGTTCTAGCGCTTTCGTTTATTGGAATTGCAGGGGATCGCAGAGCAAGTTAAATGATAGCATAGAAAGCAAACAGCCGAACCCAGGATGTGGGCATTTTATACAACAAACCAGCCTCCTCAGCAAGTCAATGGCAGGAAAAAAGTGGGAGGTTGGATCTACTCTAGATTCAAGAGTTTACTAAGATTTGTAACTGCCAAATGTAATGTGGTCCTTGCTTGGATCCTGCTTTGAACAAACCAAGCATAAGAAATTAACAGAAAATTTTGATTATGTGTTAGGTGCTAGATAGTACTATGGAATTATTCACTTGGTTGTACGTGGTGACCTTGAGGTGTAAGAAAAAGTTTTGTTTGCTTGCTTTTTTTGGGTAGAAATGACTTGAAGTCAGCAAGGAAAAAACTGGGATAGATAAAGCAAATATGGTAAAAGCTGAATAATTGTTCAATCAGAATGTTGTATTCTTTCTATTTTTAAGTGTTTAAAAATTTTTTTCATAATAAAACATTTTTTAAAAAGGAAAGAAAGCACCAGTTAGAAGGTAGGTTCCGTGAGGGCAGGGACAAGAAATTTGTCTTATTGATTCTTCTGTCCCTCAGCCGCTAGAAGAGTGCCTGGTACATAGACTGAAGGAATGAATGCTGAGCTTGGTTTTCAGATCCATTTACAAGGGGACTAGTCACTGGGTACAGCATGTGAGACCATACCTGAAATAAGTCAGGTGTGTTTGTTTTGCCTTGTGAAGGTTAAGGACAGTCTGCTTTTCTCCCCAGGCAGTGTTTTCTGTGCAGCTCAGCTAGTGCTGTCTGATAATTTAAAAAAAAAAAGCAAGTCCCCCAACTTAATTAACTGACCCCTGACCTTTTTCTCTGCTTGTCCTCTTTAGCTGTGGGATGCCAGCAGTGGCTCCTTGCTGCAGAAACTGCAGACTGATCAGCCCGTCTTGGACGTCTGCCCATTTGCGGTGAACCATCACAACTACTTGGCTACCTTAACAGAGAAGATGGTCCACGTCTATAGATGGGAGTGACCATGGTCTTGAAGCCCATCAGACACGCTGCTAGTTAATGTTAAAATGTTTTACCAGTACCTAGCAGCCCTACTTATCACCTGCAACCTAGAACTATTGGGATCATGGTTCATTTGGATTAGTATGATTCTGGGACTCCAGGTCACTGAGACACTACAAATTGTGTCTGCTATGTCCATCAAGAGAATGCATGACTGGTAGTCTGCCCACATTCTCCTTTTCTTGGGTTGTTGTTGGGTTGGAGTATCTTTATATTTGGTCTGTTTTTCTGCTGGACGTCAGAGTGTGTCCTTCCAGAAGTTATTTAGCGTAGGAGTACACACCAAGCATTTTCTGGAGTATGTAACACTCTAAGTGGTCTTGTCACTTGGGCCATTTGGCTTGGGGAAATGTCCCTGAAGGACAAGTGGTCTTCTTGATTTTACTTGGTGGATGTACGAGAGACTTTCTTCAGCTGAACACAAGAGGGCACTATAAAACCTTGAGTAGGGTTTGATTTGTTTTTGATCTCAGAGGCTGACCACATTTTAGCACCTTGGTCTCTCATCCTCACAGAAATGTGTGACAGGACATATGGTGTGCTTTGTGGCGGTAACAGTTATGTTCCAGACGTGTTGTGCTGGGAAATTGGCAAGCCCAGTCGTGGAGGGGGCTGACGAGCATAGACGCTTTCCTAATGCTGAGTGCATTAAGTTCACTTTGTGAGAGCTAAGCAAAGATATCAGTTGTTGAGCATCCGAGAAGAAGCATTTTTTTTTCTAGACAGCTTAGAATCTCAGAATTGGTTTTTTATAAGCTCATGCTTTGAAGGCCACTTTTTCCGCTCTCCAGGAAGATGAGCATATGTCAAAACTCTTTAGTCTTCTGCAGGATCAGAGATAAGGAAGAAGGGACTAAGAGAGGGCTTCCAACAGAGAAGTTGCTCAGACTGCTGCTGAGAACAGGAGAAGGGTTTTCTCTTCCTTTTTGAGAGAATTTATATCTAAATAAAGCCCTGGGAGTGAGGAGCTATTCTTGAGCATGTTTGTGATTTCCAGATAAAGTCTTCCCCATGTGAAACTGATGTTTGATTCCATGTTCCTCTGATTTCCTTCATTTCATAACTTTTCTAAATGTTTTGCTAGTAAAATGGTTGTTCTCAAGAAGATAATAGCAGTTGAAGGCCTGTAGATAGTGGGGAGATGCCCACCACCTTCCAGTTCAACCCTAGATTGTCCAAAATTGGGGGCTGTATTTTTCTCCCGTTAGAGGGCTCAGTTTATATTTGTTTCTTTTTGGTAGCTAAGATCCTCTGCCTGAGGCTATGTTGCTAAACCACTGTCCACACAGAACATGCTTCAAGGTTGCGTAGGTCAGTGCCCTGTTTTTGGGAGCACAAAGGCTAACAGTGTGGTTTTCTTAAATAATTGTAATAGAGATGTTACCGTTACTTTTCTTGTAAAACAGTTCTGACCTCTCAGCTCCTGAGCTCTTCACAGAATCTTTCTCACCAGATAGGGTTGTTGGGGTAGATTTCCCCAGAGTTCCAAGTTCCAGCTGTGCCTTTTAGGGGACTTTTATGTTGGACACTTCTCCCTGAATTATTCCCCTTTCATATTCCAAGACATTTTCCCAAAACCCAGCTTCTAGGCCTGGGAAAGAACCTCTCAAAGGAGATATTCCTTTTTTAATATGTTGATGATTAAGAGTGGCTGCCCAGGCCTGGGTTCCTAGTGGCAGAACAGGATCTGAATTAAAAAAAGCATAACTCATCTGCTTTCAGCAGACTATCACAGAGAGGATGCAGGTGGTCAGTCCCTGGCTGCCTTTGTCTTTGGGCCGGGTCAGGGTTAGGATTTGACTTTGCTGCTGGCAGCTCCGTGGGTGTTGGGCCAGAGTAGCTTGCTTTGAAGTACACTCAACTGTGATTATTGATTGCCCCTAAGCGTAGGAATCAGGGGACTTAGTTGCCATTGAAGTTGGGTGGATCTCAAGTCTTGCCAATCCTTGAATTTCTACAATAAATTTGGATGTTTTGGAAGCAAATTCACGTGGTTATGACTGATTTCTCCAAGGAAACCCCCCTTTTTACCCCAACAGGAGCTTGCATCTGTAGACCAAGGCTCTAATCTCCCCTGCACCACCAGACTGTACCCCACCACATCCCTCACCCCTGTTTCAAGGTTACTTTCCCATTTGAGGTTTGGAGTTCAGTGAGCTCAAAATACCTTCACATTTTATATATCCTTGCACCCGCTTTGAAAACAGGACAATGGGATCTGTGTGTTCTGTGTTTTAAAATTAATGTGAAAATAAAGAATTTGCCATGTGTTACATCTCTTTTGTCTGTCTTTTGTTTGTTTGACCACCAGAGGCAGGAACACGCCTGCCTATCCTGGTAGATTTCTCTATTGCTTGAGTACTATGTCTGAGCTACACTGCATGGTCCCTGGATCTGAAGTGAACATCTTTAGCTGGCAATTCTATTTGACTGTTGGCTAATGGGAAGCAGCGTATTTGTCTCTTAAGAACCCCCCATACTGATCATTTGTCTGTTTACTCGTAGATCTTGGAGTCTGGATCCTGCAAACTACATTTCCCAGACTGCTGACTTCCAGTTAGTTTCTTTGAATGTGCAGTACTGGCAGGAGTCTGGAAAATGGAAGGAACAGAGACGAGAAGAGTTTTTTATTTTGTGTAGTCTTTGGCAGCACTTCTGGCAGTGGTGGCAGCAGTGAGCAAGTGTAGGATCCTGGGTTCCTGCTCAGGCAAGCACATTTCCAGCTGCTTGCCTCAGTTTCTTTGTTCTGTTTGAGTTCAGGAATTTCTGTTGTTATGAGTCATGGTGTTCTGGGATTAGGCTGGAAAGGCTGAAAATATTGTCCAGCTTAACAGCAAATTGAGTATGCCAGATTCCAAGACGGCTGAATCTATAGGTGTAAGCTTGCTACTGTAATGGAGCCTAGTGCTCCAAGGGAAATGACATTGGTCCTGTGGTAGATTTGGTATACCCCAAATTACTAAGAAACCCAACACTATTGTTTTTATCTCCCTCAGTGTTCTTCCTTTTGTTTCCCGTCTCAGTGTTTGGCTGTAAGTGAAATTCTGAAAATAGATGTTTCTGGGTCCTTGTTTTTTAATTATTCAACTTCTGTTTGTTACTAACAGTCTCTGCTGTTTATTTATCCCTTGGTAGTTTACAAAACCCCTTCCTATGTATTAATCCTTATACAAAGTTGTGGAGTAGGTATTGTTATTCCATTTTTACAGGAGAAGAAACAGGTTAAAAATCCTAATGAAAAATGACATTTAGATGGTATTTAACATTTTCATATCCTGGTCTTTCCATTCTTTACTTTCCATTACAGCTAAGCAGGAAAGCTTACTTACTGACAGCTAAGTTGGGGAACCAGGGTGAAAACTCCCTTTCACTCCTTTAATCCTCTGACTCTAGGACAGCATAGGCTGATTTCCCACAGATTACTTCTGTTTAAAATAAAAACAAAGCAGACAATCCTGGACATTACTGATACACTTTATACTCTTCCAATACCTCACCTGTCATGGGTTCTTGGGTGCTGAGACTGGAACACCACTTTCCAGTGAGAAAAAAGGTTCATAGAAGAGTCCATGACACATGGGCTAGAATCATCCAGCTCAGTGCTCATCACAGAGGTCAACTGAAGAGGGGAAGAAGGTGGTAGAGCTGCTCTGACTTGCTCTTGCAGGGTAGAGGGCTGTGAACAAAGAACCTGCTGTTGAGTTGTGGTTTGAGGAATGCCATGAACCCTCTCTTGCACCTAAGGAGTGATAATAAGTTTATTGAATTATGGACGTGAAGCAAAAGGGCTTACTCAGACACTGGACAGGGGCCATATTAACAGTACAGAACTGGATTTGGATTAAAGGAAGTGTTGGACATTGAGGAGAAGAAGGAAGTTCAGAACATGATTTAACAGATGTCTGGATAAAAAAGACCTGGAGGTTTTGCTACCTAAACTGAGCTCTGTGCAAGCTGCTGACAGTTGGATGGGCTGTTGGTTAACAAAAGTTATAGGTGGGAGCTTGACAGACCATTTGCCCTGGAATAAGGGAGAAGATTTCTGCCCTGAATAAAAGGTTGTATTATGCCTTCAAAGTCTTTGCAACTCTGAGGTCTGTGTCATGCCCATAGCCCCCACCGTGTGTTTAAAACACCACCATGAGGTTAAAGCAGTGCTTCCAGAAGGGCACTGTTAAATTCTCAGGTTTGAGCTCTGGTGGTGCTGTTGGTTGAAGGTGTGGATGTAGTCCTTTCTCTTAACGTAGTGTGGGACAGCGATTGTTAGATTAGCTAGCTGTTGCCTAAGGGAACAGATGGGAAGGAGTGAGGGCCTTACATAAGAAGCGGTGATACAGTGAGGGAAAGGTAAGTTGAGACCTCACTGTTTGAGAGGAATCACTATGGAATCTAATCCCTGTGTGGTCTTGACACGTGACTTGTACCCCAGTGGAAGCTCTAAGGTTGGCCATGACTCTATTTCCTCTCGTGAAGGGATGGTATCCTTACCGATGAGGTGGAATGAGTGACAGTAGTTTGAATCCCTAGCCAAACAATAAGTGAATCACTTGGCAGGTGAGTGAAAGGAAACAAATACATTATCAGATGTTAACATTTCTTTCCCTGATTAAAACCCAAAAGGCATGAAATTCCTTTAGGGTAGGGACCATGAACTGAGCTACTTGGTAAATTGTCGTAACTGGAAGTAGGACAACCAAACCCGGGACCCAACTCTGCCTACAGATATCCCTCTTTCTGGGTCTTAAGATTCTTGGACTAGACAGTTGCAGGTTTCTGTGAGACAGACAAGTTTAGGTCCTTTAGCTGGATAACTTGGGACTGCTTAGAAGTATGTTATCCCATCTTTCATCCCTTAAGTCTTATTAAGTCACTAATGTCCTTCTGGCTCAGTAGTCCATATAGAATTTTTTTTTTCCTTCTAAAAATTAAAAAATAATCAAAATTGTTTATTTTAGATTGACATTTACTAGTAGCTGACATTTACTGAAGGTTTATTATGTGCCTAATGCTGTTGTGTGCCGTTGAGTCAATTCCAACTCATAGCAACTCTATATGACAGGGTAGTACTGCCCATTAGGGTTTTCTAGGCTGTAATCACCAGGTCTTTTCTCTCATGGAGCGGCTGGTTGGTTTGAACCACTGACCTTTTAGCTCGCTTACGAGTACTTAACCATTGCACCACCAGAGCTCCTTTCTAATGTTGTAGTGCACCTTTTATATGAAAGGGACTCAGATTAAAGAACTTTCCCAGGTATGAATCCTATGAAAGTGCGCCTCTCAGATATCTGACTGTGCGGAGCATAATTGACTGCTGTTCCAGCGGCTGAGCTGTGAAGCCATATACTGCATCCTTGCCAAAGCCACACTTTCCAAGGGTTGCTCCTAGCCAGTGACTGAACATGACAAGGATACTAAGGCAGACTTATTCCTGCAAGACGTTGAATTCTGACTAACCCACCAGGATAACACAGCAGGCAAATGGTAGAGTAGATCACGGAACCCAGGTAGTCTAGGCGGGTTCTTCTAAGCACAATGCCACCCCAGGGCAGGTAATACATAGGTTCTTAGAAAATAATGGCTGAATAAATGAGTGACTATAAAAATGATAGGTTGACAAGGGGTTAATTTTCCCAGAGGAAGTTTCGGAAGGGTTGAGACTTTTGAGAATGGCATTAAAGGATAAGAAAAATTTAGGATGAAAGTGTTAGAACTTCATGGGCCAATGTTGCTTCTATTTGATCTTGAAATCAAGACCGGCAGGGACTAGTTCTGGGTTAGCTGTTGGGGAAAGCATATCCCTGATTACCATAAGCAGAAATTTAAACAAATTTTTTCCAAGCGATTCAGCTGCACAGTCAAGTTTGTGAAAGTATTCCTATACTTTGAAGGCTGCATTGTCCTCAAATGGGAAGGATTATAAGAAGTGAGATGAGAAAAAGTGCTCTGCCCAATCACTTCTTTTCACCTTGCTTGCCTAGATAGTGGTGAGGAGGGCTGCTGGAGGGCTACCGAAAGGCCTTTCAGCCACATAGCAATAGGAGGAGGCAGCTTGACCAATTCAGTAAGTCTTCATTGATTGCCCCTTGTTGTGTCCAGCGAACATCATGCTGAGCGCTGTGGGGGAATGAGTAGTTGAAAGCCCTACCTGTGCTAGCTCTTGTTTGGGAATTATATCATACCCCTGCTGAAAACCCTCTAAAGGCTTCCCATTACATTTAGGTTTGGCTTAGACCTAACTGCAGCTGTTTTCTATTTATTCCATCAGTTCTTTATTACTTTATTTCCCCCTCTCCCTTTTGCCTTTTGGATTAACCAAGTGCCTTTTATTCCAGTTTTTTCTCTTTTATTAGCTTTTCACTTCTACATTCTTGTATTATTCTTTTAGTATTTGCTCTAGACTCTAGGGCCTAGAGTTACAATATGCATCCTTGATCATATGCTGTGGGAGTCATATGTTTTACATGTGTTGTAAATCTCTTATTGTTATTTAAAAGTTAGTATTAAAAGGTCCAATATTTACTCTTTCCATTGCTGTTTATTCCTTCCTGCAGTCCTGTGCTTCCATTTGGGATAATTTTCTTCAGCTTGAGGTTGTGCAGGTCTGCTAGCAGTGAATGATCTCAGCTTTTATTTGTCTGAAAATATCTTTATTTTACCTTTTTTTATGGATCCAATTGAATGTTTAAATTTTTTTTATTGAAATAAAATTCACCATCTTAACCATTTTTAAGTGTAAAATTTAGTGGCTTTTAGTATATTCACAATGTTGAGCAAACGTCATCACTAATTCCAGAATATTTTCACCACTCCAAAAAGAAACTCTATACCTCCCAATTCTCCCCTCTCCCTGCACCTGGCAAATATTAATTTACTTTCTGTCTTTTGCCTATTTTGGATATTTCATATAAATGGAATCATACAGTATGGGGCTTTTTTTGGTCTTGTTTCTTTCACTTAGCATAATGTTTTCAAGGCTCATCCATGTAGCATGTATCAGTACTTCATTCCTTTAAATGGCTAAATAATACTTCATTGTATGGATATACCACATTCTGTTTATCCATTCATCGGTTAATGGACATTTGAGTTGTTTCTACTACTTGACTATTCTGAATTATGCTGCTGTGAACATTTGTGTGCAAGTTTTTGTGTGAACATATTTTCAGTTTTCCTGAGTATACACTGAGGAGTGGAATTGCTGTGTCATATGGTTACTCCGTGTTTAACTTTTTGAGAAACTGCCAAACTGTTTTCCACAAGGTCTACACCATTTTATGCCTTCACCAGCTGTGTATGAGGTTTCCAGTTTCTCCACATTTTTGCCAACATGTGTTACCTGTTTTGTTTTGTTTTTTAGTCATCCTAATGGGTGTGAAAGGAGCCCTGGTGGCACAATGGTTAAGTGCTTGGCTGCTAACTAAAAGGTCAGTGGTTCAAACCCACCAGCTGCTCTGCAGGAGAAAAATGTGGCAGTCTGCTTCCATAAAAATTTACATCCTTAGAAAAGTGGTATCTTATGGTGGTTATGATTTGCATTTCCCTGATTGAATTGTGTCCCCCCCAAAAATGTGTGTCAACTACATATAAAGATAATGCTCTACATTCTACCCTGGTGAGTAGTGTCTGGGGTCTTAAAAGCCTGTGAGCGGCCATCTAAGATACTCCACTGGTCTCATCTCTTCGGGAGCAAGTGAGAATGAAGAGAACAG
>NW_004444130.1:2684940-2698792 GCF_000243295.1 Trichechus manatus latirostris | reverse complement strand
CAGCTTTCCTTTCCCCTCCTGTCTTCTAGTCCTTGTCCCTGGACTGTTGTGCCCCATTAGTCTCGTTTTGCTTTATGGGGCTGTCTAATCTTTGGCTGAATGGTGAACCTCAGGAGTGACTTCATTACTGAGCTAAAAGGGTGTCTGGGGGCCATACTCTCGGGGTTCTTTTGACTTTCTTGATAGTGTCCTTTGATGCACTAAAGTTTTAAATTTTGATGCAGTCCAACTTATCTTTTTTTTTCTTCTTTTATTACTTATGCTTTTGGTGTCATATTACCTTCATTTTTGAAGTACATTTCTCCTGGGTATAGAACTCTAGACTGGCAGCAGGGTTTTGTGTGTTTTATTTGTTTTCCTTTCAATATTTCAATGATATTACTTCATTGTTTTCCAGATTGCATAGTTTTTGTTGAAATGTATCTATTGGTCTTATTGCTTCTTTGACGATAATGTGTCCTTTTTTGCCCTCTATCTGCTTTTAAGATTTTCTCTTTATCTTCTATTTTAAGCAGTTTGACTGTGATATGCCAAAATGTGGTATTTTTTGTATTTATGCTGCTTAGGATTCACTGAACTTCTTGAATCTGTAGGTTGATATTGTTCATCAGTTTTAGAAAATTCATGGCCATTGCTTCTTCAGATATTGATTCTGCCCCATCCTCTTTCTCTCTTGAGACTCTAGTAATATGTATGTTAGACTTTTTTATTGTGTCTCACATATCTCTTACATTCTTTTCTGTTGTTTTCATTCTTTTTTCTTTCTGTGCTTCCTTTTGGAGATTTTCTATTGACCTGTTTCTAGTTCACTAATTCTGTCTTCTTCTGCCATGTCCAGGCTGCTGTTAAAGTCATCTAAAGAATTTTTAATTAAGTTCTAGAATGACCATTTGATTATTTTTATAGATTCCAGTTTTCTGTTGAAATTTTCTATTTTTGATCTATTTTATCTTTTATTTTCTTTAACATATTAATTGCAGTTAAAGTTGCCATCTAGTAAGTTCATTATCTCAATCATACATGGTTTATTTTTGTGGCCTTTTTTTGTTTTGGGTTTTGGTTATTAATTTAGTTCAGTTTTGAACTAAATTTAGTTCACTTTTGTTTTTAGCATGCCACATAATTTTTGATTTGATGTTGGACTATGTAGATGAAAAACTGTAGAGGCTCTGGATGATGTTATCTTTCTCCAAAGCAGGTTAAGGTTTCTTCCTGTTCACGGGTTACTGGTAGATCACCTTGATCCCACTGAGGCATGTTTTTTGGGGTTTATGAGGGCTAGTCTATTGCAGTTTTGCCCTTTCTTCTAGGACAAGGCCCTTACTCCTAAGGTGTTGTCTTTTTCCTGGGGTGTGGGCTTTACTTCTAAAATCTCAACTGAAAACCTGGAGTGTTTACCAAGGCTTCTATTACCTCAGCAGAGTTTAAACTCTTAACTTCTATTTCCTCAGCATTTATGGGGCTGCTGTAATCTCTGTTCAGTTTATTACTCTCTCAGCTGTTGTTTCCTTCTGGGTTTGCATGCACAGCTTGAGTCAGCCAACGACTTGAGAGAAATTTGTTCACAGATTTTTACCTTTCTCTGCATATTCCTTTTCTCCACCATTTTGGCCCTTAAGTCCCAGCCACTTTGGAAGCTCTGAACTAAGACTGCTGCTTTTTTGTGTGGGCTCTGTTCCTCTGGGCCACGGTTTGGAAAATAAATACACTTGGAGAAAAATCAGCTGCAGCTCTCCTATGTCCTTCCCTTTTCTCAAGGATTGTAGCCTCCAGTTTCCTGACTGCATTGGTTGCTTTCTAATCCCTTCCAAAAGATGTTTTATATATTCTATCTAGTTTTTATAGTGCTCCCCCCACCCTGGGGAAATACAAACTCTTAGTCATGGTTGGAATCAGGAATCTCTCCAATTACATATATATATGGGTCTTCCTACAGGATCCTATATTATCTGACCCCTGGCTAGCTCTCTAGCCCCTTCTTCTACTCCTCTCTTCCCTCATTTCAATTCAGCCACACAGGCCTTCATTCTGAATGCTAAACATGCCAAGCCTATTCTCACTTCAGGGCGTTGAGCTTGTTAATTTGTCTGGAACACTTTAGATCCAGTTCTTTACATGGATGTCATCTTTATGCCAGTTGGCTCTTAGCTCAGTTATCACTCAGAGATCCTTTCCCTAGCTGCCTTTATATAAAACCCCACCCTACCCCAGTCACAACCACGTATCTTTTATTTTTTCATAGGATTTACACCATCTGAGTTATCTTTGCTTTTTGTTTACTCTCATTGTTGATCACTTATGTAAGTTAGATCTTGAACAATGCCTAGCATACTAAAGAAAAAGCAAATACATACTGAGTGAATGAATTAGGAAAGTGAATATCAGCAACCAAGGGGTACAGTAAAGGTTAAAATGAATTCCTAGTTTGTGATAGAGATATGTTTTATTGAAAAGTCAGTGAGGCCAGGAAACCTGGGTTAGGTCAACCATCTTCCCACTGGGCTGCTAAACAGAAGGCTGGAGGTTCAAACCCACCAGCCATTCTGTGGGAGAAATATGTGGCAGTCTCCTTCCTTAAAAATTATGGCCTTGGAAACCCTATGGTGCAGTTCTACTCTGCCCTATTGGGTCACTATGAGTCGGAATTGACAACGCTTTTTTTTTTTTTTAAATTGTGGGCCGGGGTCCCTAGGTGGCGCAAAAATGTTTGTGCTCTACTGCTAACCTAAAGGTTGGTGATTCTAGCCCACCCAGCTCTACTGCAGAAAAAAAGGCCTGGTGATCTGCTTCATTAAGATTACAGCCAGAAAACCCTATGGAGCAGTTCTACTCTATAACACACGGAGTCGGAATTGACTTGAAGGCAACTAAAAACATTCTGGACCAACACTTTCCTTATGATTTCTATTCTTCACAATGACACATTAAATTAAGAGTTTCTCGTCTGTTTTCAGATGAGAAAGTGAAGTTCAGAGAAGTTCATCTGTTTCTTCACTTCTCTAGTCTGCCGAACCGCACGGATTAAATAACCCAAGTGTTTTGTGGCGCCGGGAGTTGCGCTCTTAACTTTTATTCAATACTGCCTTGCTCTTTGGGTAAGAAAGGCTTTTGAAGCAGATGAAGGGCGGAAAGATGCGAGACAGGCTCTTCGTTTCTGGAATACTCCTGGTAGTGTCTACGTACATAAAATTGCTTTTTTTTTTAAACCCCTCGCAAATAACTGAACCGGCTACATATTCCACCGGCCATCTTTGTTGTGGCAACCCCAATTCCTTTTTATTTTTCTGTGACGACAACCAAGAGAATTAGGCAAAGCTGCCCTACCCAGGGTTTTTACCGAGCACCAGCAACTCCCACGATAAAGAGCTCCGCTTTCCGGCCCGCGGAAGTCCAGGGAGTGGGCCGCTGGAGCCGGGCCTCCACGCCTGCTCTACTCCCATTTCGCAGGTTGGCGGCGGCGGGGGCGGGGCTCGGTGGGCCACGCCGGCCCACGCCGGCCCACGCCCAGATGCCCCGCCCCTTCATTTAAATACGAGGCGCCGGCGGGTGCGTCGAGATCGCCGCGAATCCAAGATGGCGGCGTGTGGACGTGTAAGGAGGATGTTCTGCTTGTCGGTGGCGCTGCTGTTGCTGCTGATCGCCGCGGCCGAGGCCCGGGAACTCCAGGGCCAGGGCGGCCACAGCCAGGGCCACGGCCCGGGGGCCAACTTTGTGCCCCTCGTAGGGCAGCCTGGAGGCGCCGTGGCGGCGGTTCAGCAGCTGCCCCAGCTGCCTCAGTCACCTCAGCTCCAGCAGCAGCAGCAGCAGCAGCAACCGCCGCAGCCGCCGTTCCCGGCGGGTGGGCCTTCGGCCCGGCGGGGCGGAGCAGGGGCTGGCGGGGCCTGGAAGCTGGCGGAGGAAGAGTCCTGCAGGGAGGACGTGACCCGTGTGTGCCCCAAGCACACCTGGAGCAACAACCTGGCGGTGCTGGAGTGCCTGCAGGATGTGAGGGAGGTGAGGAGGCGGGACGGGGCCTGGAGGGCCTTGGAAGCCGCTGACGCCGGTCGGCTGCTGCTTCGCTTCGTCTGTGCGGCACTTGATCCTTTCCTCCCTGCCCCTCATCCCCTGGCGCATTTGGACAAAAGGATCCCACCCCACTCCTCCATTCACTGGCTCCTTTTTCCCTCTCTGGTGCCAGGGTCTGGAGCGTAGACCCCCGCTCGCCTCGATCGGCGAAGGCCCAGAGCGTGTTGTTTGCTCCTGTCTTTTGTGTGATGCTGTATGCAGAGTGGCTCCTCGCCGAAGATCTGCTTAGGATTTTGCCATTCTGTTTCGACTTGGACAATTTGCAGCAATACGTTTATACATGAAAAAAATGATTGGCCTACCTAAACTGTTAAAGAATGTTTGGCTGCTTATTGGCAGTGGATATGTTTGTTTTAACTCTGGTTCTGTTCTGATGTGCACTGTTGTCAGCAGAAGGATTTACTGTCTTTACCCCATTCCTCACCACATGTTTATTTACCTGGTGCTGAAAGTAATGTATACCTTTTTTTCTTCACTTCTTTTGGTCAGTTTGTAGTGAATCTGTGTTTAAGCTATTACTCCAAGTGACTTGGAACCCTAAAACTTGAGAAGTTGGGGCAGCATTGAAGCTGTAATATTGCATAGTATTTGTGATTGGGCCTTGGGAGCTTGCCTTTCTGACATCTGAATATGATTTTAACAGTAACTCTTAATGAGATCAAGATTTGCTATTGTTTGATGTGATTCGGTTCAGTGACATTGGAAGTTATTTCTCTAGATGTAATGCTACAGACAAACGTGCATATTTGACAATTCTCAAAGTTGGGGAGCAGGTCTGCTAGGGATAGTTTTTCAAAAGGTGTTGTTGTTAGTTGCCTTGAGTCGATTCAGACTCATGGTGACCCACTCCACGTGTGCAGAGTAGAAATGCTCCATAGGGTTTTCAAGGCTATGACCTTTTGGAAGCAGATCACCAAGCCTTACTTCTGAGGCACCTCTGGGTGAATTTGAACTGCCAACCTTTCTGCTGGTAGTCCGGTGCTTAAACATACATAGAATTAGCCCTGGAAGTTGACAAGTAGAATAAAGTTGTTGCTTGGTACAGTTTCATTTAGAAAATTGTGTTATCAGAATTGTCTAAGGTATTCAAGGCCACAGGAAGACCACAGGTTTGTGGAAAATTGCTACTGTTGGCAGTTTCGTCCCCTTCATCCTACTATGATAGTTGCTCTAGTATTCTGTACAAAAATAATTCAGAAGAGGAAAAGACACACATAATCAGGAGACAGAAAGAAAGGAAGTTTCCAGAGCCATCAGAAATGCGGGGCCTTAGATGACTTCTCATCTACAGCTTTATACTTCAGTTACTCCTCCAGAAGATACAATATTCTTAACTCTGCCAAGCATTTTGGAATTTTCTGTTTGGTCTTTGAGGATATGGAAGTTGCTTCCTCAAAGTAGGGTCATAATATCGGTGACCAAAGGAGTTAGTAGCTTCTGGAAGAAACAGGACATTACTAGGGAAGGTGTCAAAAAGTGGCCCATTCAAGGAATGCATGTCCCTTCTTTTGAGTACATTAAGGACATTTGGAAACCTCCAGCAGTCTTTCGTAGTCATACACGTGGAAGTGAGTAGCAGTATACATGATCTATAAATAACTTAAATTTGACTAATTTTGGAGTCTGTTTAATTTAGTGGATACTTTAAAGAACCTGGTCTGGAAATTTAGTCCCAGCTCTGAAATTGATTGTAAGATTCCCAGCAAGGGCACTATTTCAGTAACTGCATTTTTCTTCCTTTATGGGGATGATATAGCAGCTTATTTAGGGTGGGTACTTTCTTTCCTTTATCATTTTCCTGAGAACCAAATGTAGTACTTTACGCTGATTAGAGACTCAGTAAATAATGTAGAGTGACTGAGGATAAGTAAGCTAATAGAGGCGGTTTTATAGTCCAGAGGAAGAAAAAACCCAAACCCGTTGCTGTAGAGTCAATTCTGACCCATAGTGACCCTATTTAAAAAACAAAAAACATTTCCATTGAGTCAATTCCGACTCAGAGCTACCCTATTAAAAAAAAAAAAGAAACCAAACCCGTTGCCATCGAGTTAATTCCCACTCCTAGCGACAGAGTGGAACTGCCCCATAGGGTTTCGAAGAGAAGGAGCGCCTGGTGGATTTGAACTGCCTATCTTTGGTTAGCAGCCGTAGCTCTTAACCTTATAGTATCATGTAAATTATAAGTGGAGGTATTTCTTTTGGTAGTGGTGTCCAAATTTCCAGTTTAATGAATTTCTATTCAATTTTATATACAGAAAAATTGAAAGGAGTAGCATAAACACCTGTGTGTATTCTTCAGGAGGTAACTTTATTTTTAAACATTTTTTTTCTTTAAAGACTGCAGAATAAAATTTTATTCCACTTAGTTTGAGAATTAATTAAGTCTGATTTATGTGTTTGAAATAGTATTTAATTAAAGAATTTAACTAGACACGTTTGAGGAGAAATGTATCTAATATATTTTGTGCTTAGTAGGTAAGATATTTGATAGGGAAGTCGACACGTGTGCTTTTTTTAATCCCTTTGGATACAAATTCAGTGAAGATTGTTCTCTGTACTTGCTGTTAGAATTATGACAAGGCAGAGCATGTGAGTATTTAAATGGCAGCATACTAAACCAGATTTTTATTTAGAATCAACGTGGGTGAATATAGTGTTAAGTTAAATCTTAAGATCGAATCTTTCAAGGTTCTCTCTAGTGTGGTGTTCAAGTTTGTATAGTAATTCACTTACAAAATTTACTTAAAGATATTTATGATTACCTTTGAGTAATTTCAGCAGATACTTTCAATTTATCTAATGTATTACATGTGAACAAATTAAAAATCTGTGTGTAAATTATAATATAGACTGCATGTAGGCTATGGATTAGTTCACAACTTTTCCTCGGTCCTTTTGGTAATTATTTTGAAGGTATGTGTTATGTGGGGGATTCTTCTTTTTTTAATCTTCTCAGATGAGTCATGAGTCATGAATCAGTTGGAAACCCTGGTTGCTTAGTGGTTAAGAGGCCGGCTACTAACCAAAAGGACGGCAGTTCAAATCTACCAGGCACTCTTTGGAAACCCTATGGGGCAGTTCTACTCTGTCCTGTAGGGCTGGTATGAGTCAGAATTGACTCAAAGACAACGGGTTTGGTGTTTTGTTTTTTGTTTTTTTTTTTAAATAGGGTCGCTCTGAATCGGAATTGACTCAATTGCAATGGTTTTTTTTTTTTTTTTTTTTTTTTTAAATAAGGTCACTATGAGTCGGAATCGACTCCACAGCAACAGGTTTGGGTTTTTTCTTCCTCTGAAGTATAAAACTGCTTCTATTAGCTTACTCATCCTCAGTTACTCTACATTATTTACTGAGTCTGTAATCAGTGTAAGGCACTACATTTGGTACTCCTTGTTGGAGGATGCAAATATATGATAATAGTAAGCATTTACTGAGGGCTTTCTGTGTGTCCTTTCCTAAGGTGCCAGATGCATTTTAGGCATTACATGTCATTTAATCTTATGAGAGATGTATTGTAAATGAGGAAACTGAGATTAAGAACTCTGAGCCAGTAAGTAGTGCAACTCAGATTTGGAAGCAAGTCTGTCTAACTGTAAGATAACTCTGTCCCCCTCCTCCCATCCGTAAGGCATTTGTAATCTGGAACTGCATTTTCCAGTGTGGTAGTCATCAGCCATATGTGGCTTTTGAGTATTTGAAACGGACCTAGTCTGAATTGAGATGTGCTGGAAATGTAAAATATACACTTGATTTAGAAGACAGTACGAAAAAAATGTACAGTTTATTTTATATTGATTATTTAAATGACAATATTTTGGATATATTGGTTAAGTAAGATAAATTATTTAAGTTAATTTTATTTTTTAATGTAACTACTAGAAAACATAAAATTATGTATGTGGATCACATATTTCTTTTGGACTGTACTGATCTAGAAGAAGAAAAAGATATCTGTATTAAATCATAATACAGGTTTTAAAGTAGGAAGTGCCATAAGAGACGGATAAATTAAATGCTGTGAGCATATAGTAAAGGAAATTGTTGGAAAGATCAGAAGAAAAGCTTTTTAGTACTTTTCATTCTTCTCCTCTTAAATTGGTGGTTCATATCATGACATTCTTAATTTAGCAACTTTAAGATGCCTCCTAATCTTGTTAATGAATGGATCTTATCTTCAGCATGCCTAGTTTATGAGTTGTAAGGGATTCTGTAGTTCCATCAACTTGAGAGCAACAGTACTCTGATAAAACTGGAAGTCAGTAGGTTGAGTTAAATAAATTTGAAACTTTTAGAAGAACCTCAGTGATGGCCCTCAGGACTGTGCCAGTACTAACCCTTGTATCTGTGTTAAAATACAGTGTGGAGGAACGAGAAGTGTGGACTAGAATCTAAAAATAAAAGAGAACCAGGCATCTATTTTCATTCAGCTTTTATAATTTTACTGAAGTCAGAAAATTTTGTTTAGATTGAATGTGTGGTATTTACAGCATCTTTAAATTCTCTTACTGAAGGCTTGATAACGTGTATAACTGTAAGAGGAGTCATAGTGAAAATGAGTACTGAGTTGAATTTCTGGATCTGTACGCTTGTAAAATAGAAGGTTTTTCTATTCCTTAAAAAAAAAAAAATTCTGTGAGGTGTATTTAAAATTATAAGCAAGATAAACAGTGGAGGGAAATGATAGGTGAGAAAAATCAAGCAGGAGAATGTGGATAAGTTCTAAATCAATTCAAATGCAAAAACAGCCTAATAAAAAAGCAAAATAAAAAAAATGTAAAGAACAAAAGAAATAGAAGCCATTTTTTTTTATTGCTGTAGTCTAAATGAAGGTTACATTTCAAGTTAGTCTCCCATACAAAATTTTATACATACATTGTTATGTGACCCTAATTGCTCGCCCCATTCTGCGACAGCACACTCCTCCTTTCTGTCCCTGATTCCCCGTGTCCAGTCAACCAGCTCCTAACCCTCTCTGCCTTCCCATCTCATCTCTGGACAGAAGCTGCCCATTTAGTCTCTTTTATCTGGTTGAGCTAAGAGGCACAGTCCTCACGAGTATCACTTTATTTCCCACAGTCCAGTTCAATCCCTGTCTGAAGAGTTGGGCTTGGAAATTGTTTTAGTTCTAGGCTGATAGAGAATCCAGGGGCCGTGCTTTCCGGGGTGCCTCCAGTCTCAGTCAGACCATTAAGTCTGGTCTAAAAGAAGCCATTTTTAAAGATCCAGAGAAAGTGCTTTGGCACCTAGGAAGTGTTCACTTATTATTTAAGTTTAAACTAGACAGTCTTCAAGTCACTTAACAGAAGTCTTCACAATTCTTGCACTGGCCAAATCAGCACTGTAATGTGATAAAGAATGTACAGTGGACAATAACTTCAAAGATGGAACTTGTTAATCATGAACAAAATCAGTCATATGTTAATTAGTATCACCTACTAAACACACTTACTATATGAAATAAAAATCAGAAAAGATCCTATAGTCATGTGGAACTTGTGATAGGAGAAACAGTGTGGTAAGGGGAAAAATGGAATGGGCTTTGGAGCTAGGCAGCCCTGGATTCAAATATAGCTCACTTGAACCTTTAATTTCTTTCTTTCTAATTCAATCATTGGGTATTTTTATTTAAAAAAATAAAAATAAGTAAAAAATGCCTATGTGAAACAGTGTTAATTTTAACCCGTTATACCTTAATTTATAGGTATTAGCCATATTTCTTGCCCAGAAACTAACTATAACTACTGTTATTATCATTTTTTTTAGATTTATTGTTATAATTTTATTGTGGTAAAATACATATAACAAAAATTTTGCCATTTTAATGACGTTTAAGTATACAATCCAGTGACATTAATTACTCTCACCAAGTTATGTAACCACTGTCTGTTTCCAAAAGTTTTTCATCACCCCAACAGAAACTCAGTATCGCTTAAGCGGTAACTCCCCATTCTCCTCTTCCCCCAGCCCCTGGTACCTGTTTCCATTGAGTCAATTCGGACTCATAGCGACCCTACAGGACAGAGTAGAACTGCCTCATAGGGTAGAACTGCCACATCTTTCACCCTCGGAGCGGCTGGTAGGTTCGAACTGCCAACCTTTCGGTTAGCATCTGAGCCCTTAACCACTGTGCCGCCAGGGTTCCTTCCAGCCCCTGGTAATCACTAATAAACTTTTGTCTGTATGATTTGCCTATTCTAGAGATCTCATATAAGTAGCATCATGGGATATTTGTCCTTTTTTGTCTAATTTATTTAACTTAGCATGTTTTCAGGGTTTATCCGTGTTGTAGCGTGTATCAGAACTTCATTTCTCTTTATGGCTTAATAATATTCCGTTGTATGGATATACCACATTTTGTTTATCTGTTCATCTGTTGTGAAAAGCCTAGAGGACTTGAAGCACTTACTGATGAAGATCAAAGACTACAGACTTCAGTATGGATTACACCTCAACATAAAGAAAAGTAAAAGCCTCACAGCTGGACCAATAACAACATCATGACAGATGGAGAAAGAATGAAGTTGCAAGGACTTTGTTTTACTTGGATCCACAGTCAACGCCCGTGGAAGCAGTAGTCAAGAAATCAAACTACATATTGCATTGGGCAAATCTAATCTACTGCAAGACTTCTTTAAAGTTTTAGAAAGCAAAAATGTCACTTTGAGGACTAGGGTGCATCTGACCCAAGCCATGGTATTTTCAGTCACCTCATATACATGCAAAAGCTGGACAATGAATAAGGAAGACCAAAGAAGAATTGATGCCTTTGAATTATGGTTTTGAAGAAAAACATTGAATACACTATGAACTACCAGAAGAACAAACAAATCTGTCTTGGAAGAAGTATGGCCAGAATGCTTCTTAGATGTGAGGATGGCAAGACTTTGCCTCATGTACTTTGGGCATGTTATCAGTAGGGACCAGTCCTTGGAGAAGGATATCGTGCTTGGTAAAGTAGAGGGTCAGTGAAGGAGAGGAAGACACTCAATGAGATGGATTGACACAGTGGCTGCAACAATGGGCTCAAGCATAACAACGATTATGAGGATGGCACAGGACTGGGCAGTATTTTGTTCTGTTGTACATAGGGTCACTGTGAGTCAGAACCAGTTCCACAGCACCTAACAACAACAAGAATGTTCATCTGTTGTTGTGTTTCCATCTTTTGCCTATTGTGAATAATGCCACAGTGAACATTGGTGTACAAGTATCTGTTTGATTCCCTGCTTTCATGTCATTTGGGTGTATACCTAGGTAGGAGTGGAATTGCTGGGTCGTTCATTCAATGTTTAACTTTTTGAGAAACTGCCATATTGTTTTCCTCAGTGACTGCAGCATTTTATAATCCCACCAACAGTGGATGAGGGCCCTAGTTTCTCCACATCCTTACCAAAACGTGTTATTTTCAGTATTTCTGATCATAGCCATCTTAATGAGTGTGAAGTAATATCTCTTGTGACTTTGATTTGCATTTCCCTAATGACTAAATGAGATTAAGTATCTTTTCATGTACTTATTGTTCATTTGTATATCTTTTTTTGAGAAATGTCTATTCAAGTCCTATACTCAGTTTTTAATTGGGTTGTTTGCCTCTTTGTGGAGTTGTAGGAGTTCTTTATATAGTCTTGATATTAAACTCTTACCAGATATATGATTACTAAATATTTTCTCCCACTCAGGAGGTTGTCTCTTCACTTGGTTGATAAAGTCCTGTTGCGGCAAAGTAATTTTGTTAAAGTCTAGTGTATCTATTTTTTCTTTTGTTGCTCATGCTTTCAGTGTTGCGACTTCAACTGTAATGCTCTACACCTTTTATATAATCCTTACAAGGCCCCTTCAAGAAAACTTTGGAGTAAGGTCACAAACATTTGTAGAGTCTTTACCAGGTGTTTAAAATGTGCATACTTTGAGATTATGGACTGCAAAAGGATGAATACTCTGGATTAAAGGAACTCAGTTTTGCCAAATGATCTTTAGTTCTCTTGGCCTCAGTGATGCCTAAATTTGGAATTTATGGTACTGCCTATCAGACAAGGGAAACTCAACTCTTATATTTAAAAAGAAAAAAAGAATTTGTTCTGATAGTCCGATGAATTCGTTATTTAAAACAGATCCTCGCTTCTGCATAGTGGAATGACTAGGAACATAGCTATTTTATCAGCTGAGAAACCAAAGGCATTGATTGTATCTTTTTACGCTCTGTAAAATCAGGTAATATTTTTAAAAAATCACTGAAATTTTCCTGAAAGTTGTCAACTTTTCAGAGGGAAAGTAATATTTGAGGACTTTTGCTCTTGTTTTGCTAAGGTTGAAATATTTTCTCTTGCCTATGAAATAGTCTATATTAAAGTATAAATACTAAATTTAATCATACTTTAACAACAGTAGAAAATATTCTTAGTATGTAAAGGTTCTTTCAGAGGTAATTAGGCAGCAGACTTGGTTTTAAATAGTATTGAAACCCTTAAAATTTCTCAAGCTTGTATTAAAACTCTCTAAGTTTAAAATCAGGTCATTAGGACCTGATTATTTATTATGTATAAAGATAATAGCTTTTAGTGTGTCTTTTTTTTTCTTTCTTTTTATCATTATAGGAGATTTCAAGAATTTATACCATTATATATTTTGATTTTGATCTTGAAGATATATCTGACATAGGAGAAGTTAGGGCAGTGAAAGCGGAAGTCAGAAGAGATTGGTATGGTTCCTTTACTCTTCTGGAAACAAATTCACATTCTTTAGCCTGATGTTTTCAGCTTCACTTCTCCAGTCTTACTTCCCACTAGCTCTCTACATAACATCTGATGTCCCACACCCACAAATAGTAGTGTAGGGTTTTGGAGCATACTGGGTTACAGCTTTTGAGTTTACAGGGTTTATATATAAACGTTATCGTGTTCCAGTCCAGTCAGTTGCAACTCATAGTGACCCTATGGGATGGAGTAGAACTGCCCTATAGGGTTTCCTAGGCTATAATCTTTATGGGAGCAGATCACCAGGTCTTTTCTCCTGTGGAGCTGCTGGTGGGTTCAAACCACTGACCTTTGGTTGGCAGCTGAGCGCTTAACTTTTGCACCCCCAGGGCTCCTTATGTAAATGTTAGTTATTGGGAAAGATTTTATGTTCAGTGATTTGGGGATTTTCTGTACCAAAATATTGCCCAATACCTCACTCTGCACCAACTCTCCTGTAAGCAATGTTTTCTGGCTTCATTGTTTTTATTAGATTGAACAATAAGAAATTATCAATATTTGATCATTTTTGACTTTTAAAAACAGTTTCATATTGTTCAACCTAATTGTCCCTCTTGTTTATCTTTTGGGTAGATAGTGTCTGCCTTTCTAGCAATTTCATTGTTTCCCTTTCTGTCATTTTGAAAACTATTGTCAAGAGGGAGAAGAGAGATTACTACTTGGTGTGAAAAAGTGACTTGGGAATTTTGTTTCATATAAAATAATGTGTTCTGAAAAACTTAACACTTACAATAGGGGAAGTGTGGAACCAAATGGAAATGTCACAGAGGAATTCATTAAATATTCTTACTCTTTAAAACTAAGTCTAACAGTCTTCTCCCTAAATTCGTAAATATTCTAAGTCAACATATGTTATACAACATTTAGTTTATGGAATCCTTATCTCATTTGCAGCTCTTGGTAGCCCTGTGCGGTACATAGGACCCACCCACTGTTGTCCAGTAAATTCTCACTCATAGCAACCCTATAGGACAGAATAGAACTGCCCCATAGGGCATCTAAGGCTGTAAATCCTTTTTTTTTTTTTTTTTTTT
>NW_004444130.1:2683112-2683942 GCF_000243295.1 Trichechus manatus latirostris | reverse complement strand
AGATGCTTCACAGATTCATCATATTCTTTACCGTTGCGTAGTACTCCGTTGTGTGTGTACCATAGTTTATCCATTCATTCAGTTGATGGGCATCTAGTTTGTTTCCATCTTTTTGCAGTTGTGAACAGTGCTGCAGTGAACATGGGTATGCATGTCTATTTGTGTGACAGCTCTTATTTCTCTAGGATATATTCCTAGGAGTGGGATTGCTGGATCATGGTATTTCTATTTCTAGCTTTCTAAGGAAGGGCCATATTGTTTTCCAAAATGGTTGTATTATTTTGCATTCCCGCCAGCAGTGCATAAGAGCTCTGATCTCCTTGCAGCCTCTCCAGCATTTGTTATTTTCTGTTTTTTTGACTCATGCCAGTAATGCTGGAGTGAGATGGTATCTCATTGTGGTTTTGATTTGCATTTCTCTAATGGCTAGTGATGACGAACATTTCTTCATGTGTCTGTTAGCCACTTGAATATCTTCTTCGTTGAAGTGTCTGTTCATTTCCTATGCCCTATTTTAATTGGATTATTTGTGTTTTTGTTATACAGATGTTGGATTTTCCTGTAGATTTTAGAGAGAGTAGACCTTTGTCGGATTTGTAATAGCCAAATTTTTTTCCCAATCTGTGGGTTCTCTTTTTACTTTTTTGGTGAAGTCTTTTGATGAGCACAAGTGTTTGATTTTTAGAAGATCCCAGTTATCTAGCTTATCTTCTGGAGTTTGTGTGTTGTTAGTTATGGTTTGTATCCTGTTAATGCTGTATGTTAGGGCCTCTAGTGTTGATCCTATTTTTTCTTCTATGGCCTTTATAGTTTTTGGCTTTATATTTAGG
>NW_004444130.1:2680754-2682683 GCF_000243295.1 Trichechus manatus latirostris | reverse complement strand
GTTTATGTAGATCTCTTTTGGTTTCTTGCAGTAGTGTTTTGTAGTTTTCTTTGTGTGGATCTTTTACATCCCTGGTTAGATTTATTCTTAAGTATTTTATTTTTTTAGGAGCTATTATGAATGGTATTGTTTTCCTGATTTCCTTTTCATCATTCTCTTTATTGGTGAATAGAAATCCAACTGATTTTTGTATGTTTATCTTGTATCCTGCTACACTGCTGAATCTTTCTGTTAGTTCCAGTAGTTTTCTCATGGAGTCTTTTGGGTTTTCTATGTACAGTATCATATCATCCACAAACAGGGACAGTTTAACTTCTTCATTACCAATTTTGAAGCCCTTTATTTCTTCTTGCCTTATTGCTCTAGCTAGGACTTCCAGCACAATGTTAAAGAAGAGTGGTGATTAAGAGCATCCTTGTCTTGTTCCTGTTCTCAAGAGTTTTTTTTTTTTTTTTTATTGTTATAGTTGAAGTGAAAGGTTACAATTCAAGTTAGTCTCTCATACAAAAATTTATACATACATTGCTCAGTGACCCTAATTGCTCTCCCTGTACTGTGACAGCACACTCCTCCTTTCCACCTCTGATTTCCTGTGTCCATTCAACCAGCTCCTAACCCTCTCTGCCTTCTCATCTCACCTCTGGACAGAAGCTGCCCATTTAGTCTCATGTATCTACTTGAGCTAAAAAGCACACTCTTCACAGGCCAGTCCAATCTTTGTCTGAAGAGTTAGCCTTGGGAATTGTTTTAGTTCTGGGTTGACAGAGAGTCTGGGGGCCATGCTTTCTGGGGTTCCTCCAGTCTCAGTCAGATCATTAAGTCTAGTCTTTTTACTAGAATTTGAGTTCTGCATCCTACCCTTCCCCCGCTCCATCAGGGAATCTCTGTTATGTTGCCTGTCAGGGTGATCATTGGTGGTAGCTGGGCACCATCCAGTTCTTCTGGTCTCAGGCTGATGAAGTTTCTGGTCTGTGTGGGCTTTCTGTCTCTTGGGCTAATACTTTCCTTGTGTCTTGGGTGTTCTTTGTTCTCCTTTACTCGAGATGGTTGGGACCAATTGATGCATCTTAGATGGCCGCTTGCTAGCTTTTAAGATCCCAGATGCCACTCACCAAACTAGGATATAGAACATTATTTTAATAAACTTTGTTATGCCAGTTGACCTAGATGTCCCCTGAAAGCATGGTCCCCAGACCCCTACCGCTGCTACTCTGTCCCTCAAAGCATTTGATTGTATTCAGGAAACTTCTTAGCTTTGGTTTAGTCAGTTGTGCTGACTTCCTCTATAGTGTGTACTGTCCTTCCCTTCACCTAAGATAATTCTTCTCTACTATCTAGTTAGTGAGTAACGGTCATTCTTCCCCACCCTTGTAACCATCGAAGAATGGTTTCTTCTGTATTTAAACCTTTTCTTGAGAGTTCTTACAATAGTGGTCTTATGCAATATTTATCCTTCTGTGACTGACTAAATTCACTCAGCATAATGCCCTCCAGATTCCTCCACCTTGTAAGATGTTTCACAGATTTGTCTTATTCTTTATTGTTGCATAATATTCCATTGTGTAAATATACCATAATTTGTTTATCCATTCGTCCGTTGGGCACCTAGGTTGTTTCCATCTTTTTGCTATCGTGAACAGTGCTGCAGTGAACATGGGTGTGCATGTATCTATTCGCGTGATGGCTCTTATTTCTCTAGCATGTAGTCCAAGGAGTAGGATTGCTGTATCGTATGGTACTTCTATTTCTCGCTTTTGAAGGAAGCAGCAAATTGATTTCCAAAGTGGTTGTACCATTTTACATTCCCACCAACAGTGTATAAGTGTTCCAGTCTCTCCATAATCTCTTCAACATTTATTATTTTGTGTTTTTTGGATTAGTGCTAGCCTTGTTGGGGTGAGGTGGTATCTCATTGTAGTTTTGATTTGC
>NW_004444130.1:2678208-2679747 GCF_000243295.1 Trichechus manatus latirostris | reverse complement strand
CTAACTATTTTATCTGCGTGGTGGCTGTTGTAAATGGTATTAATTTGATGATTTCCTCTTTGAAGTTCTGTTTGTTGGTGTAAAGGAATCCAACAGATTTTTGTATGTTTATCTTGTATCCTGATACTTTGCTGAAATCTTCTATTAGTTCCAGTAGTTTTCTTGTGGATTCTTTGGGGTTTTCTCTGTATAAGATCATATCATCTGCAAACAGAGATACTTTGACTTCTTCCCTACCAATTTGGATGCTCTTCATTTCTTTTTCTAGCCTAATTGCTCTGGCTAGGACCTCCAGCACAGTGTTGAATAAGAATGGTGATAAAGAGCATCCTTGTCTGGTTCCCATTCTCAAGGGGAATGCTTTCAGTCTTTCTATGTTTAGAATGATGTTGGATGTTGGCTTTGTATAAATGCCCTTAATTATGTTGAGGAATTTTCATTCTATTCCTGTTTTGTTGAGAGTTTTTATCCTAATGGATGTTGGACTTGGTCAGATGCCTTTTCTACATCGATTGATAAGATCATGTCATTCTTTTGTTTTATTAATGTAATGGATTACATTTTTGAACCATCCCTGCATGCCTGGTATAAATCCCACTTGATTATGGTGAATTATTTTTTTGATATGTTGCTGAATTCTGTTGACTAGAATTTTGTTGTCAAGAGTAATGTTTTTAGCCTCTCTGCATTACGAATGATGTTGGCCGTTGGTTTTGTATAGATGCCCTTTATTATGTTGAGAAATTTCCCTTCCCTACCTGTTTTATTGAGAGTTTTTATCAATAGTGGGTGTTGGACTTTATCGAATGCCTTTTCTGTGTCGATGGAGATGATCATGTGATTCTTTTCTTTCCTTGTATTTATGTGGTGGATTATGTTGACTGATTTTCTAATGTCGAACCACCCTTGGATACCTGGTATGAATCCTACTTGGTCGTGGTGTATTATGTTTTTGGTATGATGCAGAATTCTATTGGCTAGAATTTTGTTGAGAATTTTTTTATGTATATTCATGGAAGATGTTGGTCTGTAATTTTCTTTTTTTGTGGTGTCTTTGCCTGGTTTTGGTATCAGGGTTATGTTGGCTTCATAGAAGGAATTTGGAAGTATTGCTTCCTTTTCTATGTTCTGAAATAGTTTGAATAGTACTGGTGTAAGCTCTTCTCTGAATGTCTGGTAGAATTCTCCAGTGAAGCCTTCTGGGCAAGGTATTTTTTGTTGTTGGGAGTTTTTTTCTTTCTTTTTTTTAATTACCTTTTCAATCTCTTATTAAGGGTTTGTTCAGATTTTTCAGTATCGTTTTATGTTAGTTTGGGTAGGTAGTGTGTTTCTAGAAATTTGTCCATTTCCTTTAGGTTTTCAAATTTGTTGGCGTATAGTTTTTCACAATAGTGTGTTATGATCCTTTTTATTTCATTTGGGTCTGTTGTTTTGTCCACTGTTTTAGTTCTTATTTGGGTCATTGGAGTCCTCTCCTGTTTTGTTTTTTTTTTGTCAGTTTGGCCAGTGGTTTGTCGATTTTGTTGATCCTTTCAAAGA
>NW_004444130.1:2673223-2677933 GCF_000243295.1 Trichechus manatus latirostris | reverse complement strand
GCAGTGGTTTGTAAGCAGGGTGTTATTCGGTTTGCAGTAAGCATGGTGTTATTCAGTTTGCATGTAATTGATTTTTTCCCTTGCTCTTCCTGTTATTAATTTCCACTTTGATGGTGTTGTGGTCAGAGAAAATACTTTGTATTATCTCAGTGTTTTGGATTTTGTTGAAGGTTGCTCTGTGGCCTAAGATGTCTCTTTATGGAGAAGGTTCCTTATGCTTTGGAAAAGAATGTGTACTTTGCTGCTGTTGGGTGGAGTGTTCTATATATGTCTATGAGGTCAGGTTGGCTGATTGTGGCCTTAGATCTTCTGTATCTTTGTTGAGTTTCTTTCTAGATATTCTGTCATTCACCATGAGTGGTGTGTTAAAGTCTCCTTTTATTATTTTGGAACTGTTGATTTCTCTTTTCAGTTGCTGTTAGAGTTTCTTTTATGTATTTTGGAGCCCTGTTATTGGGTGCATAGATATTTATTATGGTTATGTCTGCATGAGGGATCATCTTTTTAATCATTATATAGTGTCCTTCTTTGTCTTTTATGGTGGATTTTGTTTTAAAGTCTATGTTATCTGAGATTAGTATTGCCACTCCTACTCTTTTTGGTAGTTGTTTGTTTGCTTGATATATATTTTTCCAGCCTTTGATTTTTAAAAAATTTATCTCTATGTTTTTAAAGTCTGTCTCTTGTAGACAACGTAGGGATGGATCCTGTTTTTTTTTTTTTTTTTAATCCATTCTGTCACTGTCTCTTTATGAGTGCATTTAGGCCATTTATGTGCTCAGTGTAATTATTGGTAGGTGTGAGTGTATTGCTGTCATTTTATGATACTTTTTTTTTTGTGGTGCAGACGTTTTCTTTGTTCCTCTTACTTTCCTGTGCTGAATTCCTTTTGTTTGTGGATTTTTTTTCATTTCTTTTGTTTTTGTAGATTTTATTTTTACTGAGACTTTGTTTTTTTCTTTATTTTGATGAGTAGGTTTGTTAACTTTCTTTGTGGTTACCTTGAAATTTACCCTTATCTTCCTAAGTTTCAACCAGTCTGTTATTACTTGGTATCGCCTTGCCTTCCTTGCCATTAGAAATTTCTATATCTACACCATTTATTCCCTCTTTTATTGCTCTGACTTGTTGTCATTGACAGATTAACCTCTCTGGTTCCCTGTTGTAAATCTTTTGGTTTTGAATAGTCCTTCGAGAGTTCATTTTCTAGGTTGGTATCTGGGTTGATGCAATCTTGTGTCCTAGATTCATGCTGTGGTCTGATGTTGTTTGTTCTCAAACTGAAGGATTCCATTTAATAATTCTTATAAGTTTGGTTTGGTTTTTATGTGGTCTCTTAATTTCTGTTTATCTGGAAATGTCCTAATTTCACCATCATAATTGAGCGAGAGTTTTGCAGGATATGCTTATTTTCTTTCAAGGTTTTATATATGTCATCCCATTGCCTTCTTGCCTGCATGGTTTCTGCCCAGTAATCAGAGGTTAGTCTTATTGTTTCCCTTCTGTATGTGACTTTTCTTTTTTTTTTTAGCTGCTTTCAGGATTCTTTCTTTGTCTTTGGTTTTAGTGAGTGTGATTATGATAAGCCTTGGTGATTTTCTTTTGGGGTCTATCCTATATGGGGTTCATTGAGCTTCTTGGATGGTCAGCTTTTCATCTTTCCTGATACTAGGGAAGTTTTCTGTCAGCAATTCTTCAGTGATCCTCTTTGCGTTTTCTGTTGTCTTCCCCTCTTCTGGAACTCCCATCAGTCGCAAATTTTTGCTGTTGATTGTATCCCACCTAATTCTCAGGGTTTCTTCATTTTGCTTTGTTCTTTTTTCTGAGTTTTCCTCAAACAATGTTGTATCCAAGTGTTTGTCTTCAGTTTAGCTGATCCTGTCTTCCATTGTTTCAAGCCTCCTCCTCAGACCTTCTATGACACTGTCCATTTCTGAAATCTTGTTGTTTATCTTTTGGATTTCTAACTGTTTTTGTATGATTTCTAATTGTGAATTTATTTTGACATTTTGTTTTTTTATTATTTTCCTGAATTTTTCCATTTCTTTTTATTGTGCTTTAAATGAAAGTTTACAGTTCAAGTTAGTTTCTCATACAGAACTGTATATACCCACTGCTATGTGACCCTAGTTGCACTCCCCATACTGTAATAGCACACTTTTCCTTTCTGCCCCAGATTTCCCATGTCCATTCAATTCTTCCATTTTTTTGGTCTGTATTTTCCATGAATTTGTCTGTTTTTTCCTCATTTTTGTTTTCTTTTTGCTTCAGCTCTTGGATAGCTGTGAATATTAGAGATTTGAATTCCCTATCAGGTAGTTCTAGTGCCTTTTCTTCTACTGGAAAGTCATCCTGTGTTTTATTTCGGATGCCTCCTGGGACCATTCTGTCCTGTTTTTTTGTGTTTTGATATTGTCTGTTGTCTTTGGGACATAAGTAGTTATTCTTTTCATTTATTGATTGTAGATTTGTTTTGTCCTGCTTTTTTGTTTTATTTGGTTGTGTCTGAGCAGGCAGACTGTGTGTTCTTTGTTGTTTGCTCGTCCGTGGGCATGATTCTTTTCACCTCCTTGTCCAATGGACACGGCCAGTTGCTCAGCTGTGCTGCAGCAGGGCAGGTCCAGCTGAAGATGAAGGGCTGGGATGGTTTGTTTGTGGCATGTACTAGGGCTGACAGGGAGGTCCGGGGATCAGTGCAGGGCAGGTTCCGGTAGGTCATGCCTGTGCTGCTTGGGGGTGTGATGTGCAGCACACGGTGTAGGTCGTTAGGGAGGAGGGGGGATGTTGTGAATGCGTGGAGCTAAGTTGAGTATTGGAAAGAAGAGAGGGAGGAGAAACAGGAGCTGAAACAAACACGCAAAAAAGTGGCGAGGGAGCTTGCTGTTGGAGTGTAGAGAGAAGAAACAGAGAAAAAGAAAAAAGAAATAAATTTAAAAAAAGAAGAAATGACTCCAGGGATCCCACCAGTGACCTAGAAAGTGTCTCCCAAGCCTCAGGACACAGCCCATCTAGAAGGGGTGGAGATGGCACACAGTGCCAGGTATTCAGGGGACAGGAAAGGAAGGAAAGCAGAGAAAGATGAGAAACAGAAATGAAAAAAACAAAAACGAGAAAAGAAAAAAAAGACCCCCCCCCCAGGGGACAGTGGGAAGTGGCTCTCAAGCCGCACAGTACAGCCTGGCTAGAAAGAGAGGGATGGCACATAGCTTCAGGTATTGAGGAAGCAGGAGAAGAAGGTAAGTAGAGAGAAATGAGAAACTGAAAAATGAAGAAAGGGAAAAAGAAAAAAAAAAAAAGCCCCCCGAGATCACAGCGGTGTGACTGTGCAGACTGGGAAAGTGGCTCCCAAGCTGTGCAGTACAGCCTAGCTAGAAGGGGCTCCTAAGTCACAGAGAGAAAAACAAAACAACAGCAAAAAAAGCCCCAGGAATCGCAGCAGTGTGGTGGTGCAGACCAGGAAAGCAGTTCCCCAGCTGAGCGGCGCTTCGCAGCCTGTCAAGAAGAAGCAAAGATGACACACGGAGCCAGGTGTTTGAGAGAAGGGAGAGGGAGGAGGTGAAAGACAGAGAAGAAACCAAAAGAAGTGGAAAAAAGCAGCACCAGCAACAAAGAAATGGCACTGAAGGAGCTGCCGGTGTGGGTGGGGTGAATCCAAGTGGCATGGAGCCGGCACCTTCCAGCCTGCTGAGCAACCACAGCCAGCTAGGAAGTGGTGAAGGCCGAGCAGGGGGAAGAAGAGTAGGGGGTAATAAAGTATATATCGCTGGTTACTGGGTGCTTTGTCTCCTGCTTGGAGCTCTCTGAAGCTGCTTTCCCATACTCCCTGTCCACCCATCTCCAGCAGGAGTTCCAGATGGCGAATCCCTGCTGCATATGCTTATAGGGGACTTCTGCTCGTATCTGTCCTTGCTCTCTGTGCTTTGTCAGTTTCTTATTCCATTTGGTGCTTAGCTGAGTTCTTTATCTCTTCATTTGACACTTAGGGTTCCAGGACTGATGTTTGTCTGTTTTTTGCTTAGTTTTTCGTATCTTTGCTGTGGAGGGACTGCGTGGCGCTTCTATCTGTAGCGCCATGTTGGCTCAGCCAAGGCTGTAAGTCTTTATGGAAGCAGATTGCTACATCTTTCTCCCATGGTGCGGCTGGTGGGTTTGAACTGCTGACCTTTTAGTTAGCAGCCGAGCGCTTAACCATTGCGCCAGCAGGGCTCCTTGTAGATAGAACAGATAGCCTTACTTTACAGATTAAAAAAAGATAAACCAGGTACATTTCATTTGCCCAAGTCTCGTAGTATTAAGAAACAGCTTAGGCACTAACCTAAGTCTTAAAATTCAAACCTGTTTCTTTCCACGTAACCACATTGCTGTTCTAATAACACTCACATTTATATAGGATAATATGTTTTCATATTATTGTCCCTCAAAGGTTTGGTTGTATTTGGGAAACTTCTTAACTTTTGTTTTAGTCCAGTTGTGCTGACTTTCCCCGTATTATGTGTTGTCGTTCCTTTCACCTAAGATAATTCTTGTCTGCTGTCTAGTTAGAGAATTCCCCTCTCTCTCCCTCCCCACCCTCGTAACCATCAAAGAATGTTTTCTTCTGTGTTTAAACCTTTTCTTGAGTTCTTATAGTAGTGGTCTTATACAGTATTTGTCCTTTTCCAGCTGACTGAATTCACTCAGCATAATGCCTTCCAGATTCCTCCTTGTTAT
>NW_004444130.1:2665215-2673123 GCF_000243295.1 Trichechus manatus latirostris | reverse complement strand
GTGGGTTTGAACTGCTGACCTTTTAGTTAGCAGCCGAGCGCTTAACCATTGCGCCAGCAGGGCTCCTTGTAGATAGAACAGATAGCCTTACTTTACAGATTAAAAAAAGATAAACCAGGTACATTTCATTTGCCCAAGTCTCGTAGTATTAAGAAACAGCTTAGGCACTAACCTAAGTCTTAAAATTCAAACCTGTTTCTTTCCACGTAACCACATTGCTGTTCTAATAACACTCACATTTATATAGGATAATATGTTTTCATATTATTGTCCCTCAAAGGTTTGGTTGTATTTGGGAAACTTCTTAACTTTTGTTTTAGTCCAGTTGTGCTGACTTTCCCCGTATTATGTGTTGTCGTTCCTTTCACCTAAGATAATTCTTGTCTGCTGTCTAGTTAGAGAATTCCCCTCTCTCTCCCTCCCCACCCTCGTAACCATCAAAGAATGTTTTCTTCTGTGTTTAAACCTTTTCTTGAGTTCTTATAATAGTGGTCTCATACCATATTTGTCCTTTTGCGACTAATTTCACTCAGCAGTGTTTATAGATTTTTAGCCCTTTCCCATTTTTATTTAAGTCTGTCAACAAACATTTGAACACATATTCTGTGAATGTTGTTTCTTTAAATAGTTTTTCTGCCCCTCCTCCTCTCCTTCTGGTCTCTAATAATATGTAGTTTAAATTACTTGCTATTGCCCCAAAGGCATGAGGCTCTGTCTTAGTTATCTAGTGCTTCTATAACAGAAATAACACAAGTGGATGACTTTAAACAAACAAATTTATTCTCTCACGATCTAGGAGGCTAGAAGTCCAAATTCAGGGCACCAGCTCCAGGGGAAGGCTTTCTTTCTCTATGGGCTCTGGGGGAAGGTCCTTGTCATAAATCTTCCCCTGGTCTAGGAGCTTCTTAGCGCAGGGAACCCCAGGTCCAAAGGAAGCTCTTCAATCTCTGTGCTTCTTTCTTGGTTGCATGAGGCCCCACTCCTCTCGGCTTGCTTCTGTCTTTTGTATCTCAAAAGAGATTGACTCAAGATACAACCTAATTCTATAGGTTCAGTCCTGCCTCATTGACATAACTACCTCTAATCCTGCCTCATTAACATCATAGAGGTTAGGATTTACAACACATAGAATAATCACATCAGATCACAAAATGGTGGACAACCACACAATACTGGGAATCATGGCCTACCCAAGGTGACACATATCATTGGGAGAGACACAGTTCAATACATAACAGGCTCTGTTCTTCTTTCCCCAAGCCCTCAATGTTGTTTTTCTCTTTGTGTTTCAATATTCAGTATTCAACATTCATGTTCGTGTTTTCTTTTATATCTTTGAGTCTACTCTTAATAGCAGTTTTAAGGTTCTTGTCTGCTAATTCCATGATCTCTGTCATTTCTAGTCTTTTTCTAGTGATTAATTTTTCTTCTGGTTATTGGTCATATTTTCCTGCTTCTTTGCATGTGTAATAATTTATTATTGTATGTTGGCCATTGTAAATTTTACATCTTTGAGTGTTGGATTTTGTTGAATTCTTTTAAAGAACGTTGGACTTTTTTCTAGCACACAAGTTAAGTGCAAATCAGTCTGATCCTTTTTAGGCTTGCTTTTAAGCATTGTTGGGGTAGGGCCCATAGAATCCTTCGTATTGCAACTCAAGGCTTGGATTTTCTTCTCCAGTTCTTTCAGCTTGAGAAATTGTGAGCGTGTTCTTTCCTTTTGGTTTTCTAACTCCACGTTTTTGCACATTTCATTACAATACTTTTCTTTGTGTTATCGAGCCGCCATTTCAGATCTTCTGTTGAGCTCTTTTACTTCATCATTTCTTCCATTCGCTTTAGCTACTCTGCATTCAAGAGCAAGTTTCAGACTCTGTTCTGACATCCATTTTGGTCTTTACTTTTTTCATGTATGATGTTCTTGATGTCATCCCACAACTTGTCTGGTCTTCAGTCATTAGTGTTCAGTGTGTCAGATCTGTTCTTGAGATGGTCTTTAGGTTGCATACACTCAAGGTTGTACTTGGCTTTCATGGACTTGTTTTAATTTTCTTCAGATTTAACGTGAACTTGCATATGAGCAGTTGACTGTTCTGTAGTCAGCATCTGGCCTTGTTCTAACTGATAATAAAAAATTCAAGCCTCGAGTTGCAATAATGAAGGATTGTATGGGCAAAATATTGAATGATGCAGTAAGCATCAATATTAGATGAAAGGAATACATAAAATTATTTTACCAAAAAGAATTGGTCGACATTCAAACATTTCAGTAGGTAGCTTATGATCAAGAACTGATGGTATTGGAGGAAGAAGTCCAAGCTGCACTGAAGACATTGGCAAAAAACAAGGCTCCAGGAATTAAGGGAATACCAGTTGAGATTTTTCAATGAACGGATGCAACTCTGGAAGTGCTGACTCTTCTATGCCAAGAAATTTGGAAGATAGCTACCTGGCCACCTGACGGAAGAGATCCATGTATGTATCCATTCCAAAGAAAGGTGATCCAATGGAAATTACCAAACAATATCATTAACATCATATGCAAGTAAAATATTGCTGAAGATAATTAAAAATGGTTGAAGCAGTACATTGACAGAGAACTTTCAGAAATTCAAGCCGGGTTAAGAAGAGAATGTGGGACAAGAGATATCATTGCTGATGTCAGATGGGTCTTGGCTGAAAGCAGAGAGCACCAGAAAGATGTTTACCTGTGTTATTGACTATGCAAAGGCATTTGACTGTGTGGATCATAACAAATTATAGATAACATTGTGAATGGGAATTCCAGAACACTTAACTGTGCTCATGAGGAACCTGTACATACACCAAGAGGCAGTCCTTCGAACACAACAAGGGGACACTGCGTGGTTTAAAATCAGGAAAGGTGTGTGTCAGGGTTGTTTCCTTTCACTGTACTTATTCAATCTGTATGCTGAACAAGTGATCTGAGAAGCTAGACTGTATGAAGAAAAGCACGACATCAGGATTGGAAGAAGACTCATTAACAACCTGGAATATGCAGATGACGCACTTTGCTTGCTGAAAATGAAGAGGACTTGAAGCACTTATTGATGAACATCAAAGACTACAGCCTTTGGTATGGATTGAACCTCAACATAAAGAAAACAAAAACTGGATACAACTGGATCAATAAGCAACATCATGATAAACAGAGAAAATATTGAAGTTGTCAAGGATTTTATTTTACTTGGATCCACAGTCAACACCCACCCATGGAAGCAGCAGTCAAGAAATCAAAAGACGCATTGCATTGGGCAAATCTGCTGCAAAAGACCTCTTTTCAGATGTCAGAAAGCAAAGATGTCACTTTGAGAACTAAGGTGTGCCTGACCCGAGCCATGATATTTTCAGTCGCCTCACATGCGTGCGAGAGCTGGACAATGAATAAGGAAGACTGAAGAACTGATGCCTTTAAATTATGGTGTTGGCAAAGAATATTGAATATACACATGGACTGCCAGAAGAATGAACAAGGCTGTCTTGGAAGAATTACAGCCAGAGTGCTCCTTGGAAGTGAGAATGGCAAGACTTCGGCTCACATACTTTGAAAATGTTATCAGGAGGGTCCAGTCCCTGCAGAACAACATCATGCTTGGTAGAGGGTCATGGAAAAAGGGCAAGACCCTCAACGAGGTGGACTGACACAGTGGCTACAACAGTGGGCTCAAACAAAGGTACGATTGTGAGGGTGGTGTAGGACTGGGCAGTTGTTCATTCTGTTGTACGTAGGGTTGCTATGCGTTGGAAGCGACTGGATGGTACCTGAGAATAACAACAACAGGGCAGGGTCCAGAGCAGCCTTTAGGCTTCACCTAATTTAATTCCACAGCTAAGGTGTGACACTTCTGAGACTGTACCCCAATACCTTGTGTTATATGAGGTCTCTCCATTTTGGCTGGTAGGAATGTAGTATAACCTGCCTTATGGGAGCTTTTGGAATTATCAGCCTGTTTCCTTTTTTTTGGAGCCCTGGTGGCATAGTGGTTAAGAGTTCGGCTGCTACCCAAAAGGTCAGCAGTTCAAATCCACCAGCTGCTCCTTGGAAATCCTATGGGGCAGTTTACTCTGTCCTGTTGGGTCGCTGTGAGTCGGAACTGACTCGATGACATCTAACAACACAACATTTGCTTTTCAGTGGTTCTTCCCCTGTACTTGTGGGGTTTCCCCTCACACATGAGCAGATCGGTATTCAACTCAAGGGTCCTCTCTGCAGACCTCCTGAGCTCTTTCTCTGCGCATTTCTCCTTTTTAGGATTCATCCTGCATGTTCTTGCTGCCTTGGCTCCCCTGAACTTTGATTTTTTTACTCTGTTCAGGAAGACAACCAGATTATATTTGGGTCTGCCTCCTTGTGCTGCATCCTGGAAACTGCTTCATCTTGGTCACCTCATTTGTTTCCCTTCTTAGTGATCATAATCATGTTGTCTGTTCTCCAATAACTAGAAATCATTTCATATGTTTTGTCTAGTCATTTACAGTGGGGTAAGGGAAGGCAATACCTGTAGCAATTAATCCCTCATGGCTGGAAATGGAAATCATCACCCCTTGAATTTTAAATTTTGACATATTAAATGAAAGTTAACGGGGAGAGAATTTGTTAGAAAAGGAGATTAAGAATTATTTATTAAAAAGACCAGACTTAATGGTCTGACTGAGACTGGAGGAACCCTGGAAAGCATGGCCCCCAGATTCTCTATCAGCCCAGAACTAAAACAATTTCTGAGGCCAACTCTTCAGACAAAGATTGAACTGGACTGTGGGACATAAAGTGATACTCGTGAAGAGTGTGCTTTTTTTTAGCTCAAGTAGATACGTGACACTAAATTGGCAGCTTCTGTCCGGAGGTGAGATGAGAAGGCAGAGAGGGTTAGGAGCTGGTTGAATGGACATGGGAAATCGGGTAGAAAGGAGGAGTATGCTGTCACAGTATAGGGAGAGCAGTTAGGGTCACATAACAATGTATGTATAAATTTTTGTATAAGAGACTAACTTGAAATGTAAACTCTCACTTAAACTACAACAATAAACAAACAAACAAAATAATTATTTATTAAAATTGCAATATATGTATCCTTTGGTCCAACAGCTGTACTTCTGAAAATTTATTCAGATAATTTACACATAAGGAGTATAGCAAATTTAGAGGGTGTTTTTTTTGAAGCATTTTTTTTGTAATAACAAGTGATTGGAAACAACCCAACATTCTTCATTAAGGGATTGATTAAGCAAGTTATGGTGCTTCCATATAATGAACTATTGTATTGCTGTGAAAACAATGAAGCAGCTCTTTATGTCTAGTATGGAAAGATCTCCAAGATCTGTTATTAAATGAAGAAAGCAGAATTATAACTCAGTATAGTCTGCCACCTTTTTTGTAATCAAGGAGGAAGAATAAGAATACTTATTTGTATTTGCATTAAAATACTCTGAAAGGATACAAAAAAAGAAGTGATTACCTTTGGGAGGAGGGGAACCTAGGCTAATAGAGGATAAAGATGGGCTGGAAACTTTCCACAGTGTTCTTTCTATTTTTTAATTTAAAAAAAAAATTGAGCCATATGCATAAATTAATATTTTACATTTTTAAAGAATTAAGATAAAAACCTTTTTTCCCATCACCCCAAATTGACTGACAAAACTGCTTTAGCAAAAGAATTCCACACGTATAATTTCATTGTGTCAAGAAGGTCCACTCGTGTTGTAACTAGGTTCAGCCAAGCCTTTTAGTAATTTACAAGATAAAAGATTTCTTTTCAGTTAATGTTATATTTAGGGCAGAATTAACTGTAACAAACCCAGAAATATCAGCAGTTTAACAAAAAGAAGTTTATTTTCAATATTGGCGTTCCTGGTCAGTGGTGGACTATTAGCCATCTGGTGATTCAGGAACTCTGGTTCTTACCATGTTGTGGTTCCATTTTCTAGGACTTTGGAGTCTTCTGCTTTCAGGCAGGAGAGTAAAGAAGGCCTGCCTGCTGCTGCTTTTTCTTTTTTTGCCCGTTATCGTTTCTTTCTTTTTTAAACATTGAGATATAATTCACATACTATAAAATTTACCTTTTTAACCCAAACAGTTAAGCCCTGGGCTTCTAATCGTAAGTGTCTTAGGCATCTGGTGCTGCTATAACAGAAATACCACAAGTGGATGGCTTTAACAAGGAGAAGTTTATTCTCTCACAGTCCAGTAGGCTAGAAGTCTGAACTCAGGGTGCCGGCTCCAGGGGAAGGCTTTCTCTCTCTGTCGGCTCTGGAGGAAGGTCCTTGTCATCAGTCTTCCCTTAGTCTGGGAGCATCTCAGCACAGGAACCTCAGGTCCAAAGGACACGCTCTGCTCCTGACACTGTCTTTTTGGTGGTATGAAGTCACCATGTCTCTGCTCGCTTCTTTTATATCTCAAAAGAGATTGGCTTAAGACACTACCTAATCTTGTAGACCTCATCAGTATAACTGCCGCTAATCCATTTTATTACGTCATAGTGATAGCATTTACAACACATAGGGAAATCACATCAGATGATAAAATGGTAGACAATCATACAGTACTGGGAATCATGACCTAGCCAAGTTGACAGACATTTTTCGGGGACACGATTCAATCCATGACACCATCCAAGTGTCCAAGGCCCAGGACAGTGGACTGAAGAGACTTGAGGTTAGGTTGGTGGTTTGAATCTACTCATGGGCCTCAGAAGAAAGGCCTGGGAATCTACTTCCAAAAGATCACAGCCATGGAAAACCCTATAGAGCACAGTTCCAGTCTGCAACACATGGGGTGGCCATGAGTTGGAACTGACTCAACAGCAACTGTTTTGTTTTTTAAAAAGCCCTATCCCCCAGGCAATAAACTCTGCTTTTGTTCACATGCCTCCTGACTAGGCAGCTGCCTCCCAGTGACAGCTCCAGTCAATTCCAACTCATAGCGACCCTATAGAACAGAGTAGAACTGCCCCATAGGGTTTCCAAGGAGTGGCTGGTGGATTCAAAGTGCCAACCTTTGGTTAGCAGTTGAATGCTTAACCACTGGCACCACCAGGGCTCCACACTCTGAAAAAGAGGGCACAAAATTTTAGTAGACAGCAAGCTCTATCACAGTTATCTTGAACAAGTGAGATCAAGTTTATTTTTGTTCCATCTTTTGATTTGTCAAATCAAGATATTTATGTTCCTTCCCATTTTCTCTCAGAAGATGAATGTTTAGTTAAACAATGAAGTTTTTCTTTTTTCTGCTCTAAGTGTGCATAAAGGGAGATACCTTCAGTTTTTAGTGTTATAATCTCTTTGATTTAAAGTACGGAAACAGTTTCTGCCTTATGTGGTGATTTTATACTTGCTGCAGGGTCCAGACCTTGTGTCCTGTCCCTGGTCATTAAGCCCCAAGCCCTAGATTAGTGAGACAGACTCCCTTCTTCCTTCCCTCCCTTCTTGATGCCTTAGTTTTTAATCCTTCCTTCCTTTTTTTCCTGACACCTGTACGTTTAAAAGGAACTCTTTTTAAGTTTTTATAGTTGAAGGCTTTTCAGGTTATGTTCTCTGCAGGACAAGTTGAACATATATATTGCAGAAACCTGGAGTTCTTGCCTTTTGAGGCAGCCATTCTTTAGTCAACTAACCATTTATTCAGAAGGGATAAGGAGCTAGGTTAACATTTATTGGACAGTTGCTGTGTGTTTTTGTTCATTATCTTTTTTAATCACCACTGTTACTCTAAGGGAGCCGTAGTGGCTCAGTGGTTAAGAAAGAGCTCAGCTGCTAGCAAGAAGGTTGGCAGTTCAAATCCACCAGCTGCTTCTTGGAAACCCTATGGACCTTTTCTACTCTGTCCTATAGCGTTGCTATGAGTCAGAATTAACTTGATGGCAGTGGGTTTGGATTTTTTTTTTTTTTTTT
>NW_004444130.1:2639127-2665115 GCF_000243295.1 Trichechus manatus latirostris | reverse complement strand
GTTCAAACCTACTGGCTGCTCCGTGGGAGAAAGATGTGGCAGTCTGCTTCCATAAAGATTTACAGCCTTGGAAACTATGGGGCAGTTCTGCCCTATCCTGTAGGGTCGCTATGAGTTGGAATTGACTTGTTGGCAATGGTTTTTTTTTAGTGACTGTGTGTCTACATTAGATTGGATTTGTTTTTGAGGACATTTGGAAGTCAGTAAAGATTTCTGGGTAGGAGAATGGCATAATTAAATAGCTAAAGAAATTATTCTGGAGGCAATATGGGTTGAAGTGAGGAAAGTCTGAAGGAGCTTACTGGGTAAGCTGCTGTTGTAATTAAACCTTGAAGAAAGACCTGGATAACATTGTACCAGTAGCAGTGGAGATGGAAATGGGATTGATAAGAGACTCATAACCTCATTATGCTAATTACCTAGAAAAAATTTAGAGTTCTTTTGTTCATTCGACAGATTTTGGACAAATATTATTTACTGCAGGCAGAAACTGATCGTAGGTACTGGGAATGTGGTGATTATCATACTCCCTCACTCTCATTCCTAAAAGACATGATCCTACTCTAATGGAGCTTACCAACTAGTGGAAGAAGTAGCCATTAAAGAATCACAAAATAAATGGAAAATTATAGTTATGATAAGTGCAGTGAAGGAGAGATATGTAGATATTTGGCTAATCAGAGAGTCAGGAAGTATTTTTCTGAGAAAATGATTGAGCTTAAGGAACAGTAGAATTTAAACAGATCAAGAGAAATCAAATTTTAACTGTTAGGCTACCTTTAAAAATATGTAATTCTTAGCTTGTGTTGAGTTTGAAGTAACAGCCAGGCATTTCAAGCAATTTCCAGTAAAAGAATATAAATTTGGAACTAAATCTTGAACTGAATCTAAATTTTAGAGTCATTCAGCTTAAGAGGCTATAGTTGGAGAGCTATGAAAACAGTTGAGCTCTTTTAAAGAATGTGTAAATAGAAGAGTAGGATTCCAAGCACTGAGCCCTGGGGAATGCTCACAATTAAGGATTGGAAAGCGGCATGTTGAGGGAATTACAGGAAACAGAAGGAGTGGTTGAGAGTTAAAAGAAGTTTTAAAAAAGTTTAGTTGTGAACGCCAAGGAAAGGAAAATTTAAAAGGAAGTGGGAGTAATCACTGGGGTAAATAGAATAACATAGTTAAAGTTAATGACCAAGAAAAGAGCATGGTTTTTGGTAAAACAGAGGTAGAACAGTTTCTGTAGAATCCAGATTTCAGCCTATTTTAGACTACTTTGAGACATTTGATAGTGGAAAACCAAAAAACCGAATCCGTTGCCGTCAAGTCGATTCTAACTCGTAGTGACCCTATAGGACAGAGTAGAACTGCCCCATAGAGTTTCCAAGGAGCACCTGGTGGATTCGAACTGCCAACCTTTTTGGTTAGCAGCCGTAGCTCTTAACCACCACACCACCAGGGTTTCCTGATAGTGGAAAGAAGGTGAGAAATAGAACGGTATCTAGAAGTGAGAACATCCCAGTTAAGTAAACATTTTTCAAGATTAAGGAAATCTATGCTAGTTTAAAGACAAAGAGAAAACCAGTAGAGGGTAAAAGATTGGAGAGATTGGAAAGTAAGAGGGTCAATATAAATGTTCAGAAGGAAAGTGTTAGAAAACATGATTTGTAATTTTTTTTTCTTTTTTTTTTTTTTTTAATATTTTATTGTACTTCAGGTGAAGGCTTACAGAACAGATAGTTTCTCATGTAACAGTAACACACATGCTGTTTTATGACATTGGTTAACAACCCCACAACATTTTAACCCTCTAAATTCTCAACTTTTTTTTTTTGTGAAAATACACATAGCCAAAGATAACGCCATTTCAATAATTTTTTTTACATACACATTTAAGTGACATTGACTACGCTCTTCTAATTGTGCTGTTATTCTCACTTAAGATGAAGGCTTACAGGACAAAATAGTCTCCCATTTAACAGTTACTACAAATGTTGCCCTATGACAATGGTTAACAATCTCACAACACATCAACAACATACTTACTCTACTTTGTGTTCCCTATCATCAGCTTCCTACTCCCCTTCTGCCTTCTGGGCCTTGTCACTGGACTCCTGTACCTCGTTACTCTCATGGTTTTACTGGGCTGTCCACTCACAGGCTGATCAGTGAACCTTGAAGGTAACTTTACCACTGAGCTAAAAGGGTGTCTGAGGGCCATACTCTCAGGGTTTCTCCAGTCTCCTCTAGGCCAGTAAATCTGGTCTTTTTTTTTTTTTTTCTTTTTTGTGAGTTAGAATTATGCTCTACATCCTTCTCCAGCTCTGTCCAGAACCCTCTGTTATGATCCTGGTCAGAGCAGTCAGCGGTGGTAGCCGGGCACCATCTAGCTGTACTGGACTCAGTCCGGTGAAGGTCTTGGTAGCTGTGGACAATTAGTCCTTTGGACTAATCTTTTCGTTGTATCCTGTTCTCTTCATTCTCACTTGCTCCCGAAGAGATGAGACCAGTGGAGTATCTTAGATGGCCGCTCACAGGCTTTTAAGACCCCAGACACTACTCACCAAGGTAGAATGTAGAGCATTGTCTTTATAAGTTGTGTCATGCCAATTGAGCTAGATGTTCCCCGAGACCATGGTCCCCAGAGCCCTCCGCCCAGCGATTCAGTCCCTCAGGGAGTTTGGATGTGTCTATGGGGCTTCCATGACCTTTCCTTGTACAAGTTGTGCTAGTTTCTTCTGTATTGTGTACTGTCTCACCCTTCATGATTTGTAATTTTTTTAAGAACTTAAAGGCTAAAGCCCTTTTGAGTTTCATAAACCTTATCAGTTCCCAAGAGAATTGCTACCTCAGATTTACACTATGATCCACAGAGTAAAGTTTGGATTCTACTTTTTGTTTTTATTTTTTCTTTCCTTAGAACCTTTTCGCTCTGAAGTTAAATTTAAGCAAAACTAAATAGAGATGTTTAGCCCTATTGACCACGATAATTGTATAGCCACTTTCTAAATTGTCACCATGTTGATTAACATTGCAAGGCAGTTTTGGAGTGGAGTTAAACAGTTGGGGCTTTGTGCCCCACAAATATAGTGTTTAGTAAGCCTGGGAGGCTTCCAGGAAAGTAGACCAAAAATGGTTTAAATACCATTCTGAAATAGATCCAGAACAGTTCGGAAAAGCACTGTAAGTGGCTTCTATAAAGAAGAATTATAACTTGCATAGGCAGTTTTAGTAATGCAAAATGTTAGGATCACAAAGAGTGGATATTCTGGCTCCAACTAGAAGTTGTTCAACAAATTGCGTAATGTCTAAACTTTATCAGTGTGCCGGCAGATTTTGGGTCTGTGTACGCACACCAGGCCTCTTGGACTCTGAAGATACGCATGCTTCCCTGCAACACAATGTGTATTTCCAGATTCTAGCCCAGTGCCTCCCATGTACCCAACAAATACTTCATGAAAAAAAGAAGGTAACTTTCTACTGGCTATGAATAGTCAGAAACTTAATTATTTTAAGTTTCCCAGGCCACCAGTGCAAACAGGGAGTACCTGGTTTAGTATAGCTTTTCAAACTCAACATCCAGCCTACAGTTTGTTTTGTTTTGTTTTATCAAACCAGTAGCATATAATCAAAAACAACCCAAAACTTAGGCTGTCCACTTTTAAGTATTTTATTTTGAAATACTTTTTCAGACTACAGGAAAGTTATAAAAACAGTACAAATAATTCCTATTTATCCCTACCCAAAAATAAATAAATGAAACCAAACCCATTGCTTTCCAGTCAATTCTGACTTGTAGCAACCCTATAAGACAGAGTAGAACTGCCCCATGAGGTTTCCAAGGCTGTAATCTTTATGCAGAGTGGCTTGTAGGTTCCAACAGCTGACCTTTCTTTTAGCAGCCGAGTGCTTAACCACTGCACCACCATATACCATTCACTCAGATTTCCTAAATGTTAATAATTTATCCGGTTTGTTTTATCTCTGTGTGTCTCTGTCTTTCTCTGTTGTCTCTGTCTCTCACTCTCACTCTGTTTGTGGCATGATATATCTCAGTTTATTTTCTGGAAAGATTGAGAATAAGTTTTAGACATAATCCCTTAAAAAAGGCAAGGATACTGTCAAATTAATCACATTACAGTTATTTCCTCTCCTAAAAACAAGGATATTCGTTCTCCAACTAACCATGAAACAATTATAAAAATTAGAGTTAACACTGACATATTATTGTCTCGTTAATGTCCACTATAGCAAAAGAAAAAAAATTCTCTGATCAGGGTACAATCTAGAACTGTATATTGTGTTTAGTTATCTCTTTAGTCTCTGATCTGGAAAAGTTCCTCAGTCTTTGTCTTTCATGCTCTTGACATTTTTGAAGACTACAGGCCATTTATTATGTAGAATGTCCCTCCATTTGGTTTTGTCTGATTATTTCATTTGATTAGTTTCAGATTATTCATTTTTGACAGGAATACCACGAAAGTGGTGCTGTTTCCTTTTCAGTGTGTCTTGATGGCAGTTTTCCATTATTGGTGATATTAACTTTGATCACATGGTTTAGGTGGTGGTGTCTGCCAGGTTTCTCCACTGTAAGTTACTAATTTCCCATTTGTAGTTAATAAGTAATTTGTGGGAAAATGTTTGGAGACTATGTAAATAATCCTGTTTCTCATTAAACTTCTCCCCACTAGTTTTTAAGCATTCATTGATGATTTTTGCCTAAAGCCATTGTTACTATAATGGTTATCAAATGATGATTTTCTAATTCTAATCTGTTTTTAGTTTATACTTTTTGTATTTTTTTCAGGTACAAGTTATCAGATACATGTATATTTTCTTAATTCACCTACTTTCTTACCCAGACAGTAACATACTCGATACTCTATCACACTTTACTTTTTTTATTTAATGTTAGATCCTGGAAATCACTTTGTATCAGTTCATAGAGGTCTTCCTCATTTTTTTTATAGCTGCCTGCTACTCTACTGGAAACCCTGGTGGCCTTGTGGTTAAGAGGTATGGCTGCTAACCAAAAAGGTCAGCAGTTCAGATCCACCACGTACTCCTTGTAAACTCTACTGTGTCCTATAGGGTCGCTGTGAGTCAGAATCGACTCAACGGCAGTGGGTTTGGTTTTTTTGGTTTTTGGTACTCTACTAGGTGGATGTGACTAATTTACTCAACCACTCTACTATGCACGGACATTTAAGTTGTTTATAGTATTTTGTAGCTACAAACAATGCTGTAGTGCGTAATCTTGTACTTTTACAGTTTTATATGGTTGGAGGTAATATTCCTAAAAGTGAGATTGCTTCCATTTTGTTAGTTTTTGTTATTGAACCAGCAGCGTATAAACTCAAAAGCAAACCAGAAGCATTTGAAGTTTTGTGCAATTTATTGTTCACAAACATTTGTTGGTTTTTAATAGCTACTAATAGTTGACTCTCCAAATACTGCTGCTGGGTAATGTAACCTGGTTGGAAAATGCCACTGAACTGAATTGCTCTAAAAGTAAACATGCTAAGGTGAAACAGGAAGCATCTCCTTATCTCAGTATAGTACATTCAAGTCAATAAACTACTCTCCTCTAAGTCACAAAATATTGTATAATATTTTGTAATTTTTATGCTTAATCTAGGAGTTCTCACGTACGTCTCTGCAAATAATGTGAAGTAGAAGCTTGTCCTTCTTTAGAGAGGAAAAAAACTAGAGATAAATCAGCAAATTGAAAAAATTGACAGCTGATAGAATTTTAAAACTTCATGCATTTATTGTTAGTGTAACTTGTGATTCTCAGAGACTTTTGATGTTACTTTTTTCCTACCCACCTCTTTAAGATCTCCCATTTACCTGACAGGCCCAGAAAAGTCTGACCAGGATTGGTTCTTATTCCCAGTAGGAGCAACATTTTTAATTTAGTTCTTTGAGTTAACATCTTCAATATCTAATAACCTTGAGGATTTAGACATGCGTTTTTTTTTTTAAATGGTGCAACATGAGACTCAACTGTTTTAGAAAAGTTATGTTAATATCTTTCAGTGAAGATCACTTGAATTTTAAAATACACTTACACATTTGACTTCCCAAATCCTGGTGTGTTATTGCTGTTCAACACTCCTGGTTTAGCCTTGAACCCTCCGGTTCAGGTTCCCAACCGTTTTATATGTGTTATTGAGAGCTAGCTATTAATAAATGCAGAACTTTCAGGACACATTTACCCATTTTCTGCTAGTTAAAGATTACTGAAATGCCTTGTAAGACCATATCATCTTGGAGAAAAACATTGTTTCAAAGGTCTTTTCTTAAATCTCCTTTTAACAGGATGACTCCAGATATTCTATGCTAATGTATGGGGGTAGGGGGAGGGCACACGACAGTGTCTATACACCAGTTAACTTTGTGTTCTGAAGCATAACAAGTAGAATAGGAGTACATATTCAGGAAATACTCTTATGGGCACAATTTGTTCTGGCAAGCACGTGGATTTAGTCTCTCCCCCTCCTTTTTTATTCAAGTAATGCATGTATATAGTTCTAAAAGTCAGTGCTACCAGGTTTATAATGAAAAGCTATGGATCCTATCTTACCTCTCCCCACTTTCAACTCTTTCAGCTCCTTATTCTTGTATTTATCTCATTTTAAAGTAGAATACATATGTTATTCTCTTGATTTTTAATATTAGACGTTATCTTTTGATTTCTTACAAACAGTTCATATTTAGTCCTCGTAAAACACACTTGACAGTATTTACTCTGAAATTGAATTTAATAGAGAAGAATCCTACATAGCTAAGGGATAAAATGAACTATGCTGCACCACAGACAGTATTCAGACAAGTCGGTAGGTGTAGAATATGGCGTTAATTGGCTGAGTTCTGCAGAAAGCGTTTACGTACTTTAATGAAATCAGTTTTCATCCATTTCCTTCTTGTCTCAGCCTCATTCTTATTCATCAAACATGAGTCATCAGTGTATTCTTATAATAAACAATTTTTTTTAAAGAGATCAAATTCACTGCTATTTAGGTCTAACTTGTTAAAAACAAAACAACAAATAAAAAACAACCCAAAGTGTGTTTTATTCATTCTTTTAGTTTTAACAGAGAACAGGAGCAAATCTAAGCTGTTTGAGTGTGAAGTAAGAATGCTTAGAACAAAACATGAGATTTGCTCTCCCATCTTCCTATTTTATATTTTTCATTGTTATATTTGGGATCTTTGTTACAGAATACAGTCCTTTAACCATGTTCTTTTGCAATTCTGGGCTGCATTAGTCACAGCCCATTTTAACTTTGCAGAGTTCTTTGTTTGAAAACATTTCTAGAATCTACCTTTTAGTGATTTCCGCAGTGACTCAGACAGTTGATCAGAGTAAGTTTACTTACTTGTGTATGTGTGGGTTTTAAATTTGGAAATGTTTTCTTCTACATCAGAAGAGCTAAGGGTATGTATCTGGGTGGCTTGAAAGATGTTCTTCTGAGTTGGCATTATTTTTTCAGTTCCTTTCAATAGCCACTGAAAAAATATGTATATAAACCTCCCTCCCTCCACCCTAAAAAAATCCTGTTACCCTCAAGTCGATTCTGACTCATAGTGTGACCTTATAGGACAGAGTAGAATGGCCCCATAGGGTTTCCAAGGAGCTGCCGGTGTATTCCAACTGCCGACCTTTTGGTTAGCAGCGTAGTTCTCAACCACTGTGCCACTAGGGCTCCATAAAGCCCACCAGTAAGTGTATTTCCCCTTTTATTAAAGAAGTGCATATTAGGACAGCACAAATATAAAAGCTACTGCCTTGGCCTTGGCTTTTTACTGGTTCAGAGTCTTATCTTTCTATCCTGGTGGTTGTCATCGTGTGGATAGGTTCTTGCTGTTAACATGAGTGAACAGTATAATCCTTCAAAAGTTATTTTTCACATACTTATGTTGAAGGCTAGATTTATGGGGGGTGGTGGTGTCCCATGTATAGATTATAATAGAAGTCATTAGAAAAAAAAAGGAATTTGACCTTACTAATATCTCAATTTCTATTCTTCTAAAATCAGAATTAGTTAGAATCCACATGCAGGGTACATGATGTCCTCTAATAAGTAAAAATATTTCCTCAGCTGCACATTCATAATCTTATTTATGAGTAAAACAAAATCTTGTTAAAAGTTATATTTCAAAGGAAAAGAATAAAAACAATTTCTTTAGTAAGCTTCATTGTTTTTTGGCTTAGCAGTCTTTGTTAAAACATCATAAAATACCTTTTAAAAAATCTAGACGAGATATGTTTTCTAATTTATTCAGCAGCCTTATTTTATGAAGCACGTGTTTATACCCACTTAAGTCTTAAAACAGGCAGAGGTTGACAAACTACTGTTCACTGACCAAATCCAGCCTACAACCTGTTTTTTGCATGGCTTGAGAGGTAAAAGTGGTGTTTACATTTTTGCAGTGTTGTTTAAAAAAAAGATGATGATGGTGCAGAGATAGTAACATGGGCCATAATGCTTAAAATAATTACTGTTTATCTCTTTACAGAAGAAATTTGCTGATGCCTATCTTACATTATGGAGCCCTGGTGGCATAGTGGTTAAGAGCCCAGCTGCTAACCAAAAGGTCGGCAGATCAAATCCAATGGCTGCTCCTTGGAAACACTATGGGGCAGTTCTACTCTGTCCTACAGGGTTGCTATGAGTGGAAATTCAGTCGATAGCAACAGGTATCTTAGACTATAATATATAATATACACGCAGCTCTTTTTAAATGATTTGTATGCCATCTGAATTGGTATCATCTTAAGTTAAAAAAGTCTCTTTATGTATCATGCATTTTGCATATGCTGCATTTTTATTTCGGTTCACTGAAATTATCAGTCTTTGTAGTTAGTATGAACTTTTATTAGTCAGGGCCAAATGTATATACATGACACCACAGACTTACATGAAACTGGTTTGGATTTTTGAGAGAGAGAGAGAGAGCACATGTACGCCACTTGCATTTGTACTTGGATGTGTATTTTTTTTTTTTTAATTCTGCTTTAAGTGAAAGTTTACAGTTTGAGTCAGTTTATCATACAAAAATTTATACATACATTGTTATGTGACCCTAGTTGCTCTCCCTATAATGTGACAGCACACTTTTTTTTCTACCCGGGATTTTCCGTGTCCGTTCATCCACCTCCTGTTCCTTTTTGCCTTCTCATCTCGCCTCTGGACAGGAGCCGCCCATTTAGTCTCATGTATCTACTTGAGCTAAGAAGCACTCTCTTCCTAAGTATCCTTTTATGTCCCATAGTCCAGTCTAATCTTTGTCTGAAGAGTTGGCTTTGGGAATGGTTAGAGTTCTGGGCTAACGAAGAGTCCAGGGGCGATGTCTTCTGGGGTCCCTCCAGTCTCAGTCAGACCATTAAGTCTGGTCTTTTTACAAGAATTTAAGTTCTGCACCCAACTTTTCTCCTGCTCCATCAGGGAGTCTCTGTTGTGTTCCCTGTCAGGGCGGTCATTTATGGTAGCTGGGCATCATGTAGTTCTTCTGGGCCTCAGGCTGATGGAGTCTCTGGTTTATGTGGCCCTTTCTGTCTCTTGGGCTAATATTTTTCTTGTGTCTTTGGTGTTCTTCATTCTGCTTTGCTCCAGGTGGGTTGGGAACAATTGATGTATGTTAGATGGCTGATCTCTCGCTTTTAAGACCCCAGACACCACTCACCAAAGTGGGATGCAGAACATTTTCTTAACAGACTTTGTTATGCCAGTTGACCTAGATGTCTCCTGAAACCATGGTCCCTGGACCTCTGCTCCTGCTACTCTGTCCCTTGAAGTGTTTGCTAGTATTCAGGAAACTTCTTAGCTTTTGGTTTAGTCCAGTTGTGCTAACTTCTCCTGTATTGTGTGTTGCCCTTCCCTTCACCTAAGATAATTCTTACCTACTATCTGGTTAGTGAATACCCATCTCCTTCCCTCCCCACCCTCGTAACCGTCAAAGAATGTTTTCTTCTGTATTTAAACCTTTTCTTGAGTTCTTATAATAGTGGTTGCATACAATATTTGTCCTTTTGCGACTGACTAAATTCACTCAGCATAATGCCCTCCAGATTCATGCATGTTATGAGATATTTTGCAGATTCATCCTTGTTCTTTATGGTTGTGAAGTATTCCATTATGTGAATATACCATAATTTATCTATTCGTCCATTGATGGGCACCTAGGTTGCTTCCATCTTTTTGCTGTTGTGAACAGTGCTGCAGTGAACATGGATATGCATATATCTATTCGTGTGACAGCTCTTACTTCTCTAGGATATATTTGAAGGAGTAGGATTGCTGGATCATATGGTACTTCTATTTCTAGCTTTTTAAGGAAGCAACAAATCGATTTCCAAAGTGGTTGTACCGTTTTACATTCCCACCAGCAGTGTATAAGTGTTCCAGTCTCTCCACAACCTCTCCAACGTTTATTATTTTGTATTTTTTTGGATTAATGCTAGCCTGCTTGAGGTGAGATGGTATCTCATTGTAGTTTTGATTTGCATTTCTCTAATGACTAATGATTGTGGGCTTTTTCTCACATACCTGTTAGCTGACTGAATGTCTTCTTCGGTGAAGTACCTGTTGATATCCTTTGCCCATTTTTTAATAGGATTATTAGTCTTTGCATTGTTGAGATTTTGCAGTATTTTGTATATTTTAGAGATTAGACGCTGATCGGTTTTGTCATAGCCAAATTTTTTTCCCCAGTCTGTAGGTTGTCTTTTGATTCTTTGGTGAAGTCTTTTGATGAGCATAAGTGTTTGATGTTTTAGAAGCTCCCAGTTATCTAGTTTCTCTTTTGGTGTTTGTGCATTGTTAGTAATGTTTTGTATTCTGTTTATGCCATGTATTAGGGCTCCTAGTGTTGTCCCTAATTTTTTCTTCCATAATCTTTATCGTTTTCGATTTTTAGGTCTTTTATCCATTTCGAGTTAGTTTTTGTACATGATGTGAGGTGTGGGTCTTGCTTCATTATTTTTCAGATGGATATCCAGTGATGCCAACACTATTTGTTAAAGAGAATATCTTTTCCCCAATTAATGGACTTTGGGCCTTTGTCAAATATCAACTGCTCATAGGTGGATGAATTTATGTCTGGATTCTCAATTCTCTTCCATTGGTCTATGTATCTGTTGTTGTACCAGTACCAGGCTGTTTTGACTAGGGTGGTGGTATAATAGGTTCTAAAATCAGGTAGTGTAAGGCCTCCCACTTTGTTTTTCTTCTTCAGTAATGCTTTACTTATCCGCGGCCTCTTTCCTTTCCATATGAAGTTGGTGACTTGTTTCTCTATCTCATTAAAAAATGCTGTTGGAGTTTGGATGGAGATTGCATTGTATCTGTAGGTCGCTTTGGGCAGAATTGACATTTTCACAATGTTGAGTCTTCTATCCATGAGAAAGGTATGTTTTTCCACTTATGCATATCTCTTTTGGTTTCTTACAGTAGTGTCTTGTAGTTTTCATTGTATAGGTCCTTTACGTCTCTGGTTAGGTTTTTTTCCTGAGTAGTTTATCTTCTTAGAGGCTATTGTAAATAGTATTGATTTGATGATTTCCTCTTCGAAGTTCTCTTTGTTGGTGTAGAAGAATCCAACTGATTTTTGTATGTTTACCTTGTATCCTGATACTTTGCTGAAATCTTCTATTAGTTCCAGTAGTTTTCTTGTGGATTCTTTGGGGCTTTCTGTGTATAAGATCATATCATCTGCAAACAGAGATACTTTGACTTCTTCCCTACCAATTTAGATGCCTTTTATTTCTTTTTTTAGCCTTATTGCTCTGGCTAGGACCTCCAGCACAGTGTTGAATAAGAGCGGTGATAAAGGCCATCCTTGTCTAGTTCCTGTTCTCAAGGGAAATGCTTTCAAAGTCTCTCCATTTAGGATGATGTTGGCTGTTGGCTTTGTATAAATGCCCTTAATTATGTTGAGGAATTTCCTTTCTATTCCTGTTTTGCTGAGAGTTTTTATCATGATTGGGTGTTAGACTTTGTCAAATGCCTTTTCTGCATCAGTTGATAAGATCATGTGGTTCTTGTCTTTTGTTTTAGTTATATGATGGATTACATTGAATGTTTTTCTAATGTTGAACCATCTCTGCATACCTGGTGTAAATCCTGCTTGATCATGGTGAGTTATTTTTTTGATATGTTGTTGAATTCTATTGGCTAGAATTTTGTTGAGGATTTTTGCATCAGTGTTCATGAGGGATATTGGTTTCTAATTTTCTTTTTTTGTGGTGTCTTTACCTGGTTTCGAAACCCTGGTGGCATAGTGGTTAAGTGCTATGGCTGCTAACCAAAGGTCGGCAGTTTGAATCCACCAGGCGCTCCTTGGAAACTCTATGGGGCAGTTTTACTCTCTCCTATAGGGTCGCTATGAGTCGGAATCGACTCAACGGCAATGGGTTTCGTTTTACCTGGTTTTGGTATTGGGGTTATACTGGCTTCAAAGAATGAGTTTGGGAGTATTCCAAACTTTTCTATGCTCTGAAATACCTTTAGTGGTAGTGGTGTTAACTCTTCTCTGAAACTTTGGTATTCAGGGCCAAGGCTTTTTTTTGTTGGGAGTTTTTAAATTACCTTTTCAATCTCTTGTTTTGTTATAGGTTTATTTAGTTATTCTACCTCTGTTTGTGTTAGTTTAGGTAGGTAGTGTGTTTCTAATTTGCTTTCTAATTCTAAATTTGTCCATTTCCTCTAGGTTTTCAAATTTGTTAGAGTACAATTTTTCATAGTATTATGATTTCATAGATTCTTTTAATTTCACTTGGGTCTTTTGTGATATCGCCCATCTCATTTCTTATTTGGTTTATTTGCTTCCTCTCCTGTTTTTCTTTTGTCATTTTGGCCAGTGGTTTATTGATTTTGTTGATGTTTTCAAAGAACCAGCTTTTGGTCTTCTTAACGCTTTCAATTGTTTTTCTGTTTTCTATTTCATTTAATTCTGCTCTAATTTTTATTGTTTGCTTTCTTCTGGTCCCCGAGGGCTTCTTTTGCTGCTCTCTTTCTATTTGTTCGAGTTGTAGGGTTAATGTTTTAATTTCAGCCCTTATCTTCTTTTTGGATGCGTGCATTTATTGGTATAAGTTGACCTCTGAACTCTGCTTTTGCTGTGTTTTCATTCATTTTTGATGTGTTTTAATTCTCATTTGATTCTGTGAATTTCTTTATCCCATCCTTAATTTCTTCTATAACTTCTATAAGTAGTTTTTTAGAAGGGTGTTCAGTTTCCATGAGTTTGATTTTTTTTCCTTGCTTTTTCTGTTGTTGATTTCCACTTTTATGGCTTTATGGCCAGAAAAGATGCTTTGTGATATTTCGATGCTTTGGACTCTGTTAAGGCTTTCTTTGTAGCCTAATATGTGGTTTATTCAGGAGAATGTTCCATGTGCGTTGGAAAAGAAAGTATACTTGTCTGCTGTTGAGTGGAGTGTTCTGTATATGTCTATGAGGTCAGGTTGGTTGATTGTGGCATTTAAATCTTCCGTTTCTTTATTGAGCTTCTTTCTGGATGTTCTGTCTTTCACCGAAAGTGGTGTGTTGAAGTCTCCTACTGTTATTGTGGAGCTATTTCTCTTTTCAATGCTGGTAGAGTTTGTTTTATTATGTATTTTGGAGCCCTGTCATTGGGTGTGTAAATATTTATTATGGTTATATCCTCCTGGTGTATTGACCCTTTGATCATTATATAGTGTCCTTCCTTATCCTTTGGGGTGGATTTTACTTTAAAGTCTGTTTTGTAAGAGATTAATATTGCCACTCCTGCTCTTTTTTGAGTGTTGTTTACTTGATATATTTTTTCCATCCTTTGAGTTTTAGTTTGTTTGTGTCTTTAAGTCTAAGGTGTGTCTCTTATAGGCAGCCTATAAACGGATAATGTTTTTTTATCCATTCTGCCACTCTCTGTCTCTTTATTGGTGCATTTAATCCATTTATATTTGTGTAATTATTGATAGGTATGCATTTAGTACCATCATTTTGATGTCTTTTGTGTGTGTGTGTTTTGTTGACAGTTTCTTTGTTCCACTTAATTTTCTATGCTGAGTCATTTTTCTTTATGTGTTTTCTTTTCTTCTTTTTCATTGTTGTTGATTTTGTATTTGCTGGGTTTTTATATTTTTCTTGTTTTTTATTTCAATGTGTAGGATTGTTAGTTTCCTTTGTGGTTACTTAATATTTACCCCTATTTTTCTGAGTTTAAACCAGTTTTTTATTTCTTTATTTTGCCTTTACTTCCTCTCCATATAAAAGATCTATAACTGCATTTTTAGTCCCTCTTTTTTGTTTTAACGTTGTCATCTTTTACATATTGACGTCTGTTTCCCTATTGTTAGTGTTTTAGCTTTGATTTATTTTTATGACTTCCCTATCTGGGCTTATATCTGGTTGCTCTGTCCTGTGTTGTCTAGTCTTGGGTTTGTTATCTGACGTCACTGATTTTCTAACCAGAGGACTCCCTTTAGTATTTCTTGTAATTTTAGTTTGATTTTTACAATTCCCTAAACTTCTGTTTATCTGGAAATGCCCTAATTTTGCTATCATATTTGAGAGACAGTTTTCCTGGATATATAATTCTTGCCTGGCCATTTTTTTCCATTAAGGCTTTATATGTGTCATCCCATTGCCTTCTTGCCTGAATGGTTTCTAGTGAGTAGTCCAAGCTTATTGTTATTGACTCTCCTTTGTGGATGACTTTTCGTTTATCCCTACCTGCTCTTGAAATTATCTCTTTGTTTGTGTTTTTGGCAATTTTGATTATGTCTTGATGATTTTCTTTTGAGATCTACCTTGTTGGGGTTCGATGAGCATCTTGGATAGATACCTTCTCATCTTTCACGTTATCAGGGACGTTTTCTGCCATGAAATCGTCAACAATTCTCTCTGTATTTTCTGTTATCCTTCCCTGATCTGGTACTCCAATCACTCATAGGTTATTCCTCTTGATAGAGTCCCACATAATTCTTAGGGTTTCTTCATTTTTTAAAGTTCTTTTATTTGATTTTTCCTGAAATAAGTTGGTGTCAAGTGCTTTATCTTCAATCTCACTAATTCTGACTTCCATTGCCTCAGTTCTGCTTCTGTGACTTTCTATTGAATTGTCTAATTCTAAAATTTTGTTAATCATCTGGATTTCTGTTTACTGTGTCTCTATGGATTCTTGCAGCCTGTTAATTTGTCATTGTGCTCTTCTGTAATATTCTTAAGTACCTCTGTTGCTTTGTCTGTGTGTTGCTTGGCTTTTTCTGCATTTTGCCTCATCTCTTTCCTGATCTCTTGAAGAGTTCTGTGTATTAATCTTTTGTATTCTACCTCCAGTAATTCCAAGAAGTTCTCTTCCTCCGGAAAATTTCTTGATTCTTTGTTTTGGGAGCTTGTTGAAGCCATCATGGTCTGCTTCTTTATCTGATTTGATATTGACTGTTGTCTCTGAGCTGCCAGTAAGTTTTTATGTTTGCTTACTGTGTCCTAGCTTGTTGTTTTGTTTTGTTTTGATATGCCCAAATAGGCTGCTCGTGTAGACTAGTTTGATTTTTGGCACCTTTGAAGCTCTAACGTCTTGTCACCAGGTGGTGAGATCAGTTGCTAGGTATGTGAGCCCTGGAGTCCGTGTACTTTTCTTGTATGAATTCTCCTTAGGTGTCCAGATAGTCAGTCACCGTGTGTGTGGTGAGGCTCTCACCTACAGTCCTAGAGGGGCAAGGGTGATTGGAGTAGGCACAGGTATTTGGCTGTAGTAGGGGGTCATGTGCTGAGCAAGGCAAGGGGCTGACGGCTGCCCCTGAGTGTCTGGGAAGAAAGCATGTCTCTGTTCTCTAGAGTGTGTAGGTGGATAGGTTTTGCAGCTGGACTGTGGGCACCCAGTGCTGTTTGTTGTAAGGACTGGGAGGCACCACTTATTTTTGGACCCCTCTTGCAGGTGGCTAGGTGGTGTGGGTGGAGCCACCAGTCCTTAGGTGCCTGAGGTGGGTAGGTGAGGACCCTGCTTAATACGCAGAGCGATATCAAATGTCACAAACTTGCCACTCCACCGTATAGCTGATACAGTGAAATTAAGCTTTAGCTGTATACCCTATTGTACTGTGCTAATGAGGGCCTCCACTGTTGAAATGGGCCCACACAGTTCTGTGCGGGGGTGAAAGGCATTCAAGGTCCGTGGACCCCTTATACATGTGCCTAGGCAAAGGAGCGGTGCCTGCCTTGAGTTCCTGGCTTAGGAGAGCTGGCAGATTATTTTTTTCCTGTTTGTTAATTTGTTCCCTCTCCAAGGCCGGGAGAATGGCTCAGGGTTTGTGATGGGGTCCTACTTCTGGCCCAGGGGACTCGGCAATAGCTGAAGCCAGCTGGGACCTGGTGCAGAGTGAGGAAGGAGCAGATTAATGGGAGAGAGGTTTTTCCCAAACGGGGTGTCTTTTGATCCACAGGGTATTTTTAACGCCTGTACTTGTCTTTTGCCGATTAAGTGCCACTTTTCACTGGCTCTGGAGGCTTGAGCAGACTGTCTGCTGCTTGGTCTCTCCTGATGTGGAAAACACATCCCGAATACCACTGTTTGCCTCACCGCGCATGCCAGCCGATATAGCCCGTAGGATGCTTGCTCTCGCTGGGTCAAGTGTGGCAACTCCTTACTGCTTCTGAACTGTCTCTCTGTCCCGCTGCCACTCAGTCCAATTCCTCAACTTGGCCTTTGATATTCAGGGCTCCTAGATTGTCACATGTAATCAATTCTCTTGTTTTTTCGGGTCTTTGTTGTAAGAGGGACCTCCGGAAGTGTCTGACTACTCCACCATCTTGACCCCGCCTCCTGTTTTCATAATACTGCTTTATAGGTGGTAATGAATTTGCATATTGCCATTTCTCCATGGAAAGAGAAATCGTATCTTTTCTCCTTGGTATGTTTGCCTACAGCTTGGAGAGAGAGTTATTTCTTTAAGCCTGTATTTTGATGTTAAATTGGGTTGTACGGTTGGTTTTGTTGAGATTTTTAATACTGGTAGGCAACTTCCAGCAAACATCCCTGATTGCATGGTTATAATGTTTTGTCATTTATCATATTTTATTGACTTTGTTGTTGTTGGGTGCTGTCAGGTCTGTTCCGACACATAGCGACCCTATGTACAACAGAATGAAATGCTGCCTGGTTCTGCACGATCCTCACAATTGTTATGTTTGAGCCCGTTGTTGCAGCCACTGTGTCAGTCCTTCTTGTTAAGGGTCTTCCTCTTTTTTGCCTGCCCTCTGCTTTACCAAACATGATGTCCTTCTCCAGGGACTGGTCCCTCGTAATTGTGTCACCAAAGTACATGAGATGAAGTGTCACCATCCTTGCTTCTAAGGAACACACTTTTTTTCACCTTAACATCTTTGAAATCAGGATGCATCTTAAAATTTATGACGTCTTATAATTATATTCGGTAGGGTTCCCCTCCACTTAAAAGTACATAAAATAATGGTGCGTCTTAAAATTGATATAGTATGGTTCATATAGTCTATTCATTTATATTACTTGTTAGGTGCATCATTTTCTTGTTTCTTGTATTGATTCCACCCCTTCTTACTATTTTTAACTTTCCAGCCAAAATTTATATTGTAGAAATCTTTTATCATTTAAGGTTTGGTTTGGGAGTTATTTCAGTTTTGAGATTTGTATATCAAGTGAAATATCACCCGCATCTAGTCAACAGATCGATTTAGAAAAACAAACATTTAACATACAGAAATTGTTTTGAATAGTACAGTATCCTAATATGTTACTGTTAGTTAACAGATGGCCTATAGCCTTTTCTTTTATATTTTGGTGAATATAGTACTACAGAACATTAACCAGAAAACGTGTTTAGCTTTAGCCTTAGCTGAGATTTTCTTGGATGCTTGCAACTGGGAACACCCTGTGAATTTAAATAGTAATTCTCTGTTAATGGGATATAATTAGAAATTTCGTAGTAATTGATTTGTAAGTATCTCCCAAGCTGAGCCACTTTGTATTACAGACAGAAAGTTTTTTTAGTTTATTTCAAAGGAGAATCACTAGTCGGTAACTTCAAAGAAGGCAAGCCAAATAGAAGGGGAAGAGAGACAGGGGTAATGCTAACTTTAAATATATAAGGATATGTTTTTTATTTAAATTAGTGATTTTAAACCCTGGTTGTACCTAGGTGATTTTAAAAATATCAGTGCCCAGATTCTATCTCAGGCATATTAAATCAGAATGTGTGAAAGTAGGATGCTAGCATTGAAGTTTTTTGATCCTTTAAGATACTATTATTTTTGTATTACCAAAGTAATAATTATTTGGATTTACTCACATATTTAACTCTTTGAGCCTCATACTTTCTTGTATCTCTGATCTTCTATCTGAGATCACTTTCCTTCTGCCTATCATACATTCTTTAGAATTTCTTTTAGTGAGAATTCAGGAGGGTACCAAACACAGAGCTTCCAGTTGTTTTCTCCCACTAGAGTCAGTACAGCATTATGCTCCCAACATCAATGTGTGACAAATACAGAGTATTGCCAACCAGGGAAGTTCGCCTGAGCCTTTGTGTTCAGGGTTTTTATTGGGCTTCATCACAAAGGCATGATTAATTGCCCATGTGGCTGATCTCAGTCTCCAGCTCTTCAGTCTCCAGCTCCTCCAGAGATTGACTATTATCACATAACCCCTACCCTAAATCACATTCTTTTGGTCTTTCTGGTATGGACAGCCCCTACCCTAAATCACATTGCTAGACTATCCAGTGTGGCCCAAGGCCCCCAGGGAAACAAAAACACTCCTGTCAGGAATGACATTCCAGGGGCTTAGATATTACCTCCCAGAATCAGAGGAGGCCAGACCTTTTTGTGGGCAAGGTCAAATCTTTACTACACAGGTAGCCACAGGCGCCTAAAAGTGCTTTGTACAAATCGAGATGTGCTGTAAGTGTAATGGAGCCCTGGTGGCGCAGTGGTTAAGAGCTCGACGGGTAACCAAAAGGTTGGCAGTTCATATCTACCAGCCGCTCCTTGGAAACCCTATGGGGCAGTTCTGCTCTGTCTTACAGCGTCTCTATGAGTCGGAATCAACTTGATTGCAACGGGCTTGGTTTTTTTGGGTTATAAGCATAATATACACACTAGATTTAAAAGACTTAGAAAATATCTCAATTTTTTTATATTGATTACCTGTTAAAATAATGTTTTTTATATATTGAGTTAAATAAAATATGTTATTAAAATTAGTTTCACCTATATCTTTTTAATGCAGCTCTTAGGAAATGTAAAATTACATAATGTGACTCATGTTTCTATTGAACAGCACTGGTCTATACTCTAATGATGATGCTGAAATTGATGTAGAAGCAGTATTTCAGACTTCCTCTTCAGATGGCAGTATCCTCAATAAATTTTCTCAAATTCAGAATTTGGTAGATGAACAAATGATTTCTGAGGATAAAAAGGAAATATTGTATTCTTATGCAGTTACTTATTCAGCAGGAAAGTCTTCATTGTGGAATGTGACAAGAACTTGTAACATCTTATTTTGCTAGGAAGATGTATGACAGTGTTTTATGTCTTTTATAATGTTTGTGCACCAAAATTTACTTCACCGTTGGACAAATGCTAAAGGCAAGTGTGTATACAAAAGTAAGTAGAAGGAAATAGGTGATGTAGAAATGAAAAAGCTCGTTGTATTTATTATTGTGACTGGTTTTTATTAACAGGAAAATGTTTTGCAGTTATGGAGCAAGGAAAAGGCAGTCCTCTTTTCAACAAAATTATGAGCCATCAAAATTTTCAAAAGTATTGCGTATTGATTAATGTAAGTACAGGAAGAAGAACCAGAAGTAATGATAAGCTAGAAGAATTTAAAGGTGTATTTGAAATTTGTAATCAATATTTACAAGGTGGTTATGTTCCAGGTTTGTGAATGATAGGCCATTGCTGTGGTTCTTGGGTTTGAGGATTAATCGTGTCAAATTAGATGTGCCTTTTCTTGAACAGCAAAATGTTTTAGAGTACTGTGTCAGAAGACATGACAGAAGGTGACTTAAATTGGTGTGAATGGATGCTTAACAGCTGGTATGTGGTAGTTTGTCTCTACTCATTAGATCTTGTATTTGACAAAGGCAAAAGAAGAAATAAATTGATAAATGTAGTTGTGCTATATGGAATGACATTTTAGGCGTCAAATGTGATTTGACAACTGTATATTCCTTGTAACATGCTCATACATAGTATTTTAGTTTATTATGCATTGAAATCAACACTGATGTTTATATTTTGCACAACGAAGTATGACTAGGATCCCTGTCCGTTGAGATAGTTCCTATAAAGTCAAACTGGAATTATTCCAAGCATTGAATAATGCAGACTGCTTTGACTTGAATAACTGACCATGTTAGTATTTTACCAGATTGTAAACATTTACCACATTTTCATGTCAGTGGTCTGTCTAGTCCTATTGTTATTTAAAAAATGAGCACTTTCTGTTCCTACACTACTCTTTCTAATAAACTGTCTTTGTTTTCTCTCTTGACCCCTGTACCTTCATAATAGTTGTAACTGCTACAAACCAACAGCCACAAAACCTTATTTTTTGGTGAACTCTTCAAAAACAGACATGATTACTTCTTTCCAGCCCTACTTAGATGTCATCAGTTTCAGTTTCTTGAACTTCTAGAGAGGCAGGCATTTTATTTTTATGAGTTCCACAAAACTCCCATTTAAATTGTTCTGGTATGAGACTGTGGTGGACTGTCTCCCCTTCAGGATTGCAACATGCCATAGCTACAGCCAGTGATCTATTAATAGAATTTGTTTAATACTGAGATGTAAACTTAGTAGTTTACCACCTGCCAATTAAAAAAATAGTGAGACTTCAAATAAACAGGTGAAAATTTAGTAACTCTTCTAGGCCTTATTGAAAATGTGACTTAGAAGGCTAACAAATCCTGTTGAGAATTATATAGAGGATATGAAAGCATGGCACGTTACTTTTGGACAATACTAGACAGAAGTTGCTGTGAAATGTACTTTGGAATTAAGTAAGTTCATTATGCACAGTATAGAATAGTTAGCTTTCATATTATAAAAATACTATATGTTCCTTTTTCCCGTGTCCCTTTAAATTTGACCGTACAACTTTATTGCATTTAGCATATAGTGTGCATAACACTATTGGATCTATTTAAAAGGGGATAAAACCAACCTTTACTATGTTGTCATTACAATTTTAAGTAAACATGGACTAGATTAAAAAGTAAGAAAATTATTCTAATGTTTCTTTCAGCTTTGTTTTATCAGGGTGAGGTTTAAGTAAAAAGTACTCATTCCTTACTGTATCAGTTAGGAATTATGATTCTTTCGTAGTAACAGGAAGTCCTTTCTAAGCTAACTTAAGCTAAAAAAAGAATTTAAAGATAAGGTATAGCGATGACTTCAGGCTTAAATAGATACTGGGGCTCAACCTGTTAGCCGGACTGCTTTCTCTTACCATCTGCTTCTGGGTTGGCTTCCTTCACACCTTTCACATGGTGACAAGATGGCCAAAGTAGCTCACATCCCCACATCCTCTAAGGTTTGCGTCCATCTAGAGAAAACTCCTCCGTCTGTGCTGTCATTATTTGCAAATGTTTTATTGTTTCTTATTGTCCAAGTCCCTGAACCAGTTAGGAATGTTATGCATATAGTCTTAGATTAATTTGTTCTGCTTGTGTCTCAGGAATGAGGGTGAAGCACTTGGACTGAGAGTGGGGTGGTGTCATGGTTTGAATTGTGTCCCCCAAAAAATGTGTGCATCAATTTGGCTAGGCCATGATTCCTGGTACTGTGTGATTTTCCTGTATGTTATAAACCTTCCTCTATGATGTTAATGAGGGAGGATGGGTGGCAGTTGTGTTAGTAAGGCGGGACTGGATCTGCAAGACTAGATTGTGTCCTGAGGCAATCTCTTGAGACAAAAAAGACAGAAGTGAGCAGAGAGACAGGGGGACCTCATACCATCATCAAGAAAGCAGTGCCGGGAGCAGAGCGCGTCCTTTGGACCGGGGTCCCTGTGCCGAGAAGCTCCTAGTCTGGGGGAGCACTGAAGAGAAGAAGGCTGACAGAGAGAAAAAGCCTTCCCCTGGAGCTGATGCCCTGAATTTGGACTTTTAGCCTACTTTGACTATGAGGAAATGAACTTATCTTCATTGAAACCATCCACTTGTAGTATTTCTGTTGTAGCAGCACTAGATGACTAAGACAGGTGGGCTGTATGAATTCCCAGAAAAAAACCAGGTAAGCTGGGAGGCAGGGAATAGATGTTGGGGAGGCCAGCAATAAAAGTTCAGCATATATAGTAGGGTTTGTCTTTGAGAGTTTTACTCCTGAGGTGACCCATATGAAGGAGAACAGTCCTATGTCCTAGGAAACAATGTTTGGTATTTATTTCTTCCTTTAGGATAAACATTTATGTCTCAATTTGCACATTTCATATTGGCATTGCAAACTTCACTGAAACGAATTGAGCCGGGCTAGAGCTGAGAGAGATGTTCACAACATAGATAATTGAACTTAATGTGTTCTTCCCACCAAAAACAAACAAACAAATAAAGCATACACACACACTTGATGGAAAAGCAGTCCAAGAGGCCAGTGCTCATGTTTCATACCTGAATTGTTGATCTCAGCTGTCATTCAGTCCTAAGCAATAATCTTGAGAACTTTATAAATGAAGATCAGGTGTTTTGCTGATTTAAACAGTTTTCTACCTATATGCCATCATATTCCCCAAATTAAAAATAATAATTTTTAACCTTTTACCCATTTGGAAATTTGTTATTAGCATTCTAGAAAAACAAAGAAAAATAAACTAAGGTAGTGGCCTTTGGGGAATTCACATTTTATTTCCTCCACAAAAATGTATGTTTTGAGTTGTTGTTTCGTTTTATTTGCCATTTTCGTACAGTCCTTTTCTTCATATGTTAAATAGCTGGAAAAGCAATACTCCAGTATCTCCCTGTCATAGGTCAGGAGACAAGATCAGATCCCTGCGGTATAGGATGTAATTTTAGTCAAGATTTTTTGCCTGTAGATAGTTAAAAAACTTCAGGTTTTAGGAGCAGTGTGAAAGTTTTCCTTAAATTTTTTTTCTGGGCAGCAGGTATTTTCCTTTTTGTAGCTTCCTAGTTAGTTATAGTTCTGCAACATCTTAAACATTTTCTCCTCTGGCATTTACATTCTTCCAGTGATTATATATCCTTTTCATTGTATATATACATTTCATGAAAATAATTAACATTTAAATATTTCTATTGTTTCTTTAATTTTCTGCAGACTTTTTATTTTTCTAGCATGGAGACTTAAACTGGAGAAAATTTTTGTTGTATTTCCTACTTCTACAAATATTTATTGTGCACTTTCTGTATTCTAGGTACCGATCTAGGATCTGAAATACGTTTTTTCCACATTGTTGTTGTTGTTATTAGGTGCCATTGAGTCAGTTCCAACTCTTAGCAACCCCATGTACGACAGAATGAAACATTGCCCAATCTTGTGCCATCCTCACAGTCGTTGCTGTGTTTGAGCCTGTTGCAGCCACTGTGTCAACCCATCTCATTGAGGGTCTTCTTCTTTTTCGCTGACCCTCTGCTTTACCAAGCATGATGTTCTGCTCCGAAGATTGATCCATGCTGATAACGTCCCACATACGTGAGACAAAGTCTCACCATCCTTGCTTCTAAGGAGCATTCTGACTGTACTTCCTCCAAGACAGATAACTCTACTAAAAGTATACTCTTGAAACTATACGAAGATTAATCTGACAGTCTGACTGTATAATATGAATGGCAGATTGGAGCAGAATAAGGCACAGAGGGGAGGTAGAACTTGCTCTGAGGTTAAGTCATTTAGACGATGAGAAAGACCAGGATTAAAGTAAAGACAGAAGGAAAAGAGACTGAATCTGAACAAAACTGAAAAAAGATGACTATTTTCAGTGGCACCTGGAGGTTGTTGCCTGGGGGAATGATGATGCCATGGCAGAAAGGAGAATTGACTTGAGAACAAAAAATAAAATACTGTTGGAGGAGAAAAGACAAATCTCCTGTATGGAAGAAATAGAAATAATTTAGGTAGATACTTCTCCTCCAGCACATGGGGCTTAACTCCCCATCCTGCCCTGAGTGTGGGCTGATCTTAGTGAATTGCTTCCACAGACCCAAGCTGAGAGAGTATTTCTGCAAAATACCTTACCAGGCTTCCTCAAAATTGTCAGGGTCGTTAGAAACAAGGAAAGTCCGAGAAACTGTCACAGACCGGAGGGGAGGCCAAAGAAACATGATGACTAAGTGTAATGTGGTATTCTGGATGGGATCCTGGAACAGAAAAATACATTAGAAAAAATTAGTAAAATCTGAACAAACTGTGGAGTTTAGCCAATAGCAATGTACCACTTTTGATTCCTTAGTTGTGACAAATTACATAGTAATATAAGATGTTAACAATAGGGAAAACTGGGAAAGGTATACAGGAACTCTTAAAACTATTCTAAAATAAATGGTTTATTTTAAAAAATAATACATTCAGAATAAAAAGAATTCTGTTTTAGACATATTACACTTTTGGTAATGGTGGACATTCAAGGTGAAAACATCAAGAAATGAAAAATGTGTGTCAGAGTTCAGGGCTGAACATGAAAAATGAGGTTATCAATAGAGCCACTATAGTCTATGGGAACATTTGATCTCTTTGTGAGAGTAATGAAGAAAAGGCAGCAGGCAGAGAATGAAGTTCTAGAGATGTCTAGAATTAGAAGGGAAGAGGACATATTGATAATATTATATGGACAGTTCACTGTCCAAAACTAACAGAGGAGAAAGGGTTAAGGAGGAGAGAGTTATTTTTTTAAACATCACAATCAGCAGAAAATCTAAGTAGGGTAGAGGGGATTACTTTTTGATGGTAAAAGTCACATGAAACAGAAAATCAGGAAATGTAGTCAGACTTTGTTTAAAAAGTGAAAGGAAGGTAATCAGTCAATGACAGAGGGGTAATGAAATTAAGTTTAAATTTTAAGTTAAGATTGAATAAATAGATTTAAACATTATTTTTCTGCCCTTTTCTTAGGACATCCCTTTCTTCTTACTACTCCAGTCCCCTATGATACGTGTAGGGCCAAGGTAACTAATATATAAAACTTTCCTCAACCCTTCAGGGGGGTGTGGGACAAGCTACACAAATATAGCAGATTCTTCATATTCTTTAAATATGTCTTGAAGTTCTCAAGTCCTCAAATTTATGAATGTGTATCATATTGTAAAGTGGAGGGGTTCTGAAAATGTGAATGAATATTGAACAGGTTAAAGTCATAGTTATGTGTTATAAAGCAGGTTCTCAGTGAGGCAAAAATTATTTAAAATCCTAAGGTTCACTTAACCTTGTAGGTACAGTCTTCAGAAATATAGTTCAAATAGTTCTGCATATTCTTTCATTTTATTATCCTTCATAATTGAGTCATAGAAGACTGGCTTCAGTCCAGAAAGCAGTCAGTTGAATTTGAGATCTATGTTGCTAATATTAGGACTCCTATTTTTTCCCCTAAGCCAAATAAAATATTTTAATAATTTCACAAGGATGTTGCCAACAGTGAAATGTTGGTGGGTAGGCAAGTGGTACCTGTGCTTACTAGCTGAAAAATTTGTTAGTCAGCTGGTAAACATAAAATATAAAATTGACATTTAAAAGGCCCTGAGGCGCATAAGTATATAATGTATGAAAATCAAACTCTGAAAGTTGAGGACCATCTGTAAAGAAAAATACAGATATTTTAAATTCTGAACTACCCAGAGTTTCACTGTTTTACTGCTTTCTTTAGTGTATGTCTAGCAATTAAAATTTTTCTCGTATGTTCAGCATTTATTGTTGTTAGGTGCCATCGAGGTGGTTCTGATTCTTAGCTACCCTATGTATAACAGAACAAAACACTGCCAAGTCCTGCGCCATCCTCACAATCGTTGCTATGTTTGA
>NW_004444130.1:2592792-2638543 GCF_000243295.1 Trichechus manatus latirostris | reverse complement strand
CTTTGATCTTCATCAATAAGTGCTTCAAGTCCTCTTCACTTTCAGCAAGCAAGGTTGTGTCATCTGCATATTGCAGGTTGTTGATGAGTCTCCCACCAATCCTGATGCCACATTCTTCTTCATATAGTTCAGCTTCTTGAATTATTTGTTCAGCATACAGATTGAACAAGTATAGTGAAAGGATACAACCCTGACACATACCTTTCCTGATTTTAAACCAGACAGTATCTCCTTATTCAGTATATATTCTTCTTAAATAACTAATATGTGTTCTATAAATTGGACTCATTTTTCTTGATGAGAGAAAAGTGAATACTGAGGTTGGGAATTGCTGAAGTACAGACTCATTATTTTTATGCTAGAGACATTCATAAAATGAAATAAAAAGTTAAAATCCTATTCCCAAGAATGATTCTGCACTATAGCTTGAAGATTGACTTGGTGAGTTATTGGAATAAAAACTAGAAATGAAGTTGTTTCACAGTTTGTCAGAGTTAAGAGCTTGGTTCCATCTTCCAGAATCTTAATAATAATCATCATCATCATAGCTGATTAAATACCTTTTACATTTTTTCGTATAATCCTCACAGGAACCCTGCAAGGTAGGTGGTAGATTCACCATTGTACTGATGGGGAAACAGAACATCAACAATATAAATTAACCTGTCAGAAGAGAACTTTATATTTTAGAGTCTCACGTGCCCTGTCTCCTGTGAGCAGAGGGGTACTTCTACTCCACAGGGTAAAACTTGCATGGAGAATGTGGCATTCCGTCTGAATACCCACAGTGAATTACAGAATAGCATAGCAGTTAACATTTATCAAGCCCTTACTGTGTACCAGACACTGTACACATTTTATCTAATGTTTATGAGATTGGTACTGTTGGTCTTCCCAGTTCACATACGAGAAACCAGAGACAGAAAACTTGGAAATTTGCTCAAACTCCCACAGATAGTAAGTGATAGAACAAGATTTAAACCTAGGCAGTCTGACTACACTACTCTACTATATATTTAGTCATTGGTGGAGAGAGAGAGAGAGAGAGGTAGAGACAGATTGGTAGATAGATGGAGAGAGAGAGAGGGACAAACAGGTAGATACATAGATAGATAGATATAAGGAGTTCCTAGGTGGTGCGAACAGTTAATGTGCTTGTCTCGTAACCAGAAGGTTGGAGATTTGCATTCACCCAGAGGTGCCTCAGAAGAAAGGTCTGGTGATCTATTTCTGAAAAATCAGCCATTAAAAATCCTGTAGAGCATTGTTCTACTCTGATACACATGGGGTTGCCATGAGTCAGAATTGACTCGATGGCAACTCATTTATATTAACATATGTGTTTTTAACCTATCTATTTCCCCTTCAGTATGGGGGAAACTAATTATAGGCCTGTTATGGATTGAATTCTGTACCCCCAAAATGTGTGTCAACTTGGTTAGATGATGATTCCCAGTATTATGTGATTGTCCACCATTTTGTCATCTGATGTGATTTTCCTATGTGTTGTAAATCCTACCTCTGTGATGTTAATGAGGTGCGCAGTTATGTTAATAAGTCAGAGCTCAAACTACAAAATTAGGTTGCGTCTTAAGTCAGTCTCTTTTGAGATGGAAGCGAGCAGAGAGACATGGGGACCTCATACCACCAAGAAACAAGAGCCTAGAGAACAACGTGTCCTTTGGACCCGGGGTCCCTGTGCCAAGAAGCTCCTCGACCTGGGGAAGCTTGATGAAAGGGACCTTCCCCCAGAGCCAACAGAGAGAGAAAGCCTTCCCCTGGAGCTGGCACCCTGAATTTGGACTTCTAGTGCCCTACACTGTGAGAGAATAAATTTCTCTTTGTTGAAGCCATCCACTTGTGTTATGTCTGTTATAGCAGCACTAGATGACTAAGACAAGGCCCAACCCAACAAGCAAACTAAAAAAAAAAATTTGCCGTTGTCATTAGCTGCCACTGAGTTGGCTACACCATATACAATAGAAGGAAACACTGCCCGGTCTGTGCCATCCTCGCAATCTTTGCTACATTTGAGCCCATTGTTGCAGCCACTGTGTCAATCCATCTCGTTGAGGGTCTTCCTCTTTTTCACTGACCTTCTGCTTTACCAAGCATGATGTCCTTCTCCAGGAACTGGTCCCTCCTGATAACAAGTCCAAAGTACGTGAGATGAAGTCTCACCATCCTTGCTTCTAAGGAGCATTCTGGCTGTAATTGTTCCAAGAGATTTCTTTGTTCTTCTGGCAGTCCGTGGTATATTTAGTATTCTTCGCCAACAGCATAATTCAAAGGCATCAATTATTCTTCAGTCTACCTTATTCATTGTCCAACTTTTCGCATACATATGAGGCAGTTGAAAAGACGTTGACTTTCATCAGGTGCACCTTAGTCCTCAAGATTACACCTTTGCTTTTCAACACTTTAATGAGGTCTTTTGCAGCAGATTTGCCCAATTCAGTATGTCTTTTTATTTCTTGACTGCTGCTTCCGTGAACGTTTACTGTGGATCCAAGTAAAATGAAATTTTTGACAACTTCAATCTTTTCTTCATTTATCATGATGTTGCCTATTGGTCCCGTTGTGAGGATTTTTGTTTTCTTTATGTTGAGGTGTAATCCATACTGAAGGCTGTAGTCTTTGATCTTTATCAGTAAGTACTTCAAGTCCGCTTTACTTACAGCAAGCAAGGTTGTGTCATCTGCATATCACAGTTTGTTAATGAGTCTTCCTCCAATCCTGATGCCATGTTCTTCTTCATATAATCCAATTCTTCGGATTATTTGCTTAGCATGTAGATTAAGTATGGTGAAAAGATACAACCCTGACACGCACCTTTCCTGATTTTAAACCACGCAGTATCCCCTTGTTCTGTTTGGTCTATGTACAGATTCTGCATGAGCACAATTAAATGTTCTGGAATTCCCATTCTTCACAGTATTTTCCATAATATGTTATGATCCACACAGTTGAATTCCTTTTTATAGTAAGACACAGGTAAACATCTTTCTGGTATTCTCTGCTTTTAGCCATGATCCATCTGACATCAGCGTCCTCTTCTGAATTTGGCTTGAATTTCTGGCAAGTCCCAGTCAATGTATCGCTGCAACCACTTTTGAATTATCTTCAGCAAAGTTTTACTTGCGTGTGATATTAATGATATCGTTTGACAATTTCTGCATTCTGTTGAATCACGTTTCTTTGGAATGGGCACAAATAGGGATCTCTGGTTGACCAGGTCGCTGTCTTCCATATTTCTTGGCATACATGAGTGAGCACCTTCAGCACTGCATCTGTTTGTTGAACCATCTCAATTGGTATTCCGTCAATTCCTGGAGCTTTGTTTTTTGCCAGTGCCTTTAGTGCAACTTGGACTTCTTCCTGCAGTATCATCGGTTCTTGATTATATACTGCCTCCTGAAGTGGTTAAACGTCAACCAATTCTTTTTGGTATAGTGACTCTGTGTATTCCTTCCATCTTCTTTTGCTGCTTCCTGTGTTGTTCAATATTTTGCCCGAAGAATCCTTCAAAATTGCAACTTGGGGCTTGAATTTTTTCTTCAGTTCTTTTAGCTTGAGAAATGCCAAGCATGTTCTTCCCTTTTGGTTTTCTAACTCTAAGCCTTTGCACATTTCATTATAATACTTTACTTTGTCTTCTCAAGCCATCCTTTGAAATCTTCTGTCAGGTCTTTTACTTCATCATTTCTTTAATTTGCTTTAGCTACTCTGTGTTCAAGAACAAGTTTCAGAGTCTCTTCTGACATCTGTTTTGGTCTTTTCTTTCTTTTCCTACCTTTTTAATGACCTTTTGCTTTCTTCATGTGTGATGTCCCTGTTGTCACCTCACAACTCGTCTGGTCTTCGGTCATTAGTATTCAGTGCATCAAATCTATTCTTCAGATAGTCTCTAAATTTAGGTAGGGTATACTCAAGGTCATATTTTGGCTCTCGTGGACTTGTTCTGATTTTCTTCTGCTTCAGCATGAACTTGCATATGAACAGTTGATGGTCTGTTCCACACTTGGCCCCTAACCTTGTTCTGACTGATGATATTGAGCTTTTCCACAGATGTAGTCGATTTTATTCCTGTGTATTCCATCTGCTGAGGTCCACGTGTATAGTCACTGTTTATGTTGTTGAAAAAAGGTATTTCCAATGAATAGGTCACCGATCTTGCCAAATTCTCTCATTAGATGGTGTCAGTTTTTCACCAAGGCCATCTTTTCCAACCTCTGATCCTTCTTTCTTTCCGACTTTCACATTCCAATCATCAGTAATTATCAGTACATCTTGATCGCGTGTATGATCAATTTCAGACTGCAGAAGTTGGTAAAATTCTTGAATTTCTTCATCATTCACGTTAGTGGTTGGTATGTAAATTTAATAATAGTCATATTAATTGTTCTTCCTTGTAGGCATATGGGTGTCCTATCACTGACAGCGTTATACTTCAGGATAGATCTTGAAATGTTCTTTTTAACAATGAATGCAACACTGTTCCTTTTCAATTTGTCATTCCCAACGTAGTAGACCATATGATTGTCCGATTGAAAATTGCCAATACCAGTCCATTTCAATTCAGTAATGCCCAGGGTATCTGTTTTCCAGTGTTCCATTTCATTTTTGACAACTTCTAATTTTCCTAGATTTATACTTCGCACATTTCATATTCCAGTTATTAATGGATGTTTCTTCACATTTTGAGTCGTGCCACATCAGCAAATGCAGGTCCCAGAAGCTTTACTTCACCTTCGTCATTAAAGTTGACTTTACTTTGAGGAGGCAGCTCTTCCTGAATCATATTTTGAGTGCCTTCCAGCCTGACGGGCTCATCTTCTGCCACTATATCAGACAATGTTCTGCTGCTATTCATAAGGCTTTCAAACTGCCCAGTTTTTTTAGAAGTAGATCATGAAGTCCTTTTTCCTAGTCTGTCTTAGTCTGGAAGCTCTGCTGAAACCTGTCCGCCATGGGTGATATTTGAAATACTGGTGGCATAGCGTCCATCATCACAGCAACACGCTAGCCGCCACCGCACAACAAACTGATGGATGAGTAGTGAGCAGGGTTGAAGTACACACATAGGATTTCCAAGACTGTAAATCTTTGTGGAAGCAGACTGCCACATCTTTCTCCCACGAAGCAGCTGGTAGGTTTGAACTGCCAACCTTCCCTTTAGCAGCTGAGTGCTTAACCACTGCACCACCAGGGCTCCCTAATTAAAGGCCCAAGTTCTTCGGAACAGGACAGTTTTTACCAAGGAACCAAGGTGGCTGCTTCCAGATAGCTGCTTTTAGATTTCTTTTAGATGCTTTCTGGATACAATTTTCTGACCATAATCTTCAGCCTTTTTTGCTTCCTGTATCTGCTCATTCTCAGAACTCCTGTCTCAGGTTTTTAGTCTGTTTTCTTATAGTGTCTATACTTGGGCTAGTATCTCTGAATTAACTACACCCAAAGTTTCAGTCTGTCAAACCTGCAACTTTTATTCATCTCCGAGAGAGAGACAACGGATACGCAGAAAGCCATGATAGGTTTTATAATCTAGTCTCCAAGTCATACACTATCGTTTCTGCTTTATTCTATTTGTTATAAGTCACTAAGTCTAGCCTACACTCATGAGGAGGGGAATTAAACTCCACCTCTTGAAAGAAGGCGTATCAAAGTATTTGTGAACATGTTTTTTAAATCACCAGTGGCCTTTTGATTAGTGTGTGAGAATAATTTATCTAGTTGGTGTCTCTGAGTGTAGTTATAACGGGGTTGTTTTCTTCCTTTCCACTATAAATACCTATAAAGTAAACCAAAGGAAATTACATCTTTTTAATATTAGCATCTCATCTTTATTTGGACATCTATCTGTAAGTCCACTTTTGGGCAAAGAGCTAAAGTTAAAGTGACAAACTGATGTCATTGAATTTACAAGTTGAGAAAATGAGTATTAATAAGATACGTTGGTCAAAAGGTAATTTTATTCATGCATTTTTACCAAAGTTCCTGTCCATATCAAGTTCTTTTCCTGACTGTTTATTTTCATCAGAATTTAATGAAGTACCATCTGCTCAGTTTGGGTGACCAACTCATAATTAGCAGGAATATGAGAAAAGTGTAGGAGTCTCAATGCGTTTATTGAAGAAATCCTGTTCTTAAATCATTTTAAAACAAAGATTTAAGTAAACAGTACTGAGGAACCGTACAGACTATGTGTGTGCGTGTGCGCGCGCAAACAATAATTCCCAGCTGTCTCCTGTAGATGACTATTTTGTGTTGTTTCTGATTCTTAAAGACTTCTACCACTGATTTACTTAGGCCATGGTTAAGAATGTTGGATGCATATGCTTTGGCTGAGGGTTTTCAATAACCCCCTAGTAAATCTAGATTAATAAGTTGTATTTTGTTATATGTGAGTAGTGCTATAGTCAAATAGCTATCTACAAAAGAGCTGTTTACCATAAAAATTATGAAATTTGGATATGCAGTGAAAATGTGGCGTTTGGAAGCCACAGGAAGGCAAGAATGATGATAAAGTGTAAGAACTGCAGTTGAAACTGCTGTGGAGTCTACACCTATTTTAAAGAATGTTCCAGAAAATTACCATTTATTTAACTAATGAATGTTAAGTTAGAATCTGTCAGAAAAGTTACATTTTGAAGAAAGGTAAAATAAGGTTCTGTGACTCAACTGTGAACTTAAATACAAATTAACAGGGAAAAAATTCTCAAAAATGTGACGAAAGTTGGATTTAGCTAAGTTAGTACTCTCTGAATCACAGGGGAATCATTTGAGGTGTGGCTGCTAGAGACACTAAAGGTAGATCACAAACGAAACCACCCTCAGTCCTCTGAGCCCCCACTCCTCATTGTGCGTGAAATGACCTCAGGCTAATTTTGATTTTTAAAAAGACTGTTGTAGAGGAGACTGAATGGTCTACTTCATATGCAGCAACTACCCCAGCCCCACCCGGAGGAATTTGTGGCATATTTATGAGGAACCAAATCCTCCTCCCCATTTTTTATGGAGTGAAACTCTACTTTCTTTTTTTTATGTTTGATTAGTAGATACTAAAATTTGCATTAAAAAACCTCAACATATGTAAGAATAAATTTACTGAAAGAAATTAAATCTCTAAATAAAGAGGGAGAAAATACGTTCGTGGATTTGGAAAGCCTGTAGATTCAATGCAATCCCAATCAAAATCTCAGCAGGCTTTTTTTTTTCTTTTTGGTAGAAACTGACAAGCTGAGTCTAAAATGTTTATGGAAATGCAAGGGACCTAGAATAGTCAAAACAACTTTGAAAAAGAACAAAATTAGATAACTTATACTACCTGCATTTCAGGACTTATTAGACTTGTTATAAAATCAAGACAGTTTGGTATTGTCTGAAAGATAATAAAAAGATTAGGAATCTGCAAACTGTTTTGTAAATTGGAACACAGCCAGTTTACCTGTTGCTTTTGACCTACAACTGCAGCTGAGTGTGACAGAGACCATATGGCCCCCAAACCTAAAATACTTAAGATCAGTGGATGAGAACAGAAAGCTCAGAAATAGATCCATACGTGTATTATCACGTGATTTTCACAAAGGTGCCAATCAACAGGGAAAGATAGTCATTCTATCACCATTTGTTGAAGAATCTGTATTCATATAGGAATACAGTTTGCTTCCACCCCTACCTCACACCCTCACAAAAATTAACTTGATGTGGATCATAGGCCTAAACTTAAAAGCTAAAACTATAAAAATTCTGGAAGAAAACAGAATATTCTTCATCACTTTGGAGTAGGCAAAGATTTCTTAGGACACAAAAGCACTAACCATAGAAGAAAAAAAAATGATAAATTTGATTTCATAAAAAAATGAAAACATCTCTTTAAAAGGAACCATAAAGAAAATGAAATGGCAAGCCACAAACTGGGAAAAAATATTAGCAAAACATATATCAATAAAGGATGTATACCCAGAATATATCAAGAAGTCTTACAATTCAATAAGAAGACAAACAATTCAATTTTAAAAATAGGCAGAGTGGAGAATTTGAACAGAGACTTTACAAAAGAAGATTTCAAAATGGCCACTTAGCACATGTAAAATTTATTTATATCATTAGACATCAAGGAAATGCAAATTAAAACCTGGAAATACCACCTAATACCAACTAGAATGGCTAAAATTAGAAATACTGGTAATAACAAGTGCTGGCAAGAATGTGGATCAACTAGAATTCCTGCATAGCTGATGGGGTTCTAAAACGGTGCAATCAGTTTAGAAAACTGCTTAGGAGTTTCTTATACTTAAGCATATACTAACTATATGACCCAGAAATTCCGGTCTTAAATGTTTACCCAGTAGAAATGAAAACATATGCCCATAAAAAGACATGTATGTGAATATTCAGAGCAAGTTTATTCATAATAGCCAAAACTGGAAACAACACAACTGTCTATACATGGGTGAATGAATAAAAAATTCTGGTATATTTATACAACAGAATACCACTCAGCAGCAAAAAGGAACAAATTGCTGACAAGCACAGTCATTGTTGTGTGTGGTCAAGTCGATTCTGACTCATAGTGACTGCATGTGACAGAGTAGAACTGTCCCGTAGTGTTTCCTAGGCTGTAATCTCTACTGGAGGAGCCCTGGTGGCACAGTGATTAAAAGCGCTTGGCTGCTAACCAAAAGGTTGGCAGTTCGAACCTACAAGCCGCTCCATGGGATGAAGATGTGGCAGTCTGTTTCCATAAAGGTTTACAGCCTAGAATTGACTCCAGGGCAGTGAGTTTAATCTTTGCCTACTCAAAAATAGTACTCTGGTCACAAAAATTATTCCATTCATATGAAATTCTAGAATAGGCAAAATTAATTTATAGTAATAGAAAACAGACCAGTAGTTGCTGAGGCATGGATGGGTAGAGGGAAGATTGAGTTTACGTAAAGTGGCACAAGTGAACTTTGGTGGGAAGCAAATGTTCTATATCTTGATTGTAGTGACTACACACACACAAAAAAAACAAACCACTTGCCACTGAGTCGATTCCGACTCATAGCAGCCATATAGGACAGAGTAGAACTGCCACTTGGGTAGAGTTTCCGGGGAGCCGCTGCCATCCTTTTGGTTAGCAGACGAGCTCTTAACCACTGCTTCTATTGATTACACAGGTGTATACATTTGTCAAAAGTAATCAGTCTGTACACTTAAAACATATGAATTTTATTATTGTAAAGTATACCTCAAAAAAGTTTATTTTAAAAAGAATTTTATTGAAAGGTGATGAATAAACAGTATCTCTTTTACAAAAAATAATTTGAATCGCGTCTCTCCTCTGCTTGAAATCCTTTAACACTTTCTCATTGCGTTTCAAATAAAATCCACACTCCTTCCTGACTTTCTTTTCTAACACATTTCTATGACCTTCTTCCTTGCTCACTGGGCTCTGGCCATACTTGTCCTTCTTTCGCTGGTAAAACATCCAAGCTTTTTCTAGTATGAAGTTCATTCTGCCTAGAATACTTTCCATTCAAACCTGCTTCCCCCACCCCATTTTGTCACAGCTACATCCTCTCCATTTAGGTCTTAGCTTAAATGACATCTCCACAGAGAAGCTATTCCTGTCCTTCCCACTGTTACTCTGTATTCCCAAGTGTGTTTCCTTCATGGTACAATTTGCTGTTATTTTAGTCATCTGCCTATTCTTTGTTTATCTCTCTGCTCCCAAATGTAATCTCTATGAGGAAGTTCTCATGACTGTCTCATTCAACACCCAGTCCCCAGCATGTACCCCGGAGTCACTTGTGCTTTTTGAAGGAATGGATATTGTTTCCTGAGCCTGGAATCTCCTTTCCTTCTCTTTATTCAAACTCTCCCTCATCCTTCAAAGCCCAGCTCAAATGACAGCTATTCTTCAGTCTTCTTCAACTACTCTACTTAATTCCCCTAAGAATTAAATTTCTGGGAGTGAATTAGTTTACAAGCTAGTGTGAATAAAATGTTTCAAAACTGGTGAAGGAAATCAGAAACAAAGCACAGGTTGAACATTTAAGCAAAAGGACCTGTAACTTAACCGAATTCTTAACTTCCAAAGTCAGATCAAGACATCTGGAGGAAAAGATGGTAATCCATCCCATACAAAACAGTATTGAGTCTCAAGTAAATGTTGGATAGGCTTTTGATTGCTCAGGAAAATTTTTATACATTCTATTTTCCACATTCCCAAACTAGGTCATTCAAACTTCAAACTTCTTTGATGAAACTTCTCTCTTCAGTCGGAAAGGTGAAGGATTGGTAGGAAAAGAAAAAATATAAAAGTGTTTACTATTTTCTTCTAGTTCTTCTAACTTCCTATTCTAGACTAGCTTCTGTTGTGTCTGCTTGGACTAATGGGTGAGATTTGCAAAGATCTTGCAGATGAAAAAAGGCTTTTAAAAAAGTTGCGTTACTCCTTCCTCACTCCCCTTCCCCAGTAATTCTCCTGGTACATTATTCACCTGGTACATTTAAAATTAGCTGTATAACATCATTATAGCCTCTAGAAATGACACCTAAAGGTAACCTCTCCTACCCCCCACCCCCACATTCTGCACATGAATCAACTGACACTTTAAAGTTGTATTTTCTTTTATTAAAAAAAAAAGAAGACATTGAAGGAATGAGAAGATATAATTCCATAAAAGCCAAAAAGTATTTCACAGTTCCTCCTGCCATAGGCCTGAGATGAATTTATAACTTCTAGGCTTTAATATTCTAAGAAAATGAAAACGAAGTATCTTTTTGACAGAACACACCAAAGTTGTTAAGTTGCTTTTCAGCAGTAGTGATCTATATTCTGGCATACGTTAGCCTTTTTACATCAAAAGCCCACTAGTACTCCTACCTCAGTGGTTCTTAAACTTGAGCATACATCAAATCACCTGGAGACCAGGTTAAAACATATTGCTGGGCTCCACCTCTAGAGTCTCAGATTTGATAGGTCTAGGGTGAGGTCCGAGAACTTGCATTTCTGACAGATGACGCTGATGCTGATGCTGCTGGTCTCCCTCTGGACACTGTGAGGATCACTGTAGCTTGTATGAATGTTTTTGCATTTTTGTATTGGCCACACCAAAGCCCTCTTTAGGTGAACGTTATTTGAATTTGCAATTAACCTTGCTGTAGGTAATTTGTGTTTATTGTTGTGCAAGGTATTAGATAGACCGTAAAATGGAGTTTTCACTTGCAATTTTAGGTTCAATCTAATCCTTATCTTAGGAAGTTCTTGCCTTATAAAGCAGTTCATAAAACCCATTTTGCCAGCACAGGGCAAACGAAAATCTATTTTTATTACCTATGATTAACCTAATTCAGGAAGAAGGAGCAAGCAGGCTTAGGGGAAAAGCTAGTATTAAAACAATAAGTGTGGAAGCTTAAAAATTATTTTCCTGCAATTAATATTACCAGCCTCAGTATAGCATTTGAAATTGTTGTATTTAGAATCCTGGAGCTAGTTATTCACATTTAAGGCTTAATTTGTAACAGTTAAATAATATGTGTATTGAGTATTTTTAAGGTTGCTCTAACTTCCAGCATTAGAACAGGTTGTTTGAGAGGCTGGCGGTATGTTTTCGTGCAAAAATTTGCAGAAATGCTAGACAGATATGGATTCTACCCCGTTACACCATCTTCCAACTTAACTTCACATCTATTGCCCTTGTTTGTTGTTACCAAAATGTAGTATTCCAAAAGATGTTTCTATACATTGCACCTTTATTGCATAACTAAAAAGTGACTGGTTTCATTTAAATCTTTAAAAAAAATACTTTTCCCAGAAAATTGCTGCCAAGTTTATTCTCCATCTCTTGATGCTTTTTTGTTCTATTTCAGAGATTGAGCTGTTAACCAATTAAGCCTTGAATTATAAAAATATTATATTTTTGAAATCTTGAAATTAAAATAAATTAATTTAAAAAAATTCTTATGTTTTAAAGTTGAGGTTTATCACGTTCATGGCTCAGAATAGCACATTCAGTTTTTGGCATCTTCTCTCCTGCCTGTGCCGATAAAAGCAGCACCATATGGTATGACTGCTGTTACGCTAGGAAACCCACACACTGTAGAGACATTGCCTAGCACGAAGCAGAGCCATTGCTCCCATATGCTTATCTTTTTAATGCCAACATATTGACCAAGATATATTAGGATTCCAGGACTTCACAGATCCTATCAATTGAGTCTTGCAGCTGTTTCTCCTACCAGCATCAACATTTGGTCACATTGTGCAAACAAATACTCAAAACTTCATGGAATCTTTTACCCAACTTCAGAAAGAAGTTTTGACTGAGACTATTGCAACAAAGGATAGTATGTACCTTTAGAGTACAAGCAATAAGTCTATTTTAGTACCCCTTAAGTGGTAGCACCCCTCCACCACTGTGCTCTCTTGGGTAAAAAATAAACTTCCTGTCCTATTCACCCACCTCCCTGACCAAATATCCAGAAGGAAAAGAGTTTGTAAATATTGATCTTAAGTGTTGGTGTAAGTGTGGCAACATGGGCTAAGAATTGTAGTTTTAAGTGATGGGAAGAGTTTAAAATATGACAAATAGAAGGGACTAATTGCTGTTTTTCTCTCACTTCTGTGTTTTGTCCTTTATTAAATAGTTGTATTATGATTTCCAAATAATTACCCTTAGTCTGCCCTTGATTTGTCTGTTTTGTGCTACAGCAGTCATTAGTTCATTGTGATCTTCACCCAGACGTTTCTCAGCCTTCTAAAATTTCTATTGAGGTTTTCCAGTATAAATTTAGCTAATTCCTCTGAAAATAAAGTTAGGTACAGAGATAGGTTTTGTTTACCATATCTGTTACTAGTTTTCAGTAACCTTGTATAATTATTCTTTTTTAAAATATTTATTTTATTTTTGGTAAAAATATACTCAGCACATCATGCACCCATTCAGCAGTTTCTGCATGTACAATTCAGTGACATTGGTTACATGCTTCACATTGTATCATTATTCTTGCTACCTCTCCCCATATTGTTTCACCATCATTGACTTAGACTCAGTGCCCCATAAACTACTCATCTAGGCATTAGAGTTATTGTTGTCAATTTCATCTGCTACAGATAATTCTTTAAAAGAGCACAATGCTCAAGGCAAAACATTCTTTACTAATTCAGCTAAGCTGTTGTTTAGTTTGAAGATGACTTAGGGAGATAGTTTAGGTTCAAGGTTCAAAAATTTTCTCAGGGCAACTTTCCTAAGTGTGTGCTTTTAAGATAGAAATGAAGCAGAATTTACTAAGATTTCACATGAAATTGATTTCTGAAGCAGAAAGTTACCAAAGACATGTGTTGTAACCAGTGATGTATATCCCTAATAATTTAGAAATTCTTAAAAGGATCATTTGAGGGAAGAAGGCTTAGTGAGATAAAATTGTCGTCATGAGATAACTAGGCTGTAACTTCATTCAGAAAAAAATTTTTTTTTCAGGTATAATCCATTAGTATTTATTCATATGGGATTTTTTTTTCTTGGTCATTTCTAAAGGCTTTGTTTGAAGGATGAGCAGTTTCCACAGGAAAATTGGATTTTAATAAGTAATAGTGATGAGTCTGTTACAGGTGTACAAGTAACTCCAAAAATGTAATTCTTGATAACCCTTTTCTTCCCCATCCTAGTGCTTTTCCATCAAGAAAACTAAATAGTAGACTTTTCTGAGAATAACACTAATTTAAAAGTGTTTTTGACATCTTGATTATAATAACTTCTTTTCCTGTCCAGTTTGAATTCATCACATAGTTTTGGTCTTGGATTGGGATTATGTTAGAGGATTGAAGTTAAATTGAAAGAAGCCTGAAAAATAGAGTAGAAAGGAAGGAGTTTGGGAGAAGATGTTTCTATCACTTTGACCCCAGTGATAACAATTTGCCTTTGGAAGCCTATAGCTCAGATCAAATTTCTGCCAACCACATAACAAATACATGTGGAATGCCAGCGTGTGCCTAGTATTGTGGTAGTCGAAGATGTGATTGCTGCCGCCAAGGAACTTTGTTAAATGTAAGTATCTGGACTATTGCTTTAAGAAGAAAAATTCTGCCCGAGACTCCAATAGATTTTGTGATGAACCAAGAATTTATTTTATGAGAATTCTGGTATTTTCAAGAAGCATTTCAAGATATATATAACTTGGAGCCAAGTTTATGCCAGCAAAACCATTTGTGCCTTTTGCCTGCTCTGTGACGTTATGGTTGCGCCAGTAAAAATTGGATCATAGACTTGAAATTCTCATTATCTTGATGTCCTGTAGCAGATATTTTTAGACTAGGGGAGCAGCTAGAGGGCTCTCTGTGAGTCAGGTTTTCATTCAGAAACAGATATTGAATATTGACTTTAAAACTTTAAATTTTTCCTTCTGAATGAGTTTCTCTTCTGTTCTGAAAATTCTAGTTGAAGCCGTTGTCAGTGGCTTAGAATACACAGAGAAAGTGGATTCATAGACAATGGAAATGATTCCTTTATTATGGAGTGGAATTTTTTCACAGATGTAAATGGTTTTGAGTTGGAAATAATACTGTCTGAGTTGTCAGAGGGTATCAGAAAGGTATAACTGTAATTTTTGTGGGGGAAAGATTTGAAAAAAGTTCCTTTTCTATTTTCACCATAGCCCAGATTCAAAGCATTCTCATGGTAGGGGATGGAATTACTGTTTGGCTTCTCCCAAATTATAGCACTAATTAACTGGTAGAGTAAGAATTGAAATAACAGTTTTATAGTCTTACCCAGTGAGTTGCTTTCCTCAGTATCCAAAAAGAAACCTAAATACCTAAGAAAAACTTTCTGAATTTTGTCATAAATAGAAACTATAACCTTAAGTTTCTGTATAACCTTATAGTACACAGATTCAAGACACTTGTTGTGTCTGATCTATTTTGGTGGCAATTAATTATGTAAGCTAGATCTGCTTAATCTGAAATTCTTAGGCGAAATGTGATTAGTCATCTTTGGAATTTGCTGTTCAGTTTTTTCTGTTTTTGTTTTTTTGAGATTTTTAGAGTTGATAGAGAGGGTAAGCTATTGTGAAATAGAAGGAAAGAGGTTAAAGAGGTTACTTACATTTATGGGGGATTTGTTTTTGCTTTGTTGTTGTTTTTAATTGAAGTACTACCACCTCCAAGGAGTTGGGGGAACAAAACAAAACCAGAAAAATTTAGGAATTTTTAATGATCCCATGGTTAATAATAAGAGACTGTTCTAAACTAGCGAAGTCAACTTCCTAGTCTTATGCACTGGTTGTTCTGAATGCAGGGGCAATTTCAGTAGTCAGTTGAATACATTATTTTGGTAAGTAACAAATGTGGAGGTCATTTTTTCAGTGCCAGGCCTTTTGGGAAGGAAGGATTAATGGATTCACTTCCCTCTCTAGCTTTTCAAACGGCATTAACTTCTGCTGTTAGGTCAAAATTATCCCATGTTATTTTATATTTTAAAATTGGGGCTGTGTATTTTATACTTTTGTGGAAAGATTTAAAAATAAATTCTAGCTAATAGTTTTTAGTGAGTTAATTGGATAAGGTATTCTACAATATCTTAGTGTGAGTTATGTCTGTAAATTTTATTTTAAAATCTATCATGAATTGCATAAATTGGCTTGTACATATGCTTCTGAATTCTATATGTAAACAGTATACCTAGCCACCAACATTCATAATGTTGTAGGGTTCTTAACCCAACAAATGACTCACGGTAAACATATATGAGTGTATGGTATTGTTTATAAACATAATGTGTATTTTAAATAAGAAATCTTGGAAAGTATTTTGTGGATTTTATTCAGTATATATTAGGATAAGACTCATTTAAATGCATGAAGCTAGGTAGAAGGTTGTTGTTAGTTGGCCATCAAGTCGATTGCAACTCACGGTGACCCCACGTGTGCAGAGTAGAACGGCTCCCTAGGGTCCTCAGGGCATGACCTTTTGGAAGCAGAACACAAGCCTGTCTTCCAAGGTGCCTCGGGATGGGTTTTAACCACCAACCTTTTGGTTAGTAGTCGAGTGCTTAACCATTTAAGCCACCTAGGTAGAAGGTTAAAAAAAACAAAAATCCTATGCACTGAAAACAAAGTTTTTAGAGAGAAATTCAAAATTGACTTTCAACTGTCCTCCCCTCAGTCTTTTCTTTTAAACTGAAACAAAAATGGTTTGGTTATTAGATATCACCTCTTCTGAATAGATACAGTAATGCAGAGAGCCTTTTCCCAATCAGGTTCTGCGATATGGATTATTTAGAACTCCCATGCTTTCTGTGGCTCAGTTACGTTGTTTGGTCTGTCCTCTTTCTGTGGACAATGCGACATTTCATTTGTATCACAGTCAGAATTTAAAATATTATCTTTTAAATAGCAAACTTTCCTCCAGTCATGGATCCTTATCTTCTCTATTTCTAGTGTAGACCAAGGATTTCTAGACTCTAAATCAGAGCCTTGTATTTTATACATTAGATTTCCCAGTATTCTTCTGAAGTTAATAAAATTGTGAAGATGAAAAATTTTAAGAGACTATTGTAAGGTCTGACTGTATTTGAAAGAATTACAGCAGTGTAGCTCTGGACTTTCTTGCGCTGCATTGTACTACTGCCTGTTCACAGGTAACTGCCAGGTGATCTAAAGTAACAAACCCAGACAAATGCGTGTTTACACTGAATTGTCAAAGTCATTGATCTTGCTTAATAAAGTTGATCAATTGGTGACAAGCAACATTTGCTTTCATAAAATGAATCAACTTGAGTTTGATTTGATGAGAGAAGTACATTGACTGCCAGCAGTGGGCTAAAACCATTCTCAAGTAAAATTTAGAGAAGAGGTTATCTACAGACTAATACCCTTGTTTGGTTGCATATTTAAAGATATCTGCATCTAAACAGTCGAACATAGCTTAAATACAAAAACTTTCTGGAGCCTTAAAGCATATGCATGAACAAAACCAAAATTATTTAATCCTCTGATGTTTGGATTAGAAATAAAACCTAAATGAAATCAAAATAGATTTCTGGACTCTGGATTTGCGTATGGATGTTAGATTGAGAGATTGGGGCATGGGGTAGACAGAAATGACACATATACTTATCTGTGCTAAGAAAATTTGGTGGAGTTATTTAAAAGTCTGTCCTTTTGTGAGGTAAAGAAGTTAACTTTACCCAAAGAATTTTGGTTTTGTCCTTGGTTTTGTACAGGTAACCTTTAAAACTTTGGACTTTGCCTAATGATTGAAGTGTCTTTGATGAGGACTCCAGACCACAGCTAAGGGTTTCTGACTCAGGTTGATGGGCAATGACTGTACCAGAAAGACCTGCCACATGGTGTGATATCAACCTTGTGATATCCGCTGATCTCAGGGGAGAAGGATTGGCGTTTGCATTATATAATGAGACCCCAAATAAAACTCTAGACACTGAAGCTCCTGGACTTCCTGGTTGGTGAAAGACATCAGTGCACGTGGGAGGGTAGCACATCTCTTTTTGGGACATGAAAATTCTGTGCTGGGAACCCTCTCAGATGTCACCCCGTGCATTTCTTCATTTGTGTTTTTTTGCTATAATAAAACTGTAATCATAAGTATAGTGCTTTCTGTGAGTTCTGTGAGTCATTCTAGCAAATTTTCGAACCCAGCGGAGTAATGGGAGTGAGCAGGTCAGAAGTGAGAGGGTTCCTGGGAACCCCTGCTCTTACAACTAGTACCCTGAAGAGGGAGGAGGGAACTCCCAGATTTTTGGCCAAGAGGTCAGAAGTTACTATGCTTTGACATTTGACAAAGTCCAACGTCTATTTCTGATAAAAACTCTCAGCAAAATAGGAATAGAAAGGAAATTCCTCGACATAATAAAGGACACTTGTACAAAGCCAACAGCCAACATCATTCTAAACAGAGAGACTGAAAGCATTCCCCTTGAGAACGGGAACCAGACAAGGATGCCCTTTATCACCACTCATTTAACATTGTGCTGGAGGTCCTAACCAGAGCAGTCAGGCTGGAAAAAGAAATACATGGCATCCAAATTGGCAAGGGAAAAGTAAAAGAATCTCTATTTGCAGATGATATGATCTTATACAGAGAAAACCCCAAAGAATCCACAAGAAAACTACTGGAACTAATAGAAGATTTCGGCAAAGTATCAGGATACAAGATAAATATACAAAAATCAGTTGGATTCCTCTACACCAACAAAGAGAACTTCAAAGGGGAAATCACCAAATGAATACCATTTACAGTAACCCCCAAGAAGATAAAATACTTAGGAATCAATCTTACCAGAACTTAAAAGACCCATACAATGAAAACTACAAAACACTACTGCAGGAAACCAAAAGAGACCTAGGAAAAACATACCATACTCATGGATAGAAAGATGTAACATTGTGAAAATGTCAGTTCTACCCAAAGAGATCTACAGATACAATGCAATCCTGATCTAAATTCCACTGGCATTTTTTAATGAGATGGAGAAACAAATCACCAATTTCATATGGAAAGGGAAGAGGCCCCAAATAAATAAAGCATTACTGAGGAAGAAGAACAAAGTGGAAAGCCTGACATTACCTGATTTTAGAAACTGTTATACCGCCATGGTAGTCAAAACAGCCTGGTACTGGTACAACAACAGATACATAAACCAATGGAACAGAATTGAGAATTGAGAACCCGAACATAAATCCATCCACCTATGAGCAGCTGATAATTGACAAAGGCTCAAAGTCCATTAAATGGGGAAAAGACAGCCTCTTTAACAAATGGTGCTGGCATAACTGGATATCCATCTGCAAAAAACTGAAACAAGACCCATACCTCACACTCTGCACAAAAATTAACTCAAAATGGATCAAAGACCTAAATATAAAATCTAAAACAATAAAGATCATGGAAGAAAAAATAGAGACAATGCTGTTGTTGTTGTTGTTAGGTGCTGTTGAGTCGGTTCCAACTCATAGTGACCCCATGCACAACAGAACGAAACACTGCCTGGTCCTTCGCCATCCTCACAATTGTTGCTGTGCTTGAGCTCGTTGTTGCAACCACTGTGTCAGTCCATCTCGTTGAGGGTCTTCCTCTTTTTCACTGACCCTCTACTTTACCAAGCATGATGTCCTTCTCCAGGGACTGATCCCTCTTGATAACATGTCCGAAGTATGTGAGACAAAGACTCACCATCCTTGCTTCTAAGGAGCGTTCTGGTTGTACTTCTTCCAAGACAGATTTGTTCATTCTTTTAGCAGTCCATATTATATTCAGTATTCTTCACCAACACCACAATTCAAAGAAGTCAGTTCTTTGGTCTTATCCTTATTCATTGTCCAGCTTTCCCATGCGCATGATACGATTGAAAATACCATGGCTTGGGTCAGGCGCACCTTAGTCTTCAAGGTGACATCTTTGCTTTTGAACACTTTAAAGAGGTCTTCTGCAGCAGATTTGCCCAATGCAATGCATCTTTTGATTTCTTGACTGCTGCTTCCATGGGTGTTGATTGTGGATCCAAGTAAAATGAAATCCTTGACGACTTCAGTCTTTTCTCCGTTTATCATGATGTTGCTTATTGGTCCAGTTGTGAGGATTTTTATTTCCTTTATGTTGAGATGTAATCCATACTGAAGGCCGTGGTCTTTGATTTTCATCAGTAGGTGGTTCAAGTCCTCTTCACTTTCAGCAAGCAAGGTTGTGTCATATGCTTAACTCAGGTTGTTAATGAGTCTTCCTCCAATCCTGATGCCCCATTCTTCTTCATATATTCCAGCTTCTCAGATTATTTACTCAGTGTACAGATTGAATAAGTGTGGTGAAAGGATACAACCCTGACACACACCTTTCCTGATTTTAAACTATGCAGTATCCCTTTGTTCTGTTTGAACAACTGCCTCTTGATCCATGTTTAGGTTCCTCATGAGCACAATTAAGTGCTCTGGAATTCCCATTCTTTGCAAAGTTATCCATAGTTTGTTTTGATCTACACGATTGAATCCTTTAACACAGTCAGTAAAACGCAAGTAAACATCTTTCTGATACTCTCTGCTTTTTCAGCCAGGATCCATCTGACATCAGCAGTGATATCCCTGGTTCCCCGTCCTCTTCTAAATTCGGCTTGAATTTCTGGCAGTTCCTTGTCGATATACTGTTGTAGATGCTTTTGAGCGATCTCAGCAAATTTTGCTTGCATGTGATATTAATGATACTGTTCGATGATTTCCACATTCAATTGGATCACCTTTCTTAAGAATATGCATAAACAAGGATCCCTCCCAGTCAGTTGGCCAGGTAGCTGTCTTCCAAATTTCCTGGCATAGACAAGTGAGCACTTCCAGCTCTGCATCCGTTTGTTGAAACATCTCAGTTGATATTCTGTCAATTCCTGGAGCCTTGTTTTTCTCCAGTGCCTTCAGTGCAGCTTGGACTTCTTGCTTCAGTACCATCGGTTCCTGATCATATGGTAGCTCCTGAAATGGTTGAACGTCGATCAATTCTTTTTGGTAGGGTGACTCTGTATATTCCTTCCATCTTCTTTTGATGCTTCCTGTGTTGTTTAATATTTTCCCTGTAGCATACTTCAGTATTGCACCTTGAGGCTTGAATTTTTATTCAGTTCTTTCAGCTTGAGAAATGCTGAGCGTGTTCTTCCCTTTTGGCTTTCTGTCTCCAAGTCTTTGCTCATGTCATCATAATACTTTACTTTGTCTTCTCGAGCCACCCTTTGAAATCGTCTGGTCAGCTCTTTTACTTCATAATTTTTTCATTTTGCTTTTAAACAAAGTTCTGCTGCTATTTGTAAGGTTTTCACTGGCTAATTGTTTTCAGAAGTAGACCACCAGGTCCTTCTTCCTAGTCTTAGTCTGGAAGCTCAGCTGAAACCTGTCTGCCATGGGTGACCCTGGTGGTATTTGAATACTGGTGGCATAGCTTCCAGCATCACAGCAATACACAAACCCCTATGGTACGACAAATTGATAGACGCATGGGAGCCCTAATACATGGCATAAATAGGATACACGTACAGTGCACAAATCCCAGAAGAGAAACTAGATAACTGGGAGCTTGTAAAAATCAAACACTTATGCTCATCAAAAAACCTTTTTTGGTAAAGTAAAAAGAGTAAAAAGAGAACCTACAGACTGGGAAAAACATTTTGGCTACGACATATCCAATAAGGGTCTAATCGCTAAAATCTTCAAGGTACTGTAATACCTCAACAACAAAAAGACAAATGATCCAATTAAAAAATGGGCAAAGGATATGAACACACTTCACCAAAGAAGACATTTAGGTGGCTGACAGATAACCTGAGGAAATGCTCACGATCATTAGCCGTTAGAGAAGTACAACTCGAAACTACGATGAGATACCATCTCACCCCAGCAAGTCTGGCACTAATCCAAAAAAACACAAAATAATAAATGTTGGAGTGGTAATGGATAGATTGAAACACTTATGTACTGCTGGTAGGAATGTAAAATGGTACAACCGTTTTGGAAAATGATTTGGCGCTTCCTTAAAAAGCTACAAATACAAATACCATACGATCTAGCAGTCCCACTCCTAGGAATATATCTTAGAGAAATAAGAGCCATCACACAAATAGACATATGCACACTCACGTTCGTTGCAGCATTGTTCACAATAGCAAAAAGATGGAAATAACCTAGGTGCCTATCAACAGACAAATGGATAAACAAATTATGGCACATATACACAATGGAATATTACACAATGATAAAGAACAATGATGAATCCACAAAACATCTCACAACATGGATGAATCTGGAGGGCATTATGCTGAGTGAAATTATTCACAAAAGGACAAATATTGTATGAGACCACTATTATAAGAAAACTTAAGAAAAGGTTTAAACACAGAAAAAAGCATTCTTTGATGGTTATGAGGGTATGGAGGGAGGGGGAAGGGGATTTACTAATTATATAGTAGACAAGGATCAACTCCGGTGAAGGGAAGGACAGCACACAATACAGAAGAAGTCAACACAACTGGACCAAAGCAGAAGCCAAGAAGTTTCCTGGACACATCTATACACTTTGAGGAACAGAGTAGCTGGGGCTTGGGCCTGGGGACCATAGTTTCAGGGGACATCTAGGTTAATTGGCATAACAAAGATTATTAAACTATTCTGCATCCTACTTTGGTGAGTGACATCTGGGATCTTAAAAGGTTTCGAGCAGCCATCTAAGATGTATCAATTGGTCGCATCCTACTTGGAGCAAAGGAGAATGAAGAAAACCAAAGGCACAAGGAAAATATTAGCCCAAGAGACATAAACCAGAGACTCCACCAGACTCAGACCAGAAGAACTAGATGTTGCCCTGCTACCACCAATGACCACCCTGACAAGGAACACAACAGAGAGTCCTGGACGGATCGGGAGAAAAGTGTGGAGCAGAACTCAAATTCCCATGTAAAGACCATACTTAATGGTCTGACAGAGACTGAAGGAACCCTTGAAACTATGGCCCCCGGATGCTCTGTTAACCCAGAAGTGAAACCATTCCCAAAACCCACTCTTCAGACACAGATTAGACAGGACTATAAAACAAAAAATAATACACGTGAGGAGTGTGCTTCTTAGTTCAGTCAGATATACAAGACCAAATGGGCGACTCCTGTCCGGAGGCAGGATGAGAAGGCAGGAAGGGACAGGAACTGGTTGAATGGACACAGGGAATCCCAGGGTGGAAAGAAGGAGTTTGCTGTCACATTGTGGGGATTGCAGCTAATGTCACAAAACAGTGTGTATAGAGGTTTTTTTTAATGAGAAATTAAAAAAAAAAAGATCAGAGGTCAAGCTCTTTGCTCCCAACCTCCAAGGCCAAGAGCCTACCACCAGAAAAAAAAAAAAAAAAAGAAGTTACTGTGCTTTGAGAACTCCAGGCTTGTGGCTGGCATTTGAGGTCTTGGGCAGATTTGGCAATCTGGAAGACTGTGCCCTTTAATTTGTGAGGTGTGACCTAGCTCCAGGTGGTTAGGGTCAGAGGAAAAAGTGCTGCATGTACAGCTGGTGTCAGAACAGAGGTGGAACAGAGGGGAACAGAATTTATAATAAATGGATTGATCTTTACAGGTGTTAAAGAATTGGAATTTGATTTTTTCCTACACAGATTTCGGTTAGTATAAGATTTTTTTCCACTATACCTTCCTAAATTGATTTCTTTATTCTAGTTTTTAATGTAATTGAACTAATTTCAAGAGAAGTTACCTTCCTGTAGCAAAGAATCTACATGGCTACAAGCTTACTCCAAAAGGTGAGGCTTAAAAGGAACATGGCTTTTTTTTTTTCCCCATACAAAAATTTATGTATACATTATTATGTGACTCTTAATTGCTCTCCCCATACTGTGACAGCACACTCCTATAGGACAGGTTAGAGCTGCCCCATAGGGTTACCAAGGCCGTAAATCTTTACGGAAGCAAACTGCCACATCTTTCTCACAGTAAGCAACTGGTGGGTTCAAACTGCCCACCTTTTGGTTAGCAGCCAGATGCTTAACCATTGCTTCATCAGGGCTCCTTATGTTATTATAGATGGCATTTATTATATGCTTATACTGAGCACAGTGTTAGGTGCTTTACATGTTTTACCTTGTTCATGCCTACATATAAAATAAATACTTTTATTGTCCCCATTTATAGATAAGGAAATTTAGTCTTAGGAAAGTTAAATAACTTGTCCAAGATCCCACAGCTAGTCACCAGAAGAGCTCAGGTTTGATCCCGGTCTTTCTTGCCGAAGTCCCATAGATTATAATGAGTGCTTAGAAATACTTGGGAGTATCCTTTGTTTCCACTGTTGGAGGTGAACATTCTTTACTAGAGAAGTAATGCATTTTAAAAACATTAACATACTTATGAAGTGTTTTAAGACAATAATAATTCTAAAAGGACCCATAGCTGTTTTGCGTATCTTCTTTCACTTCTCCCAAATATGCCTGTAACAATATTTTCCCTTCCTCGAAAAGTTAGTCATCTGTTTTTATGGACCCGTATTACATTTGCACCCAATTGGAGTCAAAATGTCTAGTTTTTTATTCACTTTCTCACCTGTTCTAACTGAAGTATGAAGAATTATCATTTTGTTCAGGTCATAGAGTGATCATTGGCCCAAATGCAGTACCATCAAAAGACCCTCCTGGTGCTTTGTGCTTTGCACTTTGGTTTCAAAGTAAATTAATTTTATAATAGAAAATTACCACTTCAAAAGGCACAGATGGGATTTGGAAATTATAGGTGATTCTTGTAATATATTGCATCTTTATTAATGTTTACATTAATTTATCAATATTTCCCAAAGTAATTGTTAAATTTCTACCATTTGAGCATTTATAGTTTGATATAGTGATAATTAGTAAAGTATGATTAATAGTACCTTTTTCTGCCAACTGTAAATTGGTGTTATCTAAGCAGGAAGAAATGTGGGGACCTTTTGAAGGTTTTATCAGATTTTGGTACATTATTGGTATTTGTAAATATCCCCAGAAGATTCAGTTTTTTAAGTATAGCAACTAAGTTTTTTCCACTTCAGTCCTAGCCTCCTTCTTTGAGGTAGATCTTAAAAGGATCAGTTGTCATAGACCCCAATGAACTCCCCCAAATTTTTCCAGACAGTCTATTAATAAAGCAAAGCTAAATGTATTAGAACTACTGCAGTAAAGGAAAACATGATCTTGACAGGAGGAAGTCAAAAGCAGGATATCTAAATGGTTTGAAGTCTGGAGTCAAGTGATTTTAAAGGATCTTTCAGGAGGAGGTTGATTGGAACAGGACAGAGTTTGTGTTATAATAGTTTAGAATTGATGGACACAGTGAGGCAAGAGTCTTGAAGCATTTCTTGATCCATAAACTGTTGTTTGATATGCAAGCTGTTTGCTCAAATGTGAAGACTCCAGTCTCTGATAAATTGATCTGTAGGAATTCCCTTGAAGCAAACAGTGAAGTTACTTATTGATTTATAGTTTTATCTTTCCTGGGCAAAGATTTCTTGGAACAAACAACTATGTCATATTTAACCTAAGTGGTCTGCAGTCTTATTTAAGTTGTGTTGACAGAGATGGTCTCAGTTATCAGTCCCCTCTACGGTCCTTCTTCACCCCAAGCTGGAGGGTAGAACATTATTGTCTGGGTACGTGATCAATCCAGATGTATGCTTCTGTTTGAAGAATAATTGCATATTTGGTTTCTGCTGGCAGTTATTTCATCTACTACATACATTAAGTTTTCCTGTTCTAATTATTGGATGATCATTTATTTGCTAGACTTGATCCATCGTTTAAGACTCAAATCAGGTATTTGAACTCTGTAGTTCAAATAAGAGAGATTATGATCAGAGTTTGCAGTCCACTAAGCCAAGAGAGAGATAAGTGTACCCAATTAAAACAAGAGAACAGATCCCATCCACAATCTGAAGAGCCTGCAGAACCAGATATGGGGCTATTAACTAAATTACTCAATTTCATGATTTCTTTGCCTAGCTCCCATTTCAGTCTCTGAATGATAGCATGTAAGATTTTCCCAACTTTCTATGCCTCTTATAAAGTGTATATGAAAAGATTGACGACAAAAGAAAGCTGTCCATAATTCCCCTTAAGTGGTTAAGGTTTCAGATCTCAAACTAAGGCCCACTTTTGTTTTTTTGATTATGGTAAAGTACTCATAACATAAAACTTAACATTTTAGCCATTTTAATGTGTACAATTCAGTGCTGAGGCCCACCTTTTCTCTTTCTTGAGTCAAATTATCTATCAGTCTCTTCTTCTGAAGGGGGAACATAGTGGGCCAGAGTGGACCTGAGTGATATCAGCGGCTATCCTGAAGACAAGCATCAGTTTACCAAGCTAACAATTTCCTGTCCAGTTTGCTGGTGGTAGCCAGTTTGGCTTTTGTGCCATAAATCCAGTGCCGCTACCCAGTGACCTCTTCTTGACCAAAATATCCCTATGGGATTGCTAAATTTTAATGTATAGTTTTGCTGCCATTCAGAAGTTGTTAGATGCCAGGTAGGAGAATATAGAGACATCAAGTAGATGACACGTTAGAGCTGATAGTGAATCAGAAGATTCATCTACATTAGTAAGCCTTTTAGAAAGCTCTGTAAACATGAGCCATGGGGACATTGGTGATTCAGTGGTAGAATTCTTGCCTTCCATGGGGGAGATTGGGTTTGATTTCTGGCCACTGCACCTCAAGTGTAGCCATGACCCATCTGTCATTGGAGACTTTCGTGTTGATATGATGCTGAACAAGTTTCAGCGGAGCATGCAGTCTAAGACAGACTAGGAAGAAAAGCCTGACAATCTACTTGCAAAAATCAGCCATTGAACACCCTGTGGATCATAACAGTCTCATCTGCAACCAATCATGGGAATGGCACAGGACCAGGTAGCATTTCATCTGGTTGTGTATGAGGTGCCGTGAGTCGGGGACTGACTCAACGGCAGCTAACTGTAAAAATGAGACAGATATTAAAATACATACTATCTGTTTCTGTGACAGTTTGGTTACAGACTTGCTCCTGAAAATGGTTTGAGTATTGTTTCGGTGGAGGCAAAAATCCTTTCCTAGGTATGAAATGATAGGAGGTTTTAGAATGAAGGTATAGGAGAAACAATGGGAAGGCAGGGTTTTCTCTTGGGTTTGTGTTTTGTATTGAGGCGCTGGTTATATTTTTGTTTTTTGAAGGATTGTATTTGTTTTACAGCAGTGTTTTCAAATCTGTCAAAACAATGGTCAGAGATGCTAGGTTTTCCGCGTTTAGTTTTCATCCGGGTTTTTGTTTTCTATACTTGATAACATTTTGTGAAACCTTAAGAACATCTTAATTACCCCCTATTCTTGTTGCCTAGAGGCTGTTGATTTTTTTATTTGACCAGTGCTTGACTCTGTGACCTTGAGCAAATGACTATTGCATTCTAGACTTAAGTGGAGGGACAGAGTGGTGCTGGGTGGTTGGGGACATGGTTTTGGACTATGTCAGTGGTGTTCTGTGTAGGTGCCTCAGACTGCCGTGAGAAGTTATGATAACTATTTGCTGCTTCTCTGCCACTTCTCAAGTTCATTTAATGATCCTGAGGCACACGATGTTCATCTTCCCCCACTCCAGCTTATCATTTCCCAGTACTCAAATGTGCTTGATCTTTTTCATCTAACCTAATTTTTATCCTTCTGCTGGCACGTGCTTCAAAACTCGCTCATCCTTCAGAATTACGCAATGTAGTGTGCTGTCTTAATTTAGATAGAACGCCAGTCCCTGAATCAAAGCTGTTCTCTTAAGAAGCAGCAGTAATTTAAACTGTGTTAGACAGAAAGGATTCTGGCAGCTTAGCCCTAGTTGCTTCTGCTTAGGATGGTTAAAGTAAACAGTGCATTAACTGGTCAGTATGGGGAAAACGGGGTATTTTTTTAGGTACCTATGTATGGAGCATGAGAAATTATGCTTAATTTCAGGAATTTTTTTCAAAATTACAAAATAGACGTGCCTTAACTGGATTGGTGGCATTGAGCTATATTGCCAGAATCATTCCAGATTTACTGGATATAAACATAATATTAGATGTCTGGAAATTTTCTATTTTCGTCTAGCTTCCTACTTTGCATTTAGCTATACAAACTAGTGCTTTGACAAATTTTTGCCTGTATTCAGCTCTCTCAAATGATCTGAGAAGGTAAATAAATAAAGAGTATAAAGGGTACCATAGCAAAATTGATATTCTGTTAGTTATTCATACAGTGCCCTTCAGAGAATTGCCTTCACCTCTCACTCAAAAACTGCTACATAAAATTTGGCTGAACTGGGAAAACTGGACCATAACGTGGTTAATGTGTTTTTCTTAGAGTAGGACTTCCAATCTAGCATTCTAAGAAGGCGAGATTGCTACTTGCCATCTCCCAGAGGATGTAGATATCCCATATTCCCTCCCCATTACCACCCCTTTGAAATAGTCAGTGGAATGGAAATAGAAAAACATGGGCTGGGAGGAGTGTATCATTAAATCCCCTTGTTGTCCCAACCATGAAGATATATTCCAAATATTTTCCAAGGTGTCTGCATATATCTTCTTAAGGGGTAATTATATTTCACTGATTTTTTGTTTTGTTTTGTTTTGTTTTGTTTGGTATGTGGTACAAAATTCAAAAAGTGCGAAAGGAAATATAGTGAAAATAAATAGTTTTATGTATCCTTTTAGAGATAATCTATACACATACAATCAAATATATATGCTATATATTTTGAATTTGTATTCTTTGCAGGAGCTCTGGTCTCCTGAATAGCAGTAATGTTGCTTTTGGCACTTAAAATGATTAGATTATATACAGAGAATGAACGGCCAATGATACCTTCTATTTGCAAGGCCTTTTGCAGTTTTGAAAGGCCTTTTGCATAACTTGTCATAATGCTCATAGTAGCCCTTGAAGTAGGTAAAGCAGGATTTACCTGTTTTATAGACATGAAATTTGAAGCCTAAAGAAATTATGTGACTTGATCAAGGTTGTTAGGTAACAAGTATACAATGTAACTGGAATTAGAACCCAAGTCTTCTGGCTCCTAGTCCAGAATTCTTTCTACCAGGGTATGTTACCCCTTAAACATGATGACGTGAGGGGATCTACTATACTAACTGTGTCTGCTTTCATGAGCTATGAAAAATACTGTGAGTAGCTAATTTTAGAAGAATTAGATGCAATATTTTGGTAGTAGTGGTAGTAGCATCACAATTCAGAAGTATAGCCTTTGGATGTTTTTCCTACAAAACATTTTATATATGTTAACCACTGTAGGATGAATGAAAATGCTCTCTCTAGGTGCTACTTTTTTTGCTTTTTTGTAACATGGACACCAAAACACTTTATCCAGTCAACTGGGCAATGAAACAAGGCCTTTTATCCCTTTACAGCTGTATGCCTGCCATGACTCGGAGCCAAGTTTATAGACCTGTCCAAGATTCTTTCCCTTGAGTCTGAAGTAGAATCTGGCCAAGCATTTGGTAGACTGCCTGACTCTGTTTCCTTCCCCCATAAATTAGGTGAAAATACTCATCACCAGCGCCAAATTGGATTCTGGATTTCCAAGTTGTCTCCTAGGAAGGAAAAATGAGTAGTGAGAGGAAACTCCCCTACCCCCTTTCTGCTGATAGTAGACTCTCATTTGTTGTTGTTAGATGCTGTTGAGTCAGTTCCACCTCACAGCGACACTATGTACAACAGAAAAAACACCGCCCAGTCCTGTGCTATCCTCACAATTGTTGTTATGCTTGAGCCTGTTGTTGCAGCCACTTTGTCAGTCCATCTCAATGAGGGTCTTTCTCTTTTTCGCTGACCCTCTACTTTAACAAGCACGATGTCCTTCTCCAGGGACTGGTCCCTCCTGATAACATGTCCAAAGTAGGTGAGATGTAGTCTTGCCATCTTTGCTTCTAAGGAGTGTTCTGGCTGTACTTCTTCCAAGACAGATTTGTTGATTTCTTTTGGCAGCCTTTGGTATATTTAATACTCTTCGCCAGCACCACAATTCAAAGGCGTCAATTCTTCGGTCTTCCTTATTCATCCTCCAGCTTTCACGTGCATATGAGGCGATTGAAAACACCATAGCTTGGGACAGGTGCACCTTAGTCTTCAAGGTTTGCTTTTCAACCCTTTAAAGAGGTCTTTTGCAGCAGATTTGCCCAATGCAGTGTGTCTTTTGATTTCTTGGCTGCTGCTTCCATGGGCGTTGACTGTGGATCCAAGTAAAATGAAATCCTTGACAACTTCAGTCTTTTATCCGTTTATCATGATAGTAGGCTCTCATTTGCTATTGGTTGCTTATTGTGAGGATTTGTGTTTTCTTTATGTTGAAGTGTAATCCATACTGCACGCTGTGGTCTTTGATCTTCATCAGTAAGTGCTTCAAGTCCTCTTCACTTTCAGCAAGCAAGGTTGTGTCATCTGCATAATGCAGGTTGTTAATGAGTCTTCTTCCCATCCTGATGCCCCGTTCTTTTTCCTATAGTCCAGCTTCTCATATTATTTGCTCAGCATGCAGATTAAATAAGTATGGTGAAAGGATACAACCCTGAAGCACACATGTTCTGACAGAAGTAACTATACAGTATTTACCAGCTGTTGCCCCACCACTCACTGGGGGAGTATGCAAGTAATTAAAATAAATCACTACTCTCTACACGTCACACATAACATATTAATTTGGAATATGGGAAACCATTATTGAATTAGTGTTGGGATTTTTTATTAAAGCTTTGTAGTTATGCTGTCCCACCATATATTGGGAGATGCCAAATATATAGGCCTAAGAACAATAAGCAACATCATGATAGAGAAAAGATTGAAGTTGTCAAGGATTTCATTTTACTTGGATCCACAATCAACACCCATGGAAGCAGCAGTCAAAGAAATCAAAAGACGCATTGCATTGGGCAAATCGGCTGTAAAAGACCTCTTTAAAGTGTTGAAAAGCAAAGATACCACCTTGAAGACAAAGGTGTGCCTGACCCAAGCCATAGTGTTTTCAGTCGCCTCATGTGCATGGGAAAGCAGGACTGTGAATAAGGAAGACTGAAGAAGAATGATGCCTTTGAATTATGCTGTTGGTGAAGAATGCTGAATATACCATGGACTGTCAAAAGAACGAACAAACCTGTCTTGGAAAAAGTATAGCCAGAATGCTCCTTAGAAACAAGAATGCAGGGACCAGTCCCTGGAGAAGTACATCTTGCTTGGTAAAGTAGAGGGTCAGCAAAAAAGAGCAGGACCCTCAACGAGATGAATTGACACAGTGGCTCCAACAATGGGCTCAAGCATAACAACAATTGTGAGGATGGCAGAGGAGTAAATAATGTTTTGTTCTGTTGTACATAGTGTCACTATGAGTCGGAACTGACTCAACAGCACCTTACAACAAGAACAGTTGCCATGGGGTTCCTCACTTCTCAGTCAGCTTCTGCCCTCTGCACTGAATGTGCCTTTCTAACTCCTTCCCATACCCTGGTATTCTGTTTGCCCTGCATAACCCTTTGCTTGTCTTCCTCATTGTATCAGTAGCATAAATCACAACATCCTTTTAAGGCTCAATTCAAATGTGCCTTCCTCCACATAAAACTCTGATTTCTATTCTGTCCTTCTACTCATGAGGGTGGTGGTAATTTTTTCCATCTTTAAAATACCAGGCACTTTTTTTTCCTCTACACACTCCACAGTCAGCCTTGTATTACGGTTAGGTGTGGCTCGTGTTTTAGCTCCTCTATCACACTAATTTACTTGGAAGCCAGCATCCGCATCTCACACCTTTTTTGTTTTTTAATCTCGCACTGGACCTATACAGTCAATCCTTTTGAAAGGATGGTTCAGTGTTAAAAAATCATACAAAAGCACCACTTTTTTTGAACCAGAATATTGTTGGAGTGCATAAAGCCTATGGATAAGCAATACCCAGCAGCTGTCCCTGGGTACAAATCAGAAAAATAATTTCAGATTAAACCAGAATAAAGCACTAAGAGCAAAGTAGTTATGAACCTCACTAAGGGTTAAGGTACAGTTTAGATGTGCTCAGGGAAGCTTTGCCAAGACTGAAAAACTGAGTTTATCTGACCATCTGCATTATATTCAGTGTGCTTTTTTTGTTGGGGGGAACCCTGTGAGCCAAGTTAACAAACAGATTGCCTCTCTGATTGGGAGTATACTGGGTTCTTAATGAATGAACTCCCAGAAGTATTTACTTACTGCTGTGGCAGAATGTTTTCTAATCAGGAGGCATCAGGTTGTTGCCCAACCTTCAGTTTTCTGCAAGGCTATAAAAGCACTGATACTATGGAATTTTTTTGTTTTCTCCCAGGGGATTCATAAACAAAGTCTGTTGTCAATTAATTTAGTAACAGGTGTCTTAGGAAAAGGAACCTATTCGTTTGTGTAATCTGGCGGGTAGTTCAGCTGTATAGTTACTTCTGTCAGAATGTTTTATATTTTAGAAACTGAGACAACTTCCAAATTAGTTTTTTTGAATCCTTTAATTTCTCCTGCCAGACCCATTAACTCAGCCTGTTCACCTTTGGGAAATCATAGTTCCATTCTTAAACTTTCTGTAAAAACCATCCTCCTAAGTGAATGTGATGGTTGATTAACTGAGAGCATTCAGACTCAAGCTTTTCAGTAGTTTGTTCTGAGACCTATTTGCTGTGACTTCGACGAGCAGAGAATGGTTAAGATGAAGCAGTAGGAACCATAATCATAGTATGCAAATTACCTGCATTAAAAGACTTGAATTCAATAAATACTTGTATTTTTACATTCCACATCCCTGATTTTATAGAATCATAAAGGTGGAAAGAATCTCAACCGTCTTAGACCAATGTTTAATTTTTTCTTGTCTTACAGATCTTTTTTGAGATTATGGTGACGGCTGTGGCTTCTTTCTTCGGAAAAATACACTTACATACAAAAGTTTACATTCAGTTTCAAGAAGATCTTGAATTCCTGTTCATGGATTCTAGGTGAAAAACCCTCCCTGTTCTAGTCCAAAGCCTGCCCTTGAGGGTCTAGGGAAGTTAAGTGACATACCTAAAGACACACACCTAGATAGAAGCTGAATACTTGTGACTCTTAGTCCGCTGTTCTTTTTCTACCATCGTTTACCTTTCGTTAAACCAAGCTCTGAATTTATAGAGCTTAGAGGAGGGGCTAGAGGTTTTAGCCTTAAAGTCAACAATTTCAGCTTTGGGTCATCCAACTAGGAGAGTGAAGTATAATAATGCCCAAAACAATTAGATCACTGATTTAGAAAAGTCAAATGAACTGAGCAGTTTTATAGCTTGCTCTGGTTGTTCAAGGGCTGTCCAGATACCTAGCTCACCTATTTGCTTCATCAATATCTTACGTAGACTGCCTGCATCTAAATTAATCATATAGCTGCCAGGCAGATCTCTCTAGAACAGTAGTTTCGTTTATTCATCCTGTCTGCCCTTTCTTTCTCCTACTCCTCCTGAAGACACCCTATAATTGTACCCAACCTGACCTACCTAGCCTTTTTTTGGAGGTATCAAGCTGAAACCATTACATCGCATTAGCTGCCATTTATTATCATTATTTAAATTCCAGTTTTGTCCTCTCCTAGCAGTGTATCTTTGGTCAGGTTACTCAGTTTCTCTGCTTTAATAACTTCATCTGTAAAATTGGAAACAATACCATTTATCTTGTAGTCAATCATGTTGTAAGAAATAAACTTAGCACCCAGGTGCAGGTTAACCAGTAAGCAAATATGCATGGGGTTACATTAAGCAAGGTAAGACTGTACATACTTTTCTTATTGAGTAACTTATCCCTACACTTAACTCAGTTTGTTAAGTGGTAGCTTTTACTGTTTCTTGCTACTTTCATCCCATTCTTTATTGGAGTCAGGCAGATGTCTCCAAGTACTCAGTGCTTATCCCTTTTACTATGCTATTGTCTTTGTTCTCCACATCATTCATTAAACATAAACCAAGTTCCTTTTCTCTTTTAGTCACGGCTCTTCGGGTGGAGGAGATGTACTACTTTCTCTTCTTTTTTCTGTATTCATAATAATTTCCTTATTGATACTTATTTGTGGAACTCTTCTATAAAATTCAATCACTAAATTACTAGAAAGCTATTTATGAGGCTTTTTAGAAAGTTTTCTTTTCATGGTTTTCCACTGTCAGTTCAATTATTTTTATTTCCAGTAAGTAAACACGTGAGGCTGATAGTGATATAAGAGAACCTTCTTTCAAAATCCAGATTTCTGTTGCCACAGTGTTAGGGATCAGCTGATAATGTGGCAAAACTCCACATACAATTTGGCACTTCTGCAGGTTAAGAGCTAGCACTTTGCTTCTGATCTAAAGGGGTAGAAGAATGGGTGAAAAAACCATTTGCCGTCGAGTCAGCCCTGACTCATGGCAACTCCATGTGTGTCAGTAGAACTGTGTTAGATAGGGTTTTTAATGGCTGAATTTTTGGAAGTAGATTGCCATGCCTTCTGAGGCTCCTCTGGGTGACTCAAACCTCCAAGCTTTTGGTTACCAGATGACTGTGTTAACTGCTCTACCCAGGGACTCCTAGAGGAATAGATAGGACTCCTAAATTGATTAGAAGAAGGATTTCAGTTCTTAATCCTCTATCTGGATCATGTTCCTCTTATCATTTGAAAAAATTTCTATGCAGATCCCCAGTAGATATATATTTATTCGTAAAACATTAACTATTCTAATATTATATACATTATGAAAACGTTAAAATATAAAGGATGAACTTTTTTTGAAAATAATTTTATTATTTCCCAGAGGATCATCTAACTTGATCATTCCTCTTTGGAGATTACTCTTCTAGTTCTTTTTATTCTTCAGGCCTAGCTCAAGTCTCTACTCTTGCTTAATTGTTTCATTTCACCATTTTCTCTCTGCAACTGGGTTATAAACTCCCTGAGATTAGAGACTGTCTTATCTTTCTTTTGTGTCGCGTAACAATGTCTAGCACAATGTTGGGTACATGGTAATTATTCATTATATACTTGTATATACTTGCTGACTCAATTCTTGGGGGTCATTTCAGAGTATTATTTCACTGATTACAAAATAATCACAAATGGGAAAAAAAAAATCCTTCAGTCTTATTCTACCTTAGTAACTCTGGGTTTTATTCTTTGTGCCATTCATCTTCTCAGATTAAAGATAATCAAGCCTATCAGTACTTACAGTTTTGCAGAAATAGATATACTGTATCTAATGAAATGATTTGATTGAGACATCACAGGAATGTTACAATCTGGGAACAAAATCTTCGTCAGCACCCATACCTGTTTTTGTCCCTTGCAATTTCTGCCCTTTAGTCCCCTATCAAATGGCTGAATGCTAAATCAGAGCATTTTCTTTTTTACTTTCTCTGGAGTTAATTTGTACTGGCATTGTTGGTGTTCCCACTGTTTGGAGATACTACTTTATATTTTACTTTGTATTTTGTAGGTTCTTGTTTTGTTCCTCTGAACCACTACTATGTTCTCTGATTCTAATGACCCTTTTAAATGTCTGACATTAATTATTTGGGACGGCACTTAGAAATTCTTCATAGCTATTCAATTCCATGAATCATGAATCTCAAAGGCCTAACATCATAACCTTGCTCTTACAGCATGCCTATATTGTCATCTTCTCTTTCTGGCTAGAGAAGCTAATATCTTTTAAAAAAAAAAAAAAAGACTGATGTCTTATGGTTCTGTAGAGAAACTTAACCAATAAGGTTCACAGAGAGAGAGAGAGAGAGATTGGTTTAATTTAAGAAATTGGCTCATGGGATTGTAGGGGCTAGCAAGTCCAAAATGTGTAGCTCAGGCAAGAGCCTGGAGATCCTATCAGTCTTGTATCCCAAAATCCATAGGTCAGGTGACAGGCTGGAGATTCCTGCAGTCTTGGGTCCTGAAAAGAGTGGAGAAATTCTGTCAACATGTCTGTTTCTATTCTGGAGGCAGAATATACCCTAGGGAAATCTCCTTTTTGACTCTGACTGGTTGAGGCCCACCCACATTATGGATGGAGGGTAATCTGCTTTACTTAAGGCCAACTGATTTAATCACATGTAGCTACTTCATAATAGAGTCTAGATAGTGTTTGAACAAACAGCTGGGTACCATAGTGTAGCTAAATTGACACATAAAATTAACCATCACAACTGGTTTATGGTCATTTGGAAATCAAGACAACAAAAGAGATGAAAACTAAAACACTGGTGTCCTAATTTGCAGTTCGTTTGCTCTTCAGTGGATTATGTCATTCCTTTATAAATGCAATACTCTGTTCTTAATAATTCACTAGTATTGGATCATAGCTGTTACCAATTTCAATTTAAAGGTTGTAGAGTTTTTATTATTCCATTTGCTTGATAAGTATATTAGTCATTTTTGCTTCATAACAAACACCTTCAAAATTTCAGGGTCTTACAATGACTAATGTTTGTTTTTCTTACTCATGGCCATACTGGTCAGTTGGGATGGCTCTGCTTCAGTCTGCAGGTTGAATTTAGGTCTGCTCCACATGTCTCTCATCTACTTGTACTAGCAGCCACCTGTATGTGTTCTCATGGGGACTGGCAGGAGCACAAGAGTACAAGCCAAACCACTGAAGCATACATAAAGGCTCTGCTAAAATCCCATCAGCCAAAGCAAGTCAGTGGCCTAGCCCAACATAAGTTGAGCAAAGTGTATATTATGCCCACAGTGGGAGACAGCACAAAGTTACAGGACAAAAGATCTGGATTTTAAATGCTATTAAAGGAGAATAGGAAAACAATCAAATCTACCACTGTAGGGAAGCAAGCGATTAAAACAATCATTAATTTCCTGGTACAGGTCCTGTGGACTATAAACATGAGAACAGTTTTCTTTCCATGGGTAGGTTACGTCTTATTTGACTACATTATTTTGAAAATTCTCCAAAGCTCTGAATTTCTTTCAAGAATATCCCTTTAGCACAAAATTGTTGTTTAGTATAATGAACACAAATAGAGAAGATGGTGATATTAATTGCCTTCAGTGCATTGTTTGAGAAAAATCTAGAATTGCTGATTGACTGGGGGAAAAATTAAGGCTAGTTTAAAAGGGGTATTATGAACTATTTCCCCCCGAAATATGTGTTGTAAATCCTAACCTCTATGCCTGTGGTTATAATCTCACTTGGGAATGGGTTATCTTTGTTATGTTAATGAGGTGGGATTAGTGTAGGATGTATTTTAAAACAATCTCTTTTGAAATATAAAAGAGATTAAACAAGCGCACCAAGAGAGATGGGGTAAGATAGATGCCAAGACACATGGAGATCTCCAAGGAACTAGGAAGCAGAAGCTGAAGAGAAGGCTCTAGGGGGGAGACTTTCTCTGTCTCCAGAGCTGACAGAGAGAGAAAGCCTTGCCCTAGAGCCAGCACCCTGAATTTGGACTTCTAGCCTCCTAAACTGTGAGAAAATAAATTTATGTTTGTTAAAGCCATCCACTTGTGGTATTTCTGTTATAGCAGCACTAGACAACTAAGGCAAGGGGATAGGGTAGAAAGCCACCTAAACAGAATAAAGCACTCTTGCTAATAAACTATTAACAGCTACAAGTTAAGCACTTGAAGTTGAAGTGGAGGGGAACAGAGTTAGACCAGATTAAACTCATAGTGTGGAGAGTGATTTCTGACATTCAGACACTTCACATTAATATATCTGTTCTTACTTATGCAAGAGAAAGTTCAAAAGTGGTATTTTATAATCTTACAATTACCTAGCAACCTATTTAAAGTAAGTTTTAAGACAATATTTTAAAACTAAATATGAGAATGAGTTTGTGTATTGGTGTTAATGCCTACTAAATTCTGCAGTGGCATTAATAGTTTCCTGCAAATCTTTTTCTTCCTGAAATAATGCAAGGTGCAGCCGCTTTCCTTTGTAATATTTAATATTTTATTTATTGCCTTATCTTTATTCCTATATTCCTAAACATTTGGAAAATGTCACCTTTTACAACCCTAATTGGTAATATTTCATATAAGGCACACAGAATTCACTTTGTTTGGACAGGTTGAAATACTATGAAAACTCAAAGGAAGTGGTGCTTTGTTATGATGTGTACTATTGCAGCTATATCTTCTTTAAATGTATGACCAAGGAACTAAACAAGATACGTATTGCAAAGCTATGCGATAGGAAACTAAAGAAGATATGTATCGCAAAGCTATGCAATATTAGGCAAAACCTAGTCCACCTTTTTCTTCATGGCCTTGAAAGTTTATTTTATCTCTGGTGCATGTACCTAGCTTTGCAAAACAAATGTATTCATTTTGCTGTGTGTGTATGTGTGTAATTTTCAACTGCTTTTTTAAACTTTTATTTTAAAATAATTATAAACTCAGAAGAAGTTGCAGAAATAGTACAGAGAAGTTCTTCGTACGCATTACCCAGCTTCCCTCAATGACAACGTTAGACTAAATTTTAAGTAATTGAATGCCCTTTTCTGCACTTTTTAATAAGTCTGTTTGTTTTAGAAATGTAAGTTTCTTTAAAGAAAGGACACCTGTAATGTGTCTGATCCTCTTTAATTTTCAGAATTGTAAAGTGTCATGTAAATAGTTTTATGTCACTATTGCTTTATCTCTTTAGTACATTCTTTCTCCATTCTCCTAATTTCCAGGTGGTACTATTGATTGGGAAGGGATATGTCTCACCTACCTTTCCGGTACATTTCTCCCCAGTAACTTAAAAGATATGCAAGCCCCAGTTTATGCCTCATATTACAAAAACATGTTTGGTTGAATATGCAGATTTCTTGTTTTGTGTTTATTTTAGTGATGTTTGAAAACTTGAAAAGTTTTTTTTTTTTAAATATTATCTTTCGCCTTTTTTTTCTTCCAGCCTGAAAATGAAATTTCTTCAGACTGCAATCATGTAAGTATGGATATTGTGTGTTTCACCATATGGGCTTTGTATATATGATGACAGATTTGGGGATGCTTTTCCTGTTGTTCTGGGAAACGTTATGTTTTCTTTGAGTCTCTTAATCTTAACAAGAGGATGATGAACTTTGTTAAACACGGTAAAATCTTCAAATAACCCTCCATTGTAGGAACCAGATAATATTCATGTGCTTAAGCTTAAATTTTTCTTCAGTTACAGCTACCATATAAAAATTAGTTCTCTGTTTATCAAGTTTACAACATTAGAATGCTGTATTTTAAAGTTCTTTCATTTAGTCATCAGTCACTTAGTAGTAGAAACTAGAGACATACAAACACCTTGAAGACAGAGATAGATATTGGAGTTTAGATAAGAACTCCAAAAATAACTATGATTGATAAAATGCATATAAATTGATATGTACATATATTAGACCATATTACAACATAGATATATTAGACTATATTATGTAAAGATCTTACATTAAGAGGAAACTCAGTGTGAAATCTAATCTGTGCAGAAAGTAATAGGTGTTTTGATAGAAGTTTTTACAGAGTTGATGTCAGGAGAGACATAATAGCGGAGAGATGATACTTGAGCTGGGTCTTAAAAGAATAGATGTTTACAGGCAGTCCCCAGGTTACAAATGAGATTTGTTCCTAAGTGTGTCTTTAAGAATTTGTAGGTAAGTTGGAACAGGCGCATATGGTATTATTTAGCCTGATGTTAGTGCAAGACAAGGCTCAAAGCCTTTTCAGTGGTTTAAAGACTGCACGTGCAGCAGGTGAAGGTGATTGTGATGAAGAATTTGTTGTGAGTAGTTATTTCAAAGTGAGGACAATTTTACATAATATTAAAGAGCAAGTACAAGTTGTCCATAAATTAGACATTCTTATCCCGGGGATTTACTATATCTGGAGGTACTAGAAAGAATCACTCTATCAGTAAAGTACAGGGTAGATTGGAGGGGAACTGAAAGAATAGAGAGATGAGTTGGCTGTTTAGGTTAAGTACTTATTCTAAAGAAGATCTAGGTAGGTCAAAGATTAAAGTACAAAATAAAACCTCAAGAGTACTAGAAGGAAACATGAACAGAAAGAAGCTTTTTTTTAAACATGACACAATCCCCGAAAGATGTAAAGAAGATTTGTAAATCTGACTGCATTAAAAATAATTCTGGCTCCCAAAAAAGTTATGTAATTTGCAATGCAATTGAAAAAGGGCTACAGTCTTTAATAGAAAGTGCTGTTAATAAATTTAGACAACAGATATGAACAGACTGTTCACAGGGTGTCATGGATTGAATTATGTCCCTCAAAAATGTGTATTAACTTGACTAGGCCATGATTCCCAGTGTTGTATGGTTGTCCACCATTTTGTGATCTGCTGTGATTTTCCTATGTGTTGTAAATCCTATCCCTTCCTAATGAGGAAGGATTAGAGGCAGTTATGTTAATGAGGCAGGACTCATTCTACAAGATTAGGTTGTGTCTTAAGTAAGTGTCTTTTGAGATATGAAAGAAGAGAGCAGAGAAACAGGGAGACTGCCTACCACCAAGAAAGCAAAGCCAGGAGCATAGCACATCCTTTGGACCAAGGGTCCCTGTGCTGAGAAGCTCCTAGACCAGGGGAAGATTGATGACAAGGACCTTCCTCCAGGGCTGGCAGAGAGAGAAAGCCTTCCCCTGGAGCTGGCACCCTGAATTTGGACTTCTAGCCTCCTGAACTGTGAGAGAATAAATTCCTCTTTGTTAACAAGGAGAAATACCAACCATCCACTTGTGGTGTTTCTGTTATAGCAGCACTGGATAACTAAGACACAAGGAAAGAAAAAGAGATGGTTAATTCTCCCTCATAATTAAAGATTAGTTTAAATTAAAAGAAAAAATGACTTAAGTGTTTTCCTACATCCAACTACTAAATATAAAAATAAAAATTTGATAAATACAACTGTCTTGATGACAGCAAAGGAATTTAAACATTCTCTAGCCCAGGAATCAAGAAACTGACCCAAATCCAGCCCACCACCTGTTTTTATATATAACATTTAATTGGTCACAGCCATGCGGATTCGTTCACGTATGTTTGTGGCTGCTTTCACACTGAAACAGCAGAGTTGAGTAATTGCAGCAGTGACTGTATGCCTTCAAGGGAATGAATTAAAGGCAGTATTTTCTTAAATATGATACCTAAAGCACAAGCACCCAAAGGAAGAAATAGATAAATTGAATTTCATCAATATTAGAAACTTTTGTGCATCAAAGGCTACTTCAGAGTTGGAAGACAACTCACAGAATGGGAGAAAATATTTGCAAATCATATATCTGATAAGGGTCTAGTATGCAGAATATCTAAAGAACTCGTACGACTCAACAATTAAAAAAAATAATTTGAAAACTGGCAAAGGATTTGAATAGACCTTTCTCCAAAGAAGATGTATAAATAACCAATAAGCACGTAGAAAGATGCTCAACATAGTTTGTCATTAGGTAAATGAAAATCAAAACCACAATGAGGTACCACTGCACATGCACTAGGATGGCTGTACTCAAAACGACGAAAAATAACAAGTGTTGGTGAGAATGCGGAGAAATCCTCATACATTGCTGGTGGGTATGTGAAATGGTGCAGCTGCTGTGGAAAACAGTCAGCAGACATGACCCAGCAATTCCACTCCTCAGTATAAACCCAAGAGAATTGCAAACATATGTTCACAAAAAAACATATACGTGAATATTTATAGCAGCATTATTCATAATAGCTAAAAAGCAGAAGGAAACCAAATGTCCATCAACTGATGAATGGATAAATAAAATGTGACATAGCCATGCAATTATTTGGCAATAAAAAGGAATGAAGTACTGATACATGTTATAATATGGTTGAGCCTTGAAAACCAGACACAAAAGGCCACGTATTGTATGATTCCATTTATATGAAAAGCCCAGAGTAGGCAAATCCATAAAGATAGAAAGTAGATTAGTGGTTACCAGGGGCTGAGTTGGAGAAGGGAGTAGTGCAAGTGACTGTGAGTAGGGATGTTTCTTTTTGGAGTGATGAAAATGTTTTGAAATTAGAAAGTGGTGATGGTTGCACAGCCTTGTGAATATACCGAAAACCACTTAATTGTACATTTTTAAACAGTGACTGTTATGGTAGGGGAATTAGATCTCAATAAAAATATAAAAATAAAAGATAAGAGGTAGAATGTTTAACATTTGACAGTTCTGTCATAGTTATTTGAGAGAAATCTTGTTCGTAAAGAAATTTATGCCTTTCATCATAACGAGTAAGTTTCCAAATTAAAAGTTAAAGACATTCAAAAGATCTGAAATGGTAATCTAAATGGCTGTTGGCAAAAAATCTATCTCTAGCCTAATCACAAGATGTCTTTTTTTGCGTTAGATAAAGGTAAGGTAGTATTCTTAGGTCTGTATTTATAAATTTTCTGACATTTGTTGCTGTTTAAACTTTTGAGCCACCAGATAGCTTTTCTTTTTCTTCTTTCTCCTTCTCGAAAGAAACGGCAGTAGGTCAAATACAAGTCATGCAATAAAGAGGAAATATTTTAATCTAACTTTAGCTTTGATTTACATACAAAATTAGAATGTTCTGAATTTAAAAAAATAAATAATAATGCTTTAATTTTAAAATATAATATTTAGTGGCCATGTAGTACTGACTTAATTCATAGGTAACACTTATTTCATAGGTAAAATGTATTTGTCTAAATTCTGACCTTGTCTTTTGAGTCATTGGATTTATCTCTACTTCTGAGGAGCAAGGAGGACCAAGATTCCTTCAGTCAGAACGAAGCTTCTTCTATACTCATTCTCAACTGCTTTTGTTTTGTCCACATATTTTTTCCTTTTATCTATAAATGTGATGACATATTATCTTAGTTTCTGTTTAGCTGTGTCAGACTCTGTACAATGAGTCATTTATAGTAACCATTGATAAATTTTGTACAATTCTAACTGGAGATTTTTTTTCTTTCTTTCTTTTGTACTTAGTTGTTATGGAATTATAAACTGAACCTAACTACAGATCCCAAATTTGAATCTGTGGCCAGAGAAGTTTGTAAATCTACTATATCAGAGGTAGGTTGTAAAATAATTTGGGGAGTATTTAATGGCTTAAAAGATAAAATCACATCTGTTGACCAGACTAGTCATAAAAGGAAGAATGACTCAGTGACTTTACTTTTCTTGGAATTCCCATCTGTATTGGTTGAAAGAGGAAGGGAGATGTAATTAAAATGGCTTTTTTTAACGTTCACCTTCACTTACAGTAGCATGCTATCAACAAGTTAGAAATCAGACTCTGTTGGTCCCCAGAGGATACCACTGTTTATGACACTAGTGCATCTCTCTCTCACATTTTACAGTCTGCATGTCTGAGGCATATCCAAAAAGTGTTCTTCCAGAAGGCTTACAAGCATACTACATTTTCTGGCTATGCAGTTGAATCAATTGAACTACAAAAGCATATTCTTCAAATAGTAAGAGTTAGCATTATGAAAGTTAAGAATATGATTATATATCTTGTTATAAATGGATATTGAATATAGACAATAATAAAAATATATAGCAGTATGCAAATGCTAATGAAAATTTTTTAATTATCTTGGTTCAATGTCAGCAAATAATAATAGGAAAATTGTGGTATTTGCAATTTCTTTTTGTTTTTTGTAATCAATAATAGAAGTTCCAGAAATCCAGAGATTTCTGTGTACTGAATAGTACATAGAATCACAGAGAAAACAGTTGCTATTTTTCCACCCTAATGCTAATAATCATAGACCTTGCAAATATTAGCCTATCCTCAAACTCACCCTAGTGATGACTTGACTTAAATCAGGGCTACTTCCTCTGTAGCCCTTAAGGAAGACCCTACTCCACCCAGATAAGCCCTCAGCTTGTGCTCCTCACTTATGTCATTGTGAAGTCTTGTAGAACCTTTTTTTTTTTAAGTCAAGCCTTCTAATATTAGATCAAATATATTTTATTATTTTATGCATTCACTCTTCATGTTTCCCATGGAGTTTTAGAGTAGAATGACATATTTTTGAAAGATTGATCTTCAGCTTCTAGCTTTAATAGTCTGCATTTCTAACTTAAAAATAGAAATGTTTACTTAACAAAAAAAAAATACCAGCAAAGAAATGATTCCCAGGCTTGAACTGTGATGGTTGAGGTTGTGTGTCAGCTTGGCTGAGCCATGATTCTCAATGGTTTGGCAGTTATGTAATGATGTAGTCGTCCTTCATGATGTAATCAGCTAACCAGTTGTAAGGGGCATTTCTGCGAGGGTGTGGCCTGCGTCCAATATATATGTGTATGTTCTGGCCAAGCTTGCTTACTTGCTCTGGATCCCACATCCGTCTCATCATCATCTGACTCTAGTGCTTGGGACTTGAGCAAGCAGCCTGCTGTCTGAACTGCCAATCTTGGGTTCGAAGCTATGTGAGTCAAGAGAAGCCTCCAACCTGACACCTTAGCCATGGACTTGGGACTTGCCAGCCTCTACAACTGTGTGAGCTGTTTCCTTGATTGATACACACACACACACACACACACACACACTCGTGCATGCGCTTCACTGGTTTTGCTTCTGTAGAGAACCCAGCTTAAAACGTTTGGTACCAGGAGTGGGGTCTAAATATTTGTGCACTTCCAGTATATTGTGGAACTATCCAATTACAAGTAGTTTCCTTTGGAGATGTTGCAATATGTATACATATATACATGTGTTTGTTTTACCCCATTTTGTTTCAGCTGTTAAACACCTACCAGTTTGATTGTCATGTAGAAATTTAGCTCTCAGTATATGCATATTGACCAGAATAATTTCATTCTTTGCATTAGTCTGGCTTCCTTATAACATATATGTAATGATGGACCATTTAGAGTGTTCTAGTTTTAGAAAAGATTCAAGTAACAAGGGAGATTATACTGGAGTCAGGAAAATTAAATATCAGTAAGAACATAGTTGCCAACAAAATGTTTCATTCTGCCTCTCCCTCCTCTCTTCTTTCTTAATTTTGGAATCCTACTTCCAAGGAGAAAAACAGCATCACAAGAATAACTACAAACCACAATTCTAATTTACTCTCCATGATTGAGCCTGCTTTTCCTCTTGTCTCGTGTTAAAAATAGTGACTACAGCGTTTTTCTAATGCTACCTTATAAAGATGCTCCCCAGCTACCTCAGAATTTACTCTCATTCTTAAATGTGTTGATGATTTAATACCGTTTTGCTGTTAATCTTCAAAGTTTAATAAAACAGAAGGAAAAAAATGCTATCCAGCTGAATGGTTGGGGGAAAAAAAACATAAACTTCTAATTCAAACACTACACTGTATTGTACTGGGTGGTAAACTAAAATACAAATAGATACTACTACATCTCTGTGTTTCAGTAAAATTTCAAATGATTGAAGCTAATTATATACATTTCATTTCTTACTGGGGCTGAAATTCAAAATGTGTTCCTGGTTTTTCTTCAGATTATTTAACTGGTTGCCCAGTATTAGGGCCTGTATGCATGTTTCTCTGCTTCGGGTGTCTGCCACTCCAAACCCACTGCTGTTGAGTCGATTCCAATTCATAAAGAGCCTATGGGACAGAGCAGAACTGCTCCATAGGGTTTCAAAGGCTGTAAATCTTTTTTTTCCCCCCCCTGTAAATTTTATTTTGTTGTTGTTGTTGAGGATATACATAGCAAAACATACACCAATTCAGCAGTTTCTACATGTACCATTTAGTGACATTGATTACCTTCTTCGAGTTGTGCAACATTTTCACCCTGCTTTTGAGTTATTCTTCCCTCATTAACATAAACTCACTGCCCCCCTAAGGTTCCTATCTAATCTTTTGAGTTGCTGTTGTCGATTTGATCCCACATAGATAGTTCTTAAAAGAGCGTAATGCTTAAGGCAGACCTTTTTTTACTAGTTAAGGTAAACTGTTGCTTGGTTTTAAGATGACTTCAGGGGATATTTTTGGTTTAAGGTTCAAAGATTATCTCAGGGCAGTAGTCTCAGGGGTTCATCCATCCTCCATGGCTCCAGAAAGTCTAGAGTCTATGAGAATTGGAAATTCTGTTCTACATTTTCTCCCTTTCGATCAGAATTCTTCTATGGAATCTTCGATCAAAACATTCAGTAATGGTAGCCAGGCACCATCCAGTTCTGATGGTCTCTTGTCAGAGGAGGCAGTTGTTCATGGAGGGAATTGGCCACACATTCCATACCATCCTCATATTCCTGACTCTCCTTCTATCTCTGTTGCTTCAGGTA
>NW_004444130.1:2577856-2592581 GCF_000243295.1 Trichechus manatus latirostris | reverse complement strand
TCACACACCTTTTGCCATGGAAGCAGACTGCCACATCTTTCTCCTGCAGAGAGACTAATAGGTTCGAACCACCGAACATGTAGTTAGCAGCAGAATGCCTTAACCACTGTGTCACTAGGGCTTCTTGTCTGCCACTAGTCCTCTTTTTAATACTGATTTTTTCTGTGATTGAATTACAAATGATGGAATTTTCAAGCTGTTTTTCTTTTTTTCTTTCACATTTGAAACTCATCTCTGTTGTGCTCAACAAAACCTTTTCCTAGAAATATATTCATAGCACTCTTTTTAGGCATCACAGACAAAGCATTCAAGGTTAAACTGAAAGAATTGCGTTCATCTTGACTATTGAAGATCTCTGCTGCCTCTGAAGCCGGTGTGAGACTATTTACTTAAAATCTCAGGTTTGCTTCTTTAAAAGTAAACATGATTTTCTGTCTTGAATTGAGTTTTTGCTTGGTCTGGATTTGATACTGGAGTTAGACATGAAAAGAAGAGACCTGGTTGCCTAAAGGATGATTGGTGTGTGGCTGTGCCCTTCACTCAGCACCTTTTCGAAAAGGAGATTGTATTTGTTTTGTGCAGTGTGCATACTTAAGAGAGAGAGTGTAGTAGGGGAGAATAGTCTGCCTCTATTGGTACTGAAGGAAGAAGTTCAAGATGCACTGAAGGCACTGACGAAAAATAAGACTCCAGGAATTGACAGAATACCAATTAAGATGTTTCAAGAAATGGATGGAACGCTGGAAGTGCTCATTCATCTGTGCCCAGAAATTTGGAAGACAGCTACCTGGCCAGCCAACTGGAAGAGATCCATACCTGTGCCTGTTCCAAAAGAAGGTGACCCAATGGAATGCGAAGTTACCAAACAACATCATTAACATCACATGCAAGTAACATTTTGCTGAAGATAATTCAAAAACAGTTGCAACAGTACATCAACAGAGAATTACCAGAAATTCAAGCCAGATTCAGAAGAGGACATGGAATGAGGGATATAATTGCTGATGTCATATGGGTGTTGGCTAAAAGCAGAGAATACCAGAAAGATGTTTACCTGTGTTTTATTGACTATGCAAAGGCATGTGCCTGTGTGGATCATAACAAATTATGGATAACATTATGAAGAATGGGAATTCCAGAACATTTAATTGTGCTCATGCAGAACCTGTACACAGACCAAGAGACAGTTGTTTGCACAGAACAAGGGGATACTGCATGGTTTAAAATCAGGAAAGGTGTGTGTGTCAGGGTTGTGTCCTTTAACCATACTTATTCAATCTGTATGCTGAACAAATAATCCGAAAGCTGGTCTGTATGCAGAAGAATGTGGCATCAGGATTGCAGGAAGACTTACTGACAACCTGCAATATGCAGATGACATAGCCTTGCTTGCTGAAAGTGAAGAGGACTTGAAGCACTTACTGATGAAGATCAAAGACTACAGCCTTTAGTCTGGATTATACCTCAACATAAAGAAAACAAAAATCCTCCCAACTGGACCAATAAGCAACATCATGATAAATGAAGGAAATATTGAAGTTGTCAAGGATTTCATTTTACTTGGATCCACAATCAAAGTCCATGGAAGCAGCAGGCAAGAAATCAGAAGACATATATATTGCATTGGGCAAATCTGCTGCAAAAGATCTCTTTAAAGTGTTCAAAAGCAGATGTTACTTTTAGAAGTAAGGTGTTCCTGACCCAAGCCATGGTATTTTCAGTTGCCTGAGATGCATGTGAAAGCTGGACGATGAATAAGGAGGACTGAAGAAGAATTGATGCCCTTGAATTATGGTGTTGGTGAAGAATATTGAATATGCCATGGACTGCCAGAAGAATTAACAAATCTGTCTTGGAAGAAGCACAGCCAAAATGCTCCTTGGAAGCAAGGATGGCAAGACTTTGTCTCACGTACTTCAGATGTGTTATCAGGAGGGACCAGTTCCTGGAGAAGGACGTCATGCTTGGTAAAGTAGAGGGTCAGTGAAAGAGAAGACCCTCAACGAGATGGATTGACACGGTGGCTGCAACAATGGGCTGAAACATAGCAACGATTGTGAGGATGGCGCAGGACCGGACAGTGTTTTGTTCTGTTGTACATAGGGTTGCTAAAAAACAAATAAAACACTCCTTTCTCATTTATGTTCAGAATAAACATTTACATCTGGCTCGTTCCTGTAGTTAAAACTGCAGTTTTTGTTTATTTTTAATTGCCCCAAGTGCAATAGACTTTTTCCAAACAACCTTCTCTGCTTTATCTTTCGAGCTTATAACCATATAGGTACGTTTCACATTTTTATGCCTGAACTTCAGATTTTTTTTTTTTTTTTTCTTTTTTTGGCAAGTTTGCTTAATTAGCGTTTGTGGCTTGGAATGTACTTTGAAGGAACACTAACCAGGTGGAACCACTCTGTTTGATCTGCTAGATCATGTGTCTTACACCACCCAAATTAGGTTTGCAGTGGCTTTCCTCTTCCCAAACTTCTTGCCAGACTGCACTAAACATCATTTTAAACATGTTTCTGTTCCAGACCACAGTGGTTAAGCTTGGATTCTGCTAAGTTCAACAACACATGTTGAAATCCTTAGTTAATTCAGAACACATTAATATCATGTCAAGAAGCAATATAACACCTTCCCTCCTCCCCTCCTCTTGGCCTTGTGGTTTACCTAACTACAGTAGTTTGCTGGTATAGTTTGGCTTGGGATATGCAGCTGGACTTGAGTTCTGCACCTGTTTTCCAGGCCTACTCCCTAGATTCATCTCCTCACTGTCCACTGCATTCTTTGCATGGTTGTCTAAAGGAACCATCCTAAAGCTATAGATGTGAAAAGCTTTTTTTACTCCATTTAGAAGTGAGCTCTACCTAAGCATTCGGATATGTATTTTCTTGCAAACCATGTTAATCAGGTATTTCCTAGGTACAATGATCTGAGTATATATGACACACTAGTTTTCATTAAAACAAATATATTTCTAAATGTTTTCCTTTTCAAATAGCCATTCTTTTTTTTTTTTAACTCTTTCTAGTATTGTGTACTGTCTTACCCTTCACCAAAGTTAAATAGCCATTCTTTTTTTCTCCCAAATAGAGAGATGGGAAAATCAACAGTAAAATGTTGGACATTTTCTCTTTCATAAAAGTTGCTTGATGATATAAGTATGGAATACTTGTGTAAAATGGCCACTTTGTTTTGAGCAGATTAAAGAATGTGCTGATGAACCAGTCGGAAGAGGTTACTTGGTTTCCTGCTTGGTGGATCACAGAGGCAACATCACCGAGTATCAGTGTCACCAGTATATTACCAAGATGACGGCCATCATTTTCAGTGATTACCGTCTAATCTGTGGTTTCATGGATGACTGCAAAAATGACATTAACATTCTGAAATGTGGCAGCATTCGGCTTGGAGAAAAGGTATCTACCACATTGACTTCGCCAAAGGGGTATTATGAACGTGATAAATGAAAGCTTTGTGTAACCTGCATGGAAGAAACATAGGACTAGAGATAACCTTAAAGTTGAAATTAAAGAAGTTGTTACCCAGCAACCCCAAGAACTGAGGCTAGTTGACCTGTGGGATGCATTTCATCTATTTAAAATATATTGCTACTGTGTGGGGAAGTAGAAAAATTAATATCTGCTAAGAGTAATGTTACCTTCAAAATATTAGACGAGTTGGTGGTTACCTATAGTGTTCCCCTGGCAAACCATTTCAGTCTTGTAGGAAATGAACTTGGATTTGGAGAAACTGGAGTTCTCTAATCTTTTTCTATTTAAACCTTACTGTTTTTGTTGTTGTGTGCTGTCGAGTCAAATCCGACTCATGGCAAACCCTACGTGACAGAATAGAACAGCCTCGTAGGGTTTCCTAGGCTGTCATCTTTATGGAGAGCCCTTGTGGCTCAGTATTTAAGAGCTCGGCTGCTAACCAAAAGGTCAGCAGTTCATATCCACTATTTGCTCCTTGGAAACCCTGTGGGGCCATTCCACTCTGTTCTGTAGGGACGCTATGAGTCGGAGTCGACTCAGTGGCAATGGGTTTGGTTTCTTGGGTTTAATCTTTACGAGAGCAGATTGCCAGGTCTTTTCTCCTGTGGAATGGCTAGTGGGTTCAAACTGCTGACCTTTCGGTTATCAGCTGAACACTTAACCATCGTGCCACCAGGGCTCCACTTAACTATTACCATAAAAAAATTACTTAGCAAACACATTAGTTGTTCTGCACCTATAAAAGGAGATAGTTAAATTTTAGAAATTTTTAAGATATATGTAAGTACTTTTAGCTTTCCAGAATAAATGTACTCTGTAAATGTGATATATTATTATCTTCATCTCAGAATAACTGGTTTTAGTAAAGGCAGAAAAGAAAATAACTACCTTACTAGTTTCTTCCTTCTTAGTTATATCTGATCTTATTTTTTGACTTATTAGTATGGTATCCAGAAGGTCACAGTGGAAATTTGGCCTGTTTTATTCCTAATTTGTTTACTCAGTAGAAATGAAAGAAATTCTGGAATAGTAATGGATGCCAGTGGGAGAAGTAGTCTGAGACCTGTGGCATGAGAGATTAAATGCTGCTGCTCATTAATCCACTATTTTGGAAATGTCATAAAATAAAACCCATTGGTTATTTTGTCCTCTGTTCATTGTAACATAGTTTGTAGGCTTCTATCACTGACAAAGGGGGATGTTGTTTGAGCTGAGTACCCCAGTTCAAATGAAGGGTTTAATGCTAGTTATTGTCTGGCCTGATTGTCTCTCCTTCATATCAGCACAAGGCTCCATCCCTTTTCACAGGGCACTTCTGAGTCAGTCTCGAGAGCTTTGTGAGCTTGGCATAAAGCTTTCAGGCAGCTAAAGAAAGGCCAGTTTTAATAAAAGACAGATTTTTCCTTTTCAGCTGACACGAGAGGTGGCACAAAAGCACCTAGGTACTTGGTTGACTTTATTTAGAGTGTTGGAGATTATATCCAATTCCAAACATCACTGTTTTAAAATCTCCACATTAGTGTAGGAAACACAGTTTTCAGTGACCAGTGGTGACACTTTTCACATTTGTGATCCGTGGTCTGCAGGGTAGAGTAGACCATTATAACTGCCCTCTCTTTGTAGCAGGTCTTCTCTATTGACCACCAAGGTAATAGCTGATTAGCTTTTCAGTAGCTATCTGAATTATCAGTATAAAACCTGTTTTCACCTGCGTATCCGAGTTACTAAGACTTCAGTGACTGAAATATTTACAGAAAATAGTACTGCTAGAGCCTAAAGGCATGACAGAAGTGAAGATTATTTTTTCAGCTTTGTTAAAAATAACAAAAAATATTTCTGTGGACCATCAAAATGCACATTTATGTCATTTTCATCTTTTGATACACCAGTTAGGTGAAGTTTCACTAGTCAACAGGCCCCCATTCTAGCTCCAAAGGCTTTCTTGTCTTTTTGGAACAGTGAGGTGGACTCATGCCTGTACTTCTGAAAAACTATGTTCCTTTCCATATAATCTACTCTTGTGCTACAGCTGAGTTTAAAAATGAGGGAGGTATGTGCTCAGCTTTTCTGTTTAGATAGAAAAATTATCCTGAAAATTAATGAATTGGCAACCAACCACAGAAAAGAACTGGCTCATCAATTTAAATTTACTGCTGTTGAAGCTTGAAAACTCTATGACTGGCTTTGAACTGACCTATTCCAAAGGTCAGAGGGCAGACAGGGGTCATGGTTAATCTGTCTGTACTCTGACTCTATATGAACATATAAATGTAATGATTTTTTTAATGTTTATATATATAAATTTTAAAACAAACAAGACATTAATAAAACCTTTAGAATTTTCTAAATGAATTTTTTTTTAAATGTAGTTTTAAAAAATTGTAGTTTTAATTTGCATTTCTCTAATGGCTAATGATTTCGAGCATTTCCACATGTGTCTGTTAGTCGACTGAATGTTGTCTTTGGTGAAGTGTCTGTATCCTTTGCCCATTTTTTAATTGGATTATTTGTCTTTTTGTTGTCAAATTATCAAAGTATTCTATAGATTTTAGCCAAAAAATTTTTTTCCAATCCGTAGGTTCTTTTTTTACTCTTTTGGTGAAGTCTTTTGATGAGTGTAAGTGTTTAATTTTTAGGATCTCCCAGTTAATCTAGTTTATCTTCTGATGTTTGTCTATCGTTAGTTATGTTTTGTATTCTATTTATGTCATGTATTAGGGCCCTTAGCATTGTCCCTATTTTATCTTCCATGATCTTTATTGTTTTAGGTTTTGTTTTTAGGACTCTGATCCATTTTGAGTTAGTTTTTGTATATGGTGTGAGGTATGTGTCCTGTTTCATTTTTTTATGGATGGACATCCAGTTTTGCCAGCACCATTTGTTAAAAAGACTGTCTTTTCCCTCATTTAATGGACATTTGTCCTTTGTCAAAGATCAGCCGACCATAGATGGATGGATTTACATCTGAGTTCTTGATTCTGTTCCATTGGTCTGTGTGTCTGTCATTGTACTGGTACCAGGCTGTGTTGACTACTGTGGCTGTATAGTAAGTAGGTTCTGAGATTAGGTAGTGTGAGGGTTCCTACTTTGTTTTTTTTTTTCCAGTAATGCTTTGTTTATCTGAGGCTGCTTTCCTTTCCATATAAAGTTAGTGATTGGTTTTTCCATCTCATTAAAGGGTGCTGCTGGTATTTGGATCTGGATTGCATTATATTTTTAGATTGCTTTGGGCAGAATTGACATTTTCACAATGTTGTCTTCCTATCCATGAGCATGGTATGTCTTTCCGTTTATGTAGGTCTCTTTTGGTTTCTTGTAATAGTGTTTTGTAATTTTCTTTGTATATAGGTCTTTTACGTCCCTGGTTAGATTTATCCTCAGGTATTTTATCATCTTTCTAGGGGCTATTATAAATGGTATTGTTTTCCTGATTTCCTGTACAAAGTTCTCTTTGTTGGTGGATAGGAATCCAACTGATTTTTGTGTGCTGATCTTGTGTCCTGCTAATCTGCTTAATCTTTCTCTTAGTTCCAATAGTTTGCCATACAGTCTTTATTGTCAAATATTTGCATACATTTCAGCTATATAACTCAAATGGACTAAACTTAAAAACTCAGAGACTCTAGGGACTGAGAAGAATTCCTGAAATTTCTTTATTTGAAGAAATTATCTATCTGAAAGTTACAATGAATGAAAACACCTGATGGAAGTGATGTTATGACCTAACATCAATATGTGGTGCCACAGTTGCCGTAATTAAAATTCAATCTTAGATTCCTTAGAGGGTTCTCAAACCATGGTGCTGCTGCCTTAAATCTAATAAGAAGCAAATGGAGCCATTAAGAAATATAATAGCCCTAAATATTTAATCTTACTAGTGGCATTTTTAAAGCAATTAGAAGCCTTAAATATACAGGGAAACACTTAGCCAACTCATTACATGGAATCATTTTTTTTTACCATCTAATGCCAGAATTAAAGTCTGAATCTAAACCAAGAGTTGATGATCATGCTCTTATTTTCATCCTCTTTCTGATGCTTGAGAACAGTCATTCTCAAAGTATGGTCCACAATCTATCAGATCCTCTGATCAAACAATGCAAGTTGTTTTTTTGATTCCTAATAGGCAAATGTATGGTTTTATAGGCTTTGATTTTTATATGTGGTTAAAAGCTAATTGCTAGTGGCCATCTCTGTTATTACAGTCCACTACAATTTGGTATAGGACATTGTTTTATAACAAAATCATACTTACAATAATCTCATGTATAATGTAAATAGTAAGTGACTGATATGTTTCTTTACAAATCTTTGTTATTGTAGATTTGTTTTACCTTTGGGAAGTGGAAATTTGTTGGCCTTGCCTAAGGAGGCCAAAGTCAGGAAAACTTGAGGGTCACTTATAAATTAGGAAGAAAAAAAAGAAGCCTTACTCTGAATTTCTGGGATTTGTGTCCACTTTCCTCTGTCCTTACCTTTTTCATCTGTTCAGAATTGTTCACAAGAAACCCTTTCGGTCTTTCCAAGTTTCTAATCATTGGATAGAATCATACAGCTAGTGAGAAAGGTCAAAGTACAGATAGAGAATGGGAAAGCACAAGAATCCGATAATAGAGTGTGATTTGTAGTCCTTTTTGGGTCACTTTTACTTATTTTTTGCATATATTTTCAATATCTCTTTATTCAAATATATTTTCTTATGCCCCCTCCTTTCTTTCATAAAAGGTAGTGTGCTTTATGTATACTATCCTGCACCTTGCCTTTTTGCTTACTATGGTGAAGGTCTTTCCATATTAGAAATAAAAATAGACCAGAAGGAAAGCTGCTTTATTTCTTAGTTTCTTTCTTCCTTTTGTTCATGGTATTCTGTTGTATATTTGAACCATAGCAACACAATTTTTGTTATGATGAGTATGTATGACTTAGGCAAATAGGCAGGTTTTTTTCATATTGTACTTCAGCTTTACCTGTACAATCCTTGCCTTTGGCCCAAGTCTATATTTACACTTGAAGTCTGTTTTTCTCAAAACCCAGTCCCTCTGTATATAGCAGGCTTTCTTCACTAGCATCCTGGAATCTACAGATTTTTAGAAAGAAGTTCCTCAAGTTGTTGAAGCATATTTTCTGAGTATGGAAGATTAGGACTCTTGAATAGAAAATATTTAGGGAAAGTTTCTCATATTTTGGATGAATGAATGCTTGTAGTTGCTATGGGGATGATGCAGTGTACAATTAAAGATAATTGGATGTTTTTAGGAAAACTCCCAAAAGTAGTTTGTGTGAATGGTGGTAATCGTGTTAAATTCATGAAGATAAATCTAAAATATCAAAGTGAGTATTACAGATTGTACATGTTGAGGTATTTTTGGACAATATAGAGTAGAAAAAGGAGAAAGAGGGGTCTCTATAACATCTTTTTTCAATGGATTTTGTGGTCTGGTTGGTTGGTTGTTTTTAAACTTGGCTATTATTTGGGAAATGCCTACTGCTTAGAGATAAATGAACAGAGATTTCCGCAATGTTGTTTCAATATTGACATGTACTATGATCAGAACATTGGACTGATTTCATTTCTTAAAATTTTTCTGATATTTTAGACTTTAAAATACTCAGGTTCCTACTTCTAATGTTGACTACATGTACTTGATTTTCCCAGGATCATTGTTTTCATTTGTAGTATGCAAATGAAAGATTATTGAGAGCATTTTCTTTGATTTTCACAAGCAGTTGGCTCCCACTTCATCTCTCAATAGAACATCAATAAGCTAACTATGTATTGGAGGCTTTTTTAACCTTTTTGTTGATTTCTTTTTTTTTTAACCAAATGATGTTTATTTGAAACTCTTTGTGGTGAATGTTTTAAAGTATTAGGTATCTTTGTTATTTTAGGATGCACATTCACAAGGTGAGGTGGTATCATGCTTGGAGAAAGGCCTGGTAAAGGAAGCAGAAGAAGGAGATCCCAAGATTCAAGTCTCTGAACTCTGCAAGAAAGCCATTCTCCGGGTGGCTGAGCTGTCTTCAGATGACTTTCATTTAGACCGGCATTTATATTTTGCTTGCCGAGATGATCGGGAACGTTTCTGTGAAAATGTGAGTCAGCTCAGAAGCTGTTATTCTTTTCCTCCTTTTTAAAAATATTTTTTATACTGTATTGCAGAATAACTACCACAAACCCACACATATAGAACAGCCTCTGAAATGGAAAGTGGAGTTGGTCCCAGAGTACCAGAAAATATTAGGTGCTCAGCCTTGACCGTTTAACTTCTGGTTGACATTTGACTTTCTGATAGTCTCCACACCTTATTTTTTCTGCTCTCATCTTCTTATCTCATTTCTTTATTTCAGTTCCTGAAAGTCTCTTACTGGCATCTATTCCATGTCTAAACTTTGTTACATTTACATATGTACAAACACATACACACACACATATACATATATACACACACATATTTCACAGGTTTGGTTTTCTTATACATATTTAAATTTATATGTTTTGGCTAAGGTAAAGAGTACAGCAGGTGGCTAACTTTTAAAGCCAAATCCATGATTACTACCTGAAGATCCTATAGGACAACTTTCTAACACTTTAAATAGAATAATCTCCATCCTTACAGCAAAGAGCGTTAACTTGTATAACCTTCCACTCTGCCCTCTGTTTTGAATTAACTGCTATAACTATCAGAGCTACTGATTAGAGTTTTCTTAACTCTAGCATAAAATGATAAGAAGGGAGACTCACTCTGATGCTTCTCTCTGTTTACTAATTAACAGTATATCTGGGAACAAGTAGCCAAAGATTATGGGGAAAAAGTTTTCATCTTTACTGCAATCACTTGTCATTCAGAAGTTGCTAGATTTTTTAAGTGGCTGAGTCATTTATCTAAAGGCTTAGTTCTACTATATGAGATTGTGGATAGTGCCCAGCATAGCTACTTGGCCAATAATAATAATGTCTGTGTTCTGGCTTATAGACACAAGCTGGTGAAGGCAGAGTGTATAAGTGCCTCTTTAACCACAAATTTGAAGAATCCATGAGTGAAAAAGTAAGTATTATTTTGAAACAAACCAATATTTTATTCATTCCTCAAAAGCTTTTACAAAACCTCTCAAACAATATTTTTAAAAACTCATACCAGAAATGACTGATATCCTTACCCTTTTCAGAGATGATATACTTGGATTTTAGAAGTGAACCAAAGCATATTTGGCTTGAACCAAGAAAACGAAGCTCTTATTTTGATATTGAGACACTAGGTAGCCTACTTTGAGAGTAAAATTGGAGAATTTTAAATCAGAATCATACTGAGGCCACCTCTAAGTACTCAGGAAGTTTATGGTAACCAAACTAATGTGTTTCATAGATAGCTAGCCATTTAATTTTTCAACTCTTGTCTCATTACTATTAGTCCTCTGTCCCTGGATGAATGTAAGAATCTTTTATAATTTTTCAAAGTAACTATTTTTGGTTTTGCTGTTCTGCCATTACTTTCCTGTGCAGCTAAAGAAGTATTTTTCATTTCAGTTTCTTTTATTGTTACTATTGATTACTTGTATTTTAAAAGTGTAAAATGGAACTTCCATACTGTTAGCCCAGTTGCCACCCATTTACACCAACTTCACACTTGTGCTAAATTTTAACCAAACTTAAAGGTAGGCATTTTGATAATAGCCACATTTTCGGACATCTGCCATGTGCTTGGCTGTAAGTCTCCGTGCTTTTCTTGAAGATACATGTGAACAGCTGAGCCACATGAGTGGCCTTGCAACTCTCTTGCTTCATTCTTTCCTCAGTGTCGAGAAGCACTAACAACCCGCCAAAAGCTGATTGCCCAGGATTATAAAGTCAGTTATTCATTGGCCAAATCGTGTAAGAGTGACTTGAAGAAATACCGGTGCAATGTGGAAAACCTTCCTCGGTCCCGGGAAGCCAGGCTCTCCTACCTTCTAATGTGTCTAGAGTCAGCTGTACACAGAGGTAATTTTATCCTTTTTGCTCCTTTTTGGATTCACACTGGAAAGCCTTTTGTACTTATAAATGTTAGTTTCCTCCTATATTGGCTCTTTTGAGTACATCTGTGCCTTCTAACCAGGGAGCCTTTCTTTGTAAGCACAGCTCTGGAAACTGAAGACTTGGTATCCATAAGTCTTGTTGAATGTACTTCCTTTTAGCTCAACAATTCCCAGTTTCATTTTTCTTTACTTTTTTGCTTTAAAAAAAAAAAAAAAGTATGTTAATCAAATCTAAATATTTTAATTTTTTAAATGCATATTGTGCAATATTTTTAGGAGAGTCAGGGTAGCATAATGATTTAAGTGGCTTTGGGTCAGTGAGACATGGGTTCAAATTATAGCTCTATCACTACACTAACTGCTTGGATGACCATCATTTACATTTCTTAATCTCTACAAACCTCATTTCCCTGTCTATAAAACAGAAATATTACCTACGTTGAAGAGTTTTAAGGATGAATGAGGTTAATTAAATAGTGCTGATAGTAAGAAATTAAACAATAATGGAAGAAAGAATTGCCCCCACAGAGTCAGACCCATGGTCTCTTCAGCCCAAAAGTCAACCCTGACAGAAGAACCAAGAAGGATGCATAGTAGGTCAGAGTCATCTTTCTTATTATCAGCTGCAGGCTGCGAAGATGAAATTCCTAGCTCTTATTGAATAAATGGTTCTGGGACAGTTGACTAGTGATTAAAAAGTTAAGTGGGGAAAAAAATCAACCTAAATCTCAGAACTTTTTGGTGAATTTTTTTTTCATATTTAGATAGAGGAAGACTCCTAAACTTAAAAAGTGATAGAATAGCAACTAGAGACAATGCATGGTCTTGGATTGAATACCAAAAAAAAAACAAATTGTAGTATCTCCGTATAATGAAGTAATACTACTAAGCAATAAAAAGTAATGAACTGATACACGGATGAATCTCAAAGTAGTTATGTTGAATGAAAGTAATCAGACAAAAAAGACTATACTATATGATTCCATTTATATAAACTTATTTAAAAAAAAAAAAAGATGAACTGGCAAGCTAATCTATAGTCACAGAAAGCAGATCAGTGGTTGCCCAGGGATGGGCTGGAGGGAATGGAGAGGAGCAGAAGAGAGAGATTCTAAAGGGATATGGGAAAACTTTCACAGCTGATAGATATGTTCAGTATCTTGATTTTGGGGATGGTTTCACCAATGTACATATATATATCATAAGTTAATAAATTATATATTTTAAATATGGACAGTTTATTATATGTTAATTTTACTTTAGTAAACCTGTTTTTAAAAGTCTCTTTTCTTCAGTTTTCCCAGCTAGCACTTATAGCTCAAGGAAAGGGTGTACGTGTGAGGGGCATTTGGGGGTTGGTAGTGAATATTTGAAGTGCAGTCTTTTCCACAAGCTTTAACTGTGTGAACGAGCAGGGATTGTTCTTTGGCTTTCATTTTTTTCCCAATAGTTATCTTATTAATAAGATTTCCCTTGGCAAAGCATTTGCATTATTAGTTCAGTAGTATGATATCTGTATAATGCATTGAAAAGGCAAATGATTTGTTACATATATATTTACCATAATAAAAAAAAGGAAAAAAATCTAAAAAATAATAATACAGACACTGACAGGATAAACCATAGTCTCTAGAGCCTAAGCCCATTTTATGCTTCTACAGTTTTTGCCAAGTTCTAATTCTAAGCTTTTCAGTTTAGAGAATAGCATGACTAGTATATTCTACTCCAGGCAGAAACATGTACTTTTTTTTTCAATGGTGGTAAAATATATATAGAAAACATTTGCAGTTTCAACCATTTTTACATGTACAATTCAGTGACATTAATAATACTCACCATGTTGTACAGCCATCACCACTATCCATTTCCAAAAAATCTTTTTCATCATCCTTAACAGAAACTCAGTACCTCTTAAGCAATAACTCCCCATTTTCCCCCTCCCACTGCCCTGCTCCCCCATAACCACTGATAAAATTTAGTCTGTATGCATTTGTTACAGATATTTCATAAAATTGGGATCATACAGTATTTGCCCTTTTGTATCTGACTTATTTCACTCAGCATAATATTTTCAAGGTTTATCCATGTCGTAGCATGTATCAGAACTTCATTTCTCTTTATGACTCAATAAGAAACGTGTTCGTGTTTGGTATACAGTGGTGGCTTGCGTGTTGCTATGATGCTGGAAGCTATGCCACCAGTATTTCGAACACCAGCAGGGTTACCCATGATGGACAGGTTTCAGCAGAGCTTCCAGACTAAGACAGACTACAAAGGAAGCCCTGTCTACTTCTAGAAATTAGCCAGTGAAAATCCTATGGGTCACAACAGAATATGGTCTGATATAGTGCTGGAAGATGAGCCCTCTAGGTTGGAAGGCATTCAGAATACAGTGGCTACAACAGACTCAACCATACCAACGATTGTGAAGATGGCGCAAGACCCGGCAGCGTTTCTTTCTGTTGTACGTGGGGTTGCTGTGAGTTGGAGCCAACCCAATGGCAACTAACAACAACAACAACTTTTGATATGTAGTGATTCTGATCCTAATGCTCATTCTCCAAAATATTGTGACTTATCTCCTAACTTAGGGCGACAAGTGAGCAGTGAATGCCAGGGGGAGATGTTAGATTACCGACGCATGTTGATGGAAGACTTTTCTCTGAGCCCTGAGATCATCTTGAGCTGTCGAGGGGAAATTGAACACCACTGTTCAGGATTACATCGAAAAGGGCGAACCCTACACTGTCTGATGAAAGTAATTCGGGGGGAGAAGGGGAACCTTGGAATGAACTGCCAACAGGCGGTAAGGAGAGGTTTTTCTACTGCCGTTATTAATGTCGTATTTTATCAGCTGATGAATCTCTTCCTGATACTGTCTCAACTTGCTTTATCTAGGACATTTTTTATATCAGTGAACGTAAGGTACTAAGAACCAACGCAAGGAATATTGTTTCTTCAGGTATATCTTAGTAAGAATGTAGAATTTGCTGCAGAGTAAAAGTTTGAACTCATAATTAATAAAAAGAGCTATATACTTAGATAGGTAAAATGCATTGTTTGCTAGTGTTTTTAAAGAAAGGGTAGCTTGACCAAGGCCTCCACCGGACTGCGTCCAGTACAACTTAGATGGTGCCTGGCTACCACCACTGACTGCTCTGACCAGGATCACAACAGAGGGTTCTGGACAGAGCTGGAGAAGGATGTAGAGCATAATT
>NW_004444130.1:2574766-2576497 GCF_000243295.1 Trichechus manatus latirostris | reverse complement strand
AATAAATCCAACCAGAGACGTAAAAGACCTATACAATGAAAACTACAAGACACTACTGCAAGAAACCAAAAGAGACCTGCATAAGTAGAAAAACATACCTTGCTTATGGGTAGGTAGACTCAACATTGTGAACATGTGGATTCTACCCAAAGCGATCTACAGATACAATTCAATCCCGATCCAAATTACACTGGCATTTTTTAATGAGATGTAGAAACAAATAACCAATTTCATATACAAAGGGAAGGGGCCCCGATTAAGTAAAGTATTATTCAAGACGAACAAAGGTGTCACACTACCTGATTTTAGACCCTATTATACTGCTACGGTAGTCAAAACAACCTGGTACTGCTACAACAGATATATAGACCAATGGAACAGAATTGAGAATCCAGACATAAATTCATCCACCTATGGGCAGCTAATATTTGACAAAGGCCCAAAGTCCATTAATTGGGGAAAAGACAGTCTCTTTAACAAATGTACTGGCATAACTGGATATCCATCTGCAAAAAACTGAAACAAGACCCATACCTCACACCATGCACAAAAACTAACTCAAAGTGGATCAAAGACTTAAAATATAAAATTGAAAACAATAAAGATCATGGAAGAAAAAATAGGGACAACATTAGGAGCCCTAATACATGGCATAAAACAGAATACGAAACATAACAGTGCACAAGCACCAGAAGATGGCCTAGATAACTCGGAGCTCCTGAAAATCAAACACTTATGCTCATCAAAAGACTTCACCAAAAGAGAAAAAAGACAACCTACAGACTGAGAAAAAAATTTTGGCTACGACAAATCCGATCAGTGTCTAATGTCTAAAATCTACAAAACCTCAACAACAAAAAGACAAATAACCCAATTAAAAAATCGGTGAAGGATATGAACAGGCACTTCGTCAAAGAAGATATTCAGGCGGCTAACAGACACATGAAGAAATGCTCATGGTCATTAGCCGTTAGAGAAATGCAGATCAAAACTACAATGAGATATCATCTTACCCTAACACAGCTAGCATTAATCCAAAAAACACAAAAGAATAAATGCTGGAGAGGTTGTGGAGAGACTGGAACACTTATATACTGTTGGTGGGACTGTAAAATGATACAACCACTTTGGAGATCGATTTGGTGCTTCCTTAAAAAGCTAGAAATAGAAGTATCATACGATTCAGCTATCCCGCTCCTTAGAGTATATCCTAGAGAAATAAGAGCCGTCACATGAATAGATATATGCACACTCCCGTTCATTACAGCACTGTTCACAATAGCAAAACGTTGGAAACAGCCTAGGTGCCCGTGGATGGACGAATGGTTAAATTATGGTATATTGATGCAATGGAATACTACGCAGCAATAAAGAACAACGACGAAGCCAAGAAACATAACATGGAGGAAGCTGGAGGTCATTATGCTGAGTGAATTTAGTCAGTCATGGAAGGACAAATATAAGATCACTATTATAAGAACTCAAGAAGAGGTTTGAACACAGAAGAAAACATTCTTTGATGGTTATGAGGGTTGGGATGGGGGGTTGAGGGTTATTTACTAACTAGATAGTAGATAAGAATTATCTTAGGTTAAAGGAAGGACAGCACACACTATAGGGCAAATCAGCACAACTGGACTAAACTGAAACTAAGAAGTTTCATGAATACAGTCAAACACTTGGAGGGACAGAGTAGCAGGGGTAGGGTTCTGAAGACCATGCTTTTAGGGG
>NW_004444130.1:2508219-2574399 GCF_000243295.1 Trichechus manatus latirostris | reverse complement strand
AAACTAAAACAATTTCCGAGGCCAACTCTTCAGACAGGGATTGGACTGGGCTGTGAGACATAAAGTGATATTCGTGAGGATTGTGCCTTTTAGCTCAAGTAGATACAAGAGACTAAACGGGCAGCTTCTGTCTGGAGGTGAGATGGGAAAGCAGAGAGGGTTAGGAGCTGGTTGAATGGACACGGGTAATCGGGTGGAAAGGAGGAGTGTGCTGTCACAGTATGGGGACAGCAATTAGAGTCACATAACAGTGTATGTATAAATTTTTGTATGGGAAAAAATGAAAAAAAATTGTAAAGACCTTTTGTTTTGCAAATGTCCAGGGATGGTTCAAAACTTATAGGGAAGCAGCCCTTAGCCATCAGTTGATTCTGACTCATAGCGATGGCTTAAACAGAAACACTTGCAATCAAGGTAGAGAAACTAAGTTGTAAGGCATCTGACTGGAGCTGTTGAACTTGGCCACTGACAATTGTATTACCTTGTTAGAGGACACTGTGATATGCCAGACTGAATAACTGATTGTATGGAGAGATGACATTGCCGTTGCCTGATACTGGTGTGACTTTCTTTCTTCCTTCTTGTTTTTTTATCCAGCTTCAGACACTGATTCAGGAGACTGACCCTGGTGCAGATTATCGCATTGATAGAGCTTTGAATGAAGCATGTGAATCTGTAATACAGACAGCTTGCAAACACATAAGATCTGGAGACCCAATGTAGGTTGTCTTATTTGTGGTATTTGTCCATATTGTATTTTGCAGCGCACCCAGGAAACATGACTTTTGAGTGGTTTAACATCTTAATTGAAATTTTGTTCAACAGGAACACATACCAGCTTTTAAGACTAGTATTGGAATTCAGACTTTGGCTCTGCCTCGTTCATCATGTAGATACCTATACCCAGCGTTGTGATGATATTTGTTGGCAATACACAGACATGTACATAAGGTTACTTAATGGTCAAATAAAAATAGGAGAAATACTCAGGCTAAAGTGGTGCATGCTTTGGCCCTAGACTTTTCATCCTATTTGTTCATTGACTCATTGTGTACATTGGCTATTTAATAGTCATTAGAAAGAGGTTAGTTATCATTGAAATAGAAAGCAGAATGTGGTGGTTGGAGAGGTTGGATGATGGCTCTAGAATAAAGACTGGAGTTGCAGCCAAGATCTATGAAAGCTGTATAAATGCTAAAAGAATGTGTGGGAGTCTGTGCGTAGTTTTGCCTCATATGATATGAAAACAGCTCTTCAAACCAGGTTGTAAGTAAGACAGCTTCCCATTCAGCAAATATTTTTATAGCCTGCAGCTGGCAGTACTTACCAATGAAATGAACGCAGTCCATGTTTATCATCATTCTGCCATGTATCATCATTCTGCTATGCGCAGACTCCTGCTGTCTGTGCTGTGGTATGGGATTTATAGTGGGGTGCTTCCTTATGGTTTTGTGTGGCTCAGAAGACAGACAAACACTCTTTAGACTAATTAAGAATATGTATCAATATAAAAACAACTACATCAACCAAAAAGGGGGCAGGGGAGAGGGAAGGAGGAGGAACTAGTACAGATTAAAAAGATTTAAGAGACATATCAGTCAAATGCAGTGTGTGGACTTTTCAGACAAACATGTAAGTAGACATGAGATGTTGAGAAAACTTGAAAACTGACAGGATATTAAGTGATATTAAGGAAATTTTATTAATTTCTTTCAGTGTGATAATGGTATTCTCATATTTTAGAGAAACATGTTAAAGTGTTTACAAATGAAATTATATGATTTCTAGAAATTTTTTCAGAATATCTAGCAAGAGGGAGTAGATTAAAACAGAATTGACCATTTGTATATAAAGCTGTGCGGGAGGTTATTATAAGATTCTCTATTATTGTACGTATTGGAAATTTTTCATAATAAAAATTTTAAAGCCGCTGTGTACAGATTTCATACAAGCTGAGTCTGTAAGTGCTAAGCAGCTCTAAGGTTGATATAAGGCATACTTGATGTCAGTTCGGTTAATTTGAGAGATTCTCAAAAGAAAACAGCAAATCCTTGATTACCCTAGGAAAATAGCTAAATAGCTTTTTCTGTGGACCAAGGAAATACTGATGTTATTACAGTTCTGGGTATGTCATCAGAACTCTTCTTTCTCTTGTTGTAATTTCCCTCCTGTTCCATGGCCAGGATCCTCTCATGCCTGATGGAACACTTATACACAGAGAAAATGGTGGAAGATTGTGAACACCGGCTCTTAGAGCTGCAGTATTTCATCTCCAGGGATTGGAAGTGAGTATTTTGAAGCCTGAGTAAGTTTAATTGCCTCAGTCTACTCTCCTGCATATGTCAATATCAACTGTATGTTTTGAAATAATCAGTAGGAAATTATTTTTGTTAATTTCTGAGGTGGCTAACATACTCAGATTAGAGTGTGAAAAACTCGTTCTTCAGTTGCTTTCAGAACAGTGTCTAAAAGTAGAGTCAGCCCACTGTCCGTCAACTACCAAGCATCCCTGTTCACCACTACTGTAGAAGTCGGGGTCACGATTCAGATACCACAGATGTCTATCCAAAAAGATCTCTGGCACCTGTGGGGACAGAAAAAGCATTGGCTTTTTTCAAATATGTCTCTAAGAACATTATGCATTTTTGTTTTTATTGATTTGCACTGGGTATGAGGATTTGCTTTTATTTCTTTAACTATTCAAAGTTACTGAATTTATTCTATCTTAAGAGGTTTTTATCAATAAATGATAGCTTGATTCTCTTAATTCCCTTCTCATCCTACTAGCAGAAACGGGGTGGGGGGTGTGAACTTAGGGCGGAATCTCTATTACAGTATATAATTTATTGGCTATTGTTTCCCTCATTTTTCCTTGTTATGTTTTCCCTTCCCACCTCCAAAGCAGCCATTAATGGCTGAGCAAATGGCTTCTCCTCCTGCTTCCCAAGTTCAACTGCTTCCTGATTCAGTTGTATAAACCAATACATTTAGGTCATTAACTTTTTTTCTGGTGATTAATATATGTTTACCCACATTCTTTACTAGAAAGAGATTGCTTAAAGATTCCATGTATTTTAATTTCTTTTCCCTGAAATGAGCTTCAAAAGAACTAGAGAAAGCTGCGTGGGAATTTCCCTGTGCTTACTCAGGCTATTGAAACAAAAATAAAGAGTTTACTGAGTAACTGCCTTCATCAAAATCATGTTTTTTCCTCTTCTTTAATCCCTTCCCCTGTGATTAAAAAGTTCTTCACAGTCCTAAAAGCTACACATTAAATACTAGCTTCTCTACTCCCATTATATAGCCCTCCCCCAAAGTTGACAGCGTAATGTGGACGGAATTGATCACCCCTTGATCTAATTTGGAGAAACACAGGCTCTTTGCCTACCTTGTCCCCAGATTCATAGTTAAATGTCAAGGGGTTTTTTTTTTTGTTTTTTTTTTTTAATTCATAAGCATATCCAAATAAAAATACAACTGCCGAAAATGTTACAAGACCTTACCTTACATGGGAAAAAAAGAAGAGGATCAGTTTTACTGTAGAAGTTCAGTGGGAGATTCTGTTTATCTTGCCATTTCCTGCTCTTGTTGAATCTAGTATATCAGGTAGGATTGAACTTCATTCATGCTTAGAAAAAAGTATTTACTGAATAAAAAGTTATGAATTGCCTGGTGGTAGCTACAACCTGAGTTTTCTCATTTCAACAAAGGCATGGTTGTGCTGAGTCTAGTATTGTAATTGCTGCCGGCTGGAAACCCCAGGTTCTGCTTGACTCACCTCAGCCAGTAAACGAGAGACTGAGGTGGGAGAGCAGAAATGTACCTTTATTTCATTGTGCAAGAAAAGGAACAGTTGGGGCTGCTGCCACCAAGACTGGTCAGTGAGGGCAAGGGGGAAGGTTACCTTTAAGGGGTTTACGAGTAGGAAGTTCATACAAGTTACCTCAGCAACATTCTTAATCATAGTATGCAGGTGCAATGGGGTTTACATATAACTTCATGCATCAAGTGTTCAGAAAATGGTGGTTAAACTCTACCCAGAGGTGGGGAAGTTCCTATGTATGAGGTACTTTAATGAGCTAAAAGGTTATCCTGAACGTCAACATGGTGGCTAAACCGATTTCTGCCAATTTCCTCTAGTTTTGGGCAGCAGTTAAGGAGAGGGGAACGAGGATTTTAATGTAAAGCTCTGAGGTATGTCAAGCCAAGAAATCAAGATGTTAGTGTAAAGCTATGGGGTGTGCCAAGCAAGCTGCTTGAGGTAGTGGAATTTTCCGCAGCCTGAATACCTCTGTCTTATAATGTTAGGTATCTTATGTAGCCAAAATAACATCTTTGAGGTAGGACTTCAGTCTTCTATAGTAAGTTTAAATTTCTAAAGATTTACCACTGTGTGTTCATTAAGAACAAAATTCAGGGCTATACGTTTACATATCTGCTGTTGCCACTACCCTGGAGGTGATTATCGATGAGTGCACATTGTAAAAACTCTTTAACATGTGTTAGAAGGAAAAGTATAGTAAGTAGTGGTTATCTTTTAACTCTTAACTTTATAGGCTAGATCCTGTCTTATACCGCAAGTGCCAGGGAGACGCTTCTCGTCTTTGCCACACCCATGGTTGGAATGAGACCAGTGACCTTATGATGACTCCTGGAGCTGTGTTCTCTTGCTTATATAGACACGCCTACCGCACTGAGGAACAGGGAAGGAGGGTATGCAGTCAATACTGACTTTCTTTCTTTTTGTCATTTATTTTTTAATTAGTTTGCCATATAATGTTCTGATTTCTGTCATCCTAGGAAAACTTTTTAATGTATCTGGTGGGGAGGGGTCTGCTGTACTACTAGAAACTTCTTCATTCAGTGAGTGTATGAAGAGTTGCTCCACCAGCTTCTTTCTGTCTGATTTTGTTTTTAACAAAGTGAGTGGGGGAAGACTCCCAGTTTTTCTCCTTAAATTACCAAAATCTGAGTCACAAACAGACAAATTCTGCTGCCCTTACTTTATTTAGTTTTAAAGATCTGTTAGAAGCTTTTAGCCAGGATACAAATGGTTCCTTAGGCTTCTGCCCTTGGCAGCAGAAAACATAATACCTATGTTAAAGAGGCATCTCTGACAGTGCACTAGTTGGAGCAGAAACCGCCATACCTCAGTCCCTTGATATTTGTTTGCCCTGATCGCTACCTTCTTTTGAGATATTGTGTGTGGATGGCTCTCAGGCAACATTTGCTGTCATTTGGTGCCACACTGACATGCTGCTTGCTCTTCACGGTAACCTTTCTAAGGCTTCTGAGATACTTTATTGCATTTCATTTCTTCATTTGTTACAGAAAATAGAGATGAAATTATTTCATATTCATGTTTATAAATACTCCTCCTGAGCTTAATGCAAAAGTCTGATTGTTTAGGATTCTGAATCAGGAGACCCAAATGGAAAGAAATGTCATGCTTCAGCTACTGCCATCTTAGCCCAGTTTTTATACTGCTCTGCATGAGAATATGGGAATTTGTTGTTACTTTTTTCGTCATATAATGAGCCTCTCATTAACCGCAGGGGCTCCTAAATCCTGGGATCTTGCCACCCACTACAGTAGGAGTTTCCTTCTCTTGTAAATGGTCAAGGAAGAAAGGACAGCCCAAGAAGAGCTAGATGATGCCCAGCTGCCATCACCAACCTCTCTGACAGGGGTCACAATAGAGGGTCCCAGGCAGAGCAGAAGAAAAATGTAGAACAAAATTCAAATTTACAAAAAAAGACAAAACTTCCTGGTCTAACAGTGACCCGAGGAACCCCCAAGACTATGCCCCCAGACACCGTGCTAACTCAGAACTGAAGCCATGCCTGAAGTCCACCTTTCAGCCAAAGATTAGACAGGCCTATCAAACAGTAACACATGTGAGGAACATACTTTTTAGTTCAATGAAATATACAAGACCAAATGGGCAACGCCTGCCCAAAAGCAAAGACGAGAAGGCAGGAAGGGACAGGAAAACTAGATGAATGGACACTGAGACCCAGGATGTTTGAAAGGTGGAGAGTGCTGACACATTGCAGGGATTGCAACTAATGTCACAAAACAATTTGCGTATAAAATTTTTAAATGAAAAACTAATGCACGTTGTAAACTTTCACCTAAAACACAGTAAAATTTAAGATGCTATTAAAATTTAAAAAAAAAGGGTGGAATGTTGGTGTGCTCAGTATTTTAGTAAGGGATACTGACTGTACCTGCCAATGACAGCTTTCTCCCAGCCCTTCCAAAAATATTAGTTTCTACCTGCTTCACTTTCTGCTGATTCTCCATAACCCACCTAGAAGAGCCTGGTCCTGACCTGTAGTAACTGTTGCTTCTACTGTTTCCTGCTTAGTCATTCTGAGTTTAGGTAAATTTGAACTATGTTCTCCTCAACCAAGTGTATTTTCTGTCATGAACTAGATTCAGCTTTCTACTCTATATGAATAAAGTGACAAATTACTTTTCCTAAACAAAAAAATTCCCTAGCAAACCTAATCTGAATGAATCCAGTTTACTTATGTCTGGAGACTCTTAGGAAAGAATGTGTTTTCATATAGTATATTAGAAAATGCTGAATATATAATTGCATTCCTAGAAGTAGAGGCTTTTCAGAATCTTCCATTGTAGAAGGAGTAAATTCTTATTCTGTAAGAGACTCAAGGTATGAAGTTTGGGAGGTATGAAGTTTGTAGTTATAAACTATAAAGTTACTTGTTAGTTGCCTGACAACAGGTTTGCTCTTTCCAGTGTCTTTTTGTTTTTCACCTTTTAAGGTATTTTGCTTGTTCTTTCTCATGTAGCTCTCACGGGAGTGCCGAGCTGAAGTCCAGAGAATCCTGCACCAGCGTGCCATGGATGTGAAGCTGGACCCTGCCCTCCAGGATAAGTGCCTTATTGACCTGGGGAAGTGGTGTAGTGAAAAAACAGAGACCGGACAGGTAGGGGACTTAGCTCCCTGTGTATCTTACAATATTATTGTTAATCATTAACATTTTATCTAGAGTACAGACACCATGAAATCCACCTCTGTGTTTACTACATGGGCATGATTTTTTACATTATTCAGTGTTTGCTTTTGTAAAAATGGCTTGGGGGCAGTATCTGACTTCCTCCAACCCCACAAGGCGGGAAGGAGAACCAGTATCAACAGTGCAAGGCTGACTCCCATGAGGTGGAGGCCAGACAAGCCTCCTCTTTTTGCCATTTTTACTAATTCTGACACTAACCATCCCTCGCCCAGAACTCTCTGCTTCCCTACCGGGTTTGGTAATTCATTGCAATGGCCACACAGAGCTTACAGACCACACTTACCATTATGTGGTTAATTAGGGAAGTAACAGTTACAATTCAGACTCAGGAACACTCAGGAGGATACAGCTCTTCCATCAGGACAGCCTCTTCCCAACCGTGCAGGCCTCTCCCCAAAGGTACTCAGCTTTCTCTGTGGGCCAGGAAGCCCACTGTGCCGTCTCCTGCTACGGGGTCTTTCTTGCCACTGCTGCTCACCATCTTCAGGATGACAGCTTGCTCTCTCTCTCTCTCCTCTTTATATCAGGAATACGTGTGCTTTTCCTAAGCAGTTAGTTTATTTTTATATTATCATTACTGTACTTTATAATTAATTATATTCCTCTCTCTGTGTTATGGTTTAGAAAGCCTAGAGTCAAAGATCTGGCCTATCTGTAGCAAGGATGTAAGATTTCATGGTAGGCATTTTGTGCACCACTGGCTCTATCCCCCTTTCCTTAACGTCTTTTCCTTTCTTTCCTTTTTTACTCATTTTTAATTCATTTTATCTTGCCTTTCTTTTTTTCCTTTCTTGCTTTTATAAACTGCATTAAATCCTTTTGAGATAAGGCAGCGTATAAATATGTACATATATACGTAAATACTGGTACGCAGAAGTAAATAGTGTGCATGGCTTAGAAGAGTCCTATGAGATGTGTAGGAATGGAATTATTTTTCCATTTAATAATTGACAAAATTGAGGCTCAGAGAAGTAAACTATATTGACTATATTCTTTCCATTATAATATAACCTCTCCGTATTGGAAATGGAGGGAAGGAGCAGCACCCAAGAATTACATGCATGCTATGAATAAGTTCCTTAGGATTTTTTGCTTGGTTAAAAAAAAAAAAAAATGCATTATTGCATCCTAGCAAATCAAGTGGAACAGTAGTATGTCATGTCTTCCGTCTTAAGGCAGAGACACCAAGCAGTGAAGAATAGCTATTTATTTAAAGCCCTGTTAGTACAGAACTAGGAGTGAACTCAAGTTCCCAGGTTCCATTTGTACCACTACAAAGCACCCTGTTGGGGTTAAAGTATTAAAGAGTCATATATACCGGAATTGGGCATTTCAAAAAGTAACATGGTTACTCAGGTCTGTTGGGCATGAAAGTATCATTTCAGCTTCCTGAGCCTGCTACAGTTTTGTTGGGTTTGTTGTTTGAAAATGGCCTAATGTTTAGCTTTCTGCTGCCCGTCTCCAGTGAAGCACAGGATGTGGTGGCATGGAATCACAGGAAACAGTTTCCTTTCCTGCCTGCTCCCTGATAACTGTTTAGAAAGCTGCACTACATTGCAGCCCATCGCTGAGAAGCCAAATTTAAGAAAAGATTCCATAAATAGGATTTTTTTGCTTAGCCACTTGTTTCACTCCATAGCATTTTTCCCTGTGGCTCCCCCCTACCCCCCTTTCTGAGTATTGTGTAATTCCTATAACCCTTCTTCTCCCTTCCCATTCTAATTCTGAAACAGAGAGACTCTTGCAGAATAATCAGTAAGTTAAACTTGATCTTTAACAGAGTACTTGGCTGAGCAAATGGCTGTTGATATGCTTTGGGAAGGTGAGCTGATATTATGCTTAAAACCTCTAAAAGAAATAGTAATAAACTGATACTGTGATGTAGCCCCAGCCGAGTTTCCAAAACCCAGACAACATAGCTTTTAGATGCCCAAACTCTGGTGTAATCACTTGTTTTGAAATTTCCCTCAGAGAATCCTTTGATGTGGGCTAGGGTTAGAATCTCAGGTTTGACTTGCAGGAGCCATGAACTCTGGGCTGTGTTCCATACGCTGGGTCCTGACCTTGTTTACCCATGTAGTCTTAAATTAAGCCATTTCTTCCACTGTGAATTTTTTGTCAAATGGTCATTATGAAATTGTAGCTTTAAAATGGGAGGTAAAGATTATCTAAACACAGGTTAACAATGGAACTGCAGGGTGTTAATGAAGTGAAAATAAAGGCCTGATAAGCTTTTTAGACTCTGAGTACTCCTGAAAGTGGACTCTTGGTGGACTTAGAGATTTGGCCTTCTGGGCGCTTAACATTTTGAAAAAACATATTGTACCCCCATTAGTCCTCTTAGCCACCCTATTACATGAGGTGATTGTCTTTTCAGCAGTCTTTGTGTGGGGAATCAAATAAAGCTTTATGTTCTGTTCAATGAGGTATTTTTGCTTAAAAAGAGGAGAAAATGAGAACCACTCGAAAGGAAGTAGACACTGATGTCTCAACTTCCCTTGATCATTTATGTAACTCACAAATGCCAAAGGATTGCCTTTTTATTTGCAGGAGCTTGAGTGCCTCCAGGATCATCTCGATGACTTGGTTGTAGAGTGCAGAGATATAGTCGGCAACCTCACAGAGTTAGAGTCAGAGGTAAGCAGTTTGCAGCTCATAGAGAGTGCCCTGTCAGCAGCCTTCCCTTTGTGCTGAGTTATACTGTTTCTAGACTCCTGAGAATGAAGATTCTCTGTGAAACAAAAGAAACCTAGTCATATTCTCCTCACTTGCTTTCTAGAGAAGTATATATTATATTGCTTCCTGAATCCCTTCCCTTGTTTCTCTAGAAAAACATCCTATACACTAGCCATTCAGTTTTATACATAAATTGGAGTCATCACCATGGTTAGACCTGGCTTTTTTTTCCTCCTTAAGAAAAGGTAACAGTTGTGCTTACCTTTAAGTAAAGATAACAACACTACTACAGATTTCTTACTCACATTCAAGAATAGTGCAAGCATTCCTGCTCTCTTATCCTTAGCTCTTTTAATCAGGTCATTTGGTAATGTTTGTATGTTTAATAAAATAAAAGCCTGAGACCTCCAGTTAAACATGGAAGATTGAATGCATGTGTCTATCTATATTCCATCTTAAAACCCACTAAAATATTTAAAATGGATGTTAAAAACTCATAAGCTTACAAGGACATTAAGAATGGGAGAGGAGATGACAAGATAAGAGAAGGCAATAAACTTTTGAAAACTAGAAAGCAAAAAAATGGACTGGTTGAAGAACTGAATATGAAAGAAGCTGACCTCAAGATGTGTTTTCCCACTATGTGCAGTTACTCCCTATCCTTGGCAGAAGAGGTTTCCTCTCTGAAGAGGTTGATAGAGGGATTCTGAATGATGCACAGTGGTGGGCAGGGGAGATATGTTGAAAACAGTAAGATTTATGGAATGAACTATTTGAATTGTGAAAATCAGCAATACATGAAATTGCATCGGCGGTGTATAACTCTTTGCAGGAAGGTGTTATTTTATCAGCTCATGCTCTACGGGGGTTACTCTGCCAAAGGTATTTCATATCTATTCCCCAGAGACAGCAGTTTGTCATCTGATGGGAGGGCAGTGATCTGTATCTGGTTTATAAGCTTATAAACTAAAGATAGATGTCAGTTACCCTGTTTGCATTTTGAACTGCTTAGCATTTTGGAAAACCTCCAAAGGCTTTACATACTCTAATGTTACTGCTAAATGTTTTCACACTCCACCTTTTCTTAATTTTGCCTTCTCTTTTGTTCAGGCACAAGGGAAATCTTCCTCTAGAACATTTGCCTTTCAAAATATAATGTAGGGCCAATTCCGTCTACCCAGGGGCTATTTAATTTAAATATTAGAATTGTTTCCAAATGTATATATTAGATTATTTACCCACCAGATGCTACAGATTCAGAAAAAGAAACTGTCCTTTCTCCTCCCATCCCCACCCCTCCAACCTTGACTCTTTCTAAAGCAGAATTATTAATATATTTAATCTTCTCCAGGATATTCAAATAGAAGCCTTGCTGATGAGAGCCTGTGAGCCTATAATTCAAAATTTCTGCCACGTAAGTGATCCTTGGAGAAACAAGGGTTACAGACAGAACCAAATTCACTGGGACTCACCCCCAAGTGTGTTGAACCTGCCTCTGTCTTCAGCATACATTACTCCAGCTTTGATAAGTTAAACTTGAAAATAAGATCAAGAGAGAGGTACCAGTATCCTGGGCCAACCTTATTTGATTATCCTTTGTAGGTGGCCAGGTATGTGGTTAGCAGTATTTGTTGAGATGCTGTTTATAAGAAAAGATGGAACAGGGAAACCTCTATTAGTTTGGCCGAGTTGTTTCTGATACATCAATCCAGAATTTGTTACCACTAATAGTGGCTTCCCCTTACAACTATCTCATCACACCTCAATGCTGAGTGAATGCTGTTGGTTTATTACTTTATTCACATGTTGAATTACCTAAAGTGTGGAAGTGAGACACAGTGTGAATCATGATAGTCAGGAGGCTATGTTAGATATTATCCCAAAAGCCAGCTGCTGGCATCATCTAAGGAGAGGAATTCAGGTACTGCAGAGTGCATATTCTTGTTAGAGTTTGATGCAGAGTAACTTGGTGATGTAAATTTTATTCTACTCAATGTATATCCTAGGCTTATTTTAAAACAACTTATGATGTATCTTGTTTGCCAAGGCTTCTAGAATTAGTCCCATTTACATTGTTCATGGATTGGGGTCCAGGTTTTATTCATGAACTGTTATAAATGAATGGAAATGTGTACTGCCTTCCTCAGGATGTGGCAGATAACCAGATAGACTCTGGAGACCTGATGGAGTGTCTGATACAAAACAAGCACCAGAAGGATATGAATGAGAAGTGTGCCATTGGAGTCACCCACTTCCAGCTGGTCAGTAACACCTGGCTGTCAGCTTCCTATGTTGGCTGCTTGGATGGTTACTGACTACCTTCCCTTTCAGAACATCACAGCACCTCTTCTGTGAAAAGTCATTTTTCCAAACATACATCCGTTTGATTCTGTTCTTAACAAATGTGGTTTTTATCTACTGTGGCCATGTACTTTGTTAAAACTCGTTGCCGTCCAGTCAGTTCTGACTCATAGTACCCCTATAGGACAGAGTAGAACTGCCCCATAGGGTTTCCAAGCAGCGGCTGGTTGATTCGAACTTCCGACATTTTGGTTAAACAGCTGAGCCCTTAACCACTGTGCCACCAGGGCTCCATATAGTTTGTTAGGCTCCTGGAAGTGCAATGACAAAAGGATATAGCCTGTACTCTTAGGGAACATGTGGTCCAGTGGGGATAGAGACAAGTAAAACGACCATTTCCTCCTTCAGTCACATTACTTGCTTTCGTGAGATATTTTGGCCTGTCTGTTAACAGTTAGTGGGATCTGTTATTTTTTGTTACTGGTCAGTGCAGTGGCCCAAATGTGCGTCAACGCACAGTATGCTAAGCCTTTTTTTTTTTTTTTCTTTTTAAATCATACTACGCAGGTCTAGCATTTGAATAATAAGTCAGACCATACTCTTCATAGCTATCACATTTCTAAAGGAAATGTTCCTGGTATAGCAAGTGCTTCCTTCCCAGAAAACGGAAGTCCAGTTTGCCTCTTTTTGGGACATATAGCATACTTGACTGCCTTCAACAGTTTGTTGTACGTTCATCAAATGTTATTGAGTGTTTTCCAAGTGGTGATGAAACAGATAAAACCCCTGCCCTCATAGACTTTATGTTCTAGTAAGAGAAAGACATTAAAGATAAGGTTACAAATAAATAGACAATCTCTGGTAATTCTATGAGGAAAAATAAAGCAAAGTAAAAGGGTACAGGGTGAAGGAGAAGGGGCTTTAAAAGGGCACATTTGAATAGAAACTTCAAGGAAGTGAGGGAGTAAACCTTGCAAAGATCTGGGAGAAGAGTGTTTCAGGCAGAGGGAACAGCACATGTGTGACTGGAATAGCAAGGAAGCAAGGGTGCCTAGAGAGGGTGTTAAGGAGAGATTGGAGGGTAATAAAGTCAGAGAGAGAGAGAGAGAGACAGAAGGCAAGTCATGCAGAGTCGTGTAAGCAGTCTTCTGAAAACTATATGAATAAAATGGCACCCACCACTACTGACTAAAACGTGCCACAGAGCTTCTGATTTTCTTTCTTGTCTTTCAGGTTCAGATGAAGGATTTTCGATTTTCTTACAAGTTTAAAATGGCCTGCAAGGAGGATGTGTTGAAACTTTGCCCCAACATAAAAAAGAAGTATGTAACTTCTAGTTGACTGTTCTGCTTCCACCAAGTCTTTCTTAGCTACTGAATGAATCTTCAGGATGTCAGGCAAGCTCCTGTTGTCTAGAAGGATTAGCCCTGGAGACCTCCTGTATATCTGCTTTGGTAGTGGGGCAGAATACTTGCCGTTGTCGAGACAGATAATCGTTATAGCTGCCTAGAGGCACAACTGGTTGTAGTTCTTATATGGAGAGCCTGTAGGCTAAAGAAACATTTTGAATTTCTCCGGATTCAAGCTATCTAACTGATAGTTTGTGTACTTAGAGGAGCAAGTTGCCGTGTGAGTTGAAAGAGGTTAACTGACTTCCTCCTGGCATTAATCTATTATGTCATTTTCAGGGAAGCAGCAAAGGCGTGTACTGAGTTATCTATTGAATAAACACGGTTTATTCATTTAAGAATTAGGTCTTAATGAGGAGAGCGATAAGCGTTTACAGCATGGCTGCCCAAATTCTTCCATGTTGCTATTTGAAAAGGCACATTTTCCCTCGTATAAACCAGGTTCCCGTTTTGCTCAGGTTTCTGTGCCTCTCAGGAATGAGTTTTACAGTAAATCAAAGAGGCACAGTCCCAGAGTTAAGAGCAGCATTACTTTGTAGTCACGTTTTTAACAAAGCAAGTGTTGGACTCTACTTGCACACATGTCCCTCTCTGGCCTCCCCTCCAGTCAAGAGTGTAGTCAACATCCACAGGCTGCTGCCGGAGTTTTAGGACATAGTCAAATGATTGTTGCTTTTAGCACTCTAAAAACCAGCGAAAGTGACAGGGAAAAGCATTCAAAAATATGGTAAAAAATGGTGTGGCTCCTGCCTCAGTCCAGCCTCTGCCCTCACGTGTCTTCAGCCAGTCTCAAGCCTTCTCCTTTCCTTGGCAGGGTGGACGTGGTGATCTGCCTGAGTACCACTGTGCGCAATGACACCCTACAGGAAGCCAAGGAGCACAGGGTGTCCCTGAAGTGCCGCAGGCAGCTCCGAGTGGAGGAGCTGGAGATGGTAATGCCTCACAATTTCCATTCCAAGAAACCAAAGGACAGGGTTTTTAGGAAGTTGGGTGGGGGGCTAGGGCAAATTGGAAGACGTTAGCAGCTATTTGGATGGTTAAGACTTGGAGCCGCATGCTAAAATTTAACCATGTGTCAATTAGTTTCTTGATTCACTTTTTTTTTTTTTTTTTTCACTCAGTAAAGATATTTTTTGTCTCACATAATTAGAAGTTCAGCTGTAAGACAAATTATAAACATGGTAAAATCATTGGCTTAATAATGTCCTCAAGGATGGAGGTTCTTTCTTTTTCTCCATTCTGCTGTCCTTGGCATCAGCTTCATCCTAAGGTTGGTTTCCTTCATGGTTACAAGACGGCTGCCTACAACAGTTGGGCCACCTGCTCCATTATTCATATCTAGCAGGGGAAAAAAAAAAAAAGAAAGAAACCTCCTCCCACCATGAAATAAAGATGCATTCCTTCAGTTTGATTGGAAAGGGTCAGCTTCGGATTTGTGCCCACTCACTGAGCAATAGCAGTCTCCAGGGAATGCCATGTACTGATTAGCTTACTGATCAACTGAGGTGAAATGGACACTGGGAAGGCAATCACAGTATTCACTATAGGAGGAAACTACTTCTGAGGTTAAACCCATGTTAAGAAGAAATCTAAGAAATATTCTCAGTATGGTTTGTACTGTGGATCATATTTATTTCACCTCAGTCTGAATAAAAACTAGTAATGAAAACCAAACAAAATTAATTTCTCAAAAGTTGCATTGTAAGATTTTTGCATATAGTGGCAGTGATTCAGTGATAATTCTATTTAAGTGGAGCTGACCTAATTGTTCTATTATATAGTCTTGTTTCAAGCTGGAAGCTTTTGTTCCCTAGCTATGTGCTCAGCTCTTTCTGTAAAATAATAATACTAACAAGAACAGTAGGACCCTATATTTACATAGTAGTTTTAACTTTCTGAAGTGGTTTCCACATATATTATCTTATTTCATCTCACAGCAGTCCTGTAAAGCTGTCAAGGTAAGTGGTAGCATTTCATTTTGCAGAAAAGGTCCGAGTCCATGTAGCTATTTAGTGGCAGAACTGAAACTAAAACCCACTTCTCTCTACTGGACCACCCTGCTGCCACTTTGCTGTGTAGAAGTTGTAGTCACTAACAAGATCCAGTCAGCAGGTAAGTATGTAGAACATTTGACATCTCCAGCTTAAAATAAACTCACTTTTCCATGCTGGCTCCCTCTCATGCAGACAGAAGACATCCGTCTGGAACCAGACCTGTATGAAGCCTGCAAGAGTGACATAAAAAACTACTGTTCCACTGTGCAATACGGCAATGCTCAGGTAACTTTGTTTTTGTTTTTATTTTTTAATTATAAAAGTAATGAGAAGGTGACATTTTAATGATTAATTCTTCACTGATGGGCTCCGTCACATCCTACCTGCAGCCTGCCTATCCAACCTAATCATCCCCTCTTAAGCCAAGCCAGACTACTTTTCAGTCCCCAACAAAGCTCCTTACCTACCCTCCTCTTTGTCTGTTACTTATTTCCTTCCCTGTTTCATGTTGCCCTTCCCCATCGTGTCTGCCTAATAAACCCCTAATCATCCTTCCAATGCCTCCTTCTCTCTGTAGTTTTTCTAGCACTATGTTCCCATTGTGCAGAAGTTCTTAACTAGAGATCACATAAGAATTCACCTATGGAATTTTTTTTTTTTTTTTTTTTTTAAATACACAGAACAGAGTCCTACCCATAATCTCTGGGAATGAAGGGCAAGCGTTTTGTTGTTGTTGTTGTTGTTTTGTTTTTTAATGTTCTCCTGGTAACTCAGTTACTCCTTCTAGTTAAGGTCATTGCTGTGGTGCTTTAGCTTTTCAGATAATTGCTTCATTGGCTTCTTGCATCTAATATTGCTGATGCAAAGTCTGATGTCATTCAGATTCTCATTTTCTACAAAGAATCCTATAATTTCACTGTGGTGTGATTAAGTCTGGGTTTTGTTTTCTTTATCCTGATTGGCCCTTTCAATCTCAGAATTTCTCCAGTTCTGGGACATCGTCAATCATTCTTCATTCAGATACTGTCTTTCTTTTCTTTCTTTTTCGGACCTTTTATTAGCTGGATCATATGAACCTCTCCCCCATGTCTCTTAACTTTTTCTTTCATGTTTCCATTTCTTTGTCTCTTTGTTCTTCATTGAGGTTTGTCAGTTCCATTTCCCAGATTGAAAACTTTTTTTTTTTCAGCTTTTTCCATTCTGCTCTTTAGAGAGACCACAAATTGAGTTTTTAATTTCAACAATTGCATTTTTTAGTTCTAAGATCTCTAACTGGTTCTTTTCATAACTACCTGTTCTTGATTCTTATTTACCATTTCCTCCTGTATTGCTCAAAGGATATTAAATATATTTTTGAATTCTCATTTCGATTGCTCTGTTGCCTCTTTTCCCCTCAGTTTTGTGTCCTTGCTTTATTGCATTTATCATCTTATGGCATTGTTGTTCTTAGGTGCCGTCGAGTCGATTCTGACTCATAGCGACCCTGTGTACAACAGAACGAAGCACTGCCCATTCTTGCACCATCCTCACAATCGTTGCTATGCTTGAGCCAGTTGTTGGAGCTACCGCATCAGTCCATCTCACCGAGGGTCTTCCTGTTTTTCGCCAACACTCTACTTTACCAAGCATGAGGTCCTTCTCCAGGGACTGATCCCTCCTGATAACATGTCCAAAGTATGTGAGATGTAGTCTCTCAATCCTCACTTCTGAGGAGCATTCTGGCTGTACTTCTTCCAAGACAGATTTGTTCATTCTTTTGGCAGTCCCTGGTATATTCAGTATTCTTCACCAACACCATAATTCAAAGGCATCAATTCTTCTCTGGTGTTCCTTATTCATTGTCCAGCTTTCACATCCATATGAGGTGATTGAAAACCCTACAGCTTGGGTCAGACACACATTAGTCGTCAAGGTGACATCTTTGCTTTTTAACACTTTAAAGAGGTCTTTTGCAGCAGATTTGCCCGTTGCAGTGTGTCTGTTGATTTCTTGACTGCTCCTTACCATGGGTCTTGATTGTGAATCCAAGTAAAATGAAATCCTTGATGACTTCAGTCTTTTCTCTGTTTATGATGATGTCCCTTATTGGTCCAGTTGTGAGGATTTTTGTTTTCTTTATGTTGAGGTGCAATCCATACTGAAGGCTGTAGTCTTTGATCTTCATCAGTAAGTAGTTCAAGTCCTCTTCGCTTTCAGCAAGCAAGGTTGTGTCATCTTCATAATGCCCCATTCTTCATATAGTCTGGCTTCTTGGATTATTTGCTCAACTCTTGGTGATTTTTATTGTGCCTTGAGGATTTCATTGAAGTCTCATGGCTCTATTCTACAGTCCTCACTGCTGCAGCTTCTCATCTGCTTTCCTTCTTTATCTTTTTTATAATACCTAAAAGTTGGGTGTAGGAAAGGGGAGACTTCAGGATATACTTAATCTGCTATCTTAAAATCCATCGCATGGCACTTTATGCTTTTATGTTTAGCACTCATCTTTTTTTAAGTATAGCTATTCATTTATATAAGTTTGTCCTGTGAGACTGTATTTGTCAAGGGTAAGGATTGGGTCTGATTCATAGCATCTAATACAGTCTACTCTCATGTGATAAATGATCAATAATTGGTGAATTAGACTGAACTTCCTGACTTGTGCCACTGTCTAATCATTGTTCTTGATCCGGGCACATGCAGACAGCCTAATGTATGCTCCAAAAGGAATCTTGAAAAGGAGCAGCTCTAGAGGGCGGAAGAAACCAGGAATCCCAAGTAGCTTTCCTTCCCTTTGGACTCCAGTGCTGCCTGCTACATTCTTAATTTGTATACAGTTTGGTTTGTTATTAGCCCTAAGTTTGTGGGTTTATAAGTATAATTCTCCTTAGACAGGAAATCTTGATTCCCATTGCCTGGGAATTAGAAACGAAACATACTTAGATAGAAAAATAGGGGGCTCACTAAGACACTTGAGTGCTTCACAGTCAGAATACATGGATTATCAATCCCTGACACACCCTTCAACTTGACCATACTTCTTATGCATTAGATTATTGAATGCCTGAAAGAAAACAAGAAGCAGCTAAGTACCCGTTGCCACCAAAAAGTATTTAAGCTGCAGGAGACAGAGATGATGGACCCGGAACTAGACTATACACTGATGAGAGTCTGCAAGCAAATGATAAAGGTAAGGAATCCAAAACCAAGGGCTGAGTAAGTAAAGGTAAGTAAAATGACAACAACAACATAAACTTCTTTAAATTTCAGAGAATATTTGTATAATCTGCTAATTTCAGCCTCTTTTATACAGCTAAGACAGTGTTTCTCAGAGTGTGGTCCCTAGACCAAAGCGTCTTCATAATCACCTGGGAACTTGCAAATTCTTTAGTCCCATTCAAATCTACTGAATCAGAAACTCTGGGAGTAGAGCAGACAGTCTGTTTAAGGAGCCCTGCAAGTGATTCTGATGCGTGCTCAAGTTTGAGAATCACTGAGCTGAGATGGCTTTGACTTTTGAGGTACAAGTAAATTTATGCCCAATAAATATAAGCTTGGTTTTGAAGGAAGTAAATGGTAGGTATACTAAGAACACCAGTATTGAACTTCCTGATCATCCATCTACTCAAAATATTTTTGTATCCTGCAGGTTGTTTTGTTTCATTTACTCCTCTAGTGAATGTGTTCTCTTGCGTCAGAGCTGAGTACCTAGATTTAAGTTCCATGATCTATCCACATATACATAAAGAAATTTATGGTCCTAGCCCCTTATTTCAGCTTTCCTTTAAAACAAAATGCTACTTTTCACCCTGTCAAATAAATTCTGAAGATGATTTTGAAAGTTAGAAATGTCAGGCTCTGCTTTGAGAGAGCTCCGTAAGAATTTAATGGCTTTTATAAAAATCAGTCAGTGATCCAGGTTCCTATATTAAGATATCAATAGCTTATAATCATTTACACTTTAGAGAACTGGAAACGGAGCACTGGGAAGGGAGGCTTGATGCTCAAGGGTCTCTCCAGAGTTTATCAGACACTGTAACATTTAAAGACTTGTAGTTTAGCAAGTAGAGACGAGCTTATTACTAGTCTAAAATGAATCTCTGCCTTAAAGGACAATAATATGTACACAGGGGCCAACCCCACAGTGTTTGATAGGATTATAGCCCCTGGAGTTAAGAGGTGAACCAAACTGGGCCCTTACCCCACATGCTTTTTCACATTGGTTTGTGGGTAATTCTTAGGTTTTCCCACCGGAGTTGGGTATAGATATGTCTTGAGGGCTACATGGTCACCTGGTAGAATGTTATGCTTAAACAATATTTAAGCTCATAAGATCAACCCTATGTAATGTAGAAAACAGTGAGTGGACAGAAATGTGGGAGAAAATGGGTAAAAAGAGACAAGCTTGCGGCCAGGTGCTTGTTCAGGCTTAGCCAATTCTCTGGTGCCTAGTGATAACCTTCAGGCTGCTTCTTTCATAAGCATTCCAGTAGATGTAAGAGTGATCTCAGATGGTGCTAATTGCCATATTTGGATAACTGTATTATAAAAACTTTGTTTGCAGAGGTTCTGTCCTGAAGCAGATTCTAAAACCATGTTGCAGTGCTTGAAGCAAAATAAAAATAGCGAACTGATGGATCCCAAATGCAAACAGATGATTACCAAGCGCCAGATCACCCAGAACACAGGTAGCCTGGCTTTCCTGGTCCTGCTGAGTATATAGCTGAAATGGAATTGAGTGGGCACAGAATTACCTAATTAAGCTACAGGTGGTTTGTTGCCCATGAATTTTAAGGGCAAGAGTCTGGATGTAAGGAAAATGGCTTACTCCTCCTTTGAAGAGGATCCAGAAGAATGGAATGAAAGTCATGGGAAACAGGAAGTTAGGAAAAAACAGAAAACCGCCCTTGAAGGGCCTACCAAACGAATCAGGGCTGATGTCCCCTGCGAAGAAACACCTACAGATTTATAAAACGTCATGCATGTAGCAGGAGAATATGTGGGTAATCTTGTTTTAGAACAGAGAAATACAGCTCTCAGTTGCGAGATCTTGTAACTTAATACACAAGGTGTGTTAGATATTTTCTTCTTGGTATTTTCAAGTATATCTATTGTAGGGAAGGTTGCTGATGTCTGCTTGATTTTTGTGAGGATTACTTAGAGTATTAGGACCACAAGACCCTGCAGAGCTGCTGCAGAATGGAGGAATCCCTGGAGATGTCCAGATCTACTGTTTTACCAAATCTTATTGCTGATTAAAAACAGTGTAGTGAGAGCTCAGGAAATATTCATTGAATAAACTCATCAGTGGTTGTAGTCATGGTCATGTATATAATATGCCCCTTTTTGGAAGGTAGATCTCTAAAAATTTGTTAATCTAGGCGGAGTATTTTATCACATGCTTAACCACTATCTGTTCTAGATTACCGCTTAAACCCTGTGCTAAGGAAAGCCTGTAAAGCTGACATTCCTAAATTCTGTCATGGAATCCTGACTAAGGCCAAGGACGATTCAGAGTTAGAAGGTCAAGTCATCTCTTGCCTCAAACTGAGATATGCCGACCAGGTAAACTGGCCTGGGCTCTCCACAGAAGTGTATATATGGAGCCACCTCTGCCCCTGAGAGTATTCCCTTTTTGAAGTCCCTGGCTTGCTCCTACTTTTCCAAGACTTTTTCATACCTTCCCTATCCAGGGGCTAAGGGACCAAATAAAAGCTGAAATTTTCTAATAGGCTGATTTATGCTCCCTTTCTCACATGTAGCGCCTCTCTCCAGACTGTGAAGACCAGATCCGAATTATTATCCAAGAGTCTGCTCTAGATTACCGACTAGACCCTCAGCTCCAGCTGCATTGCTCAGAAGAGGTAAGATTTGGGTGCAGAATTGGTTGTCAGCAGAGCTGATCAGAGAAGCTATTGTTGAAGAATTCTTTACTGTGCTTCCTTTCCCTTCAGCCCTGAATCTGTGGTTAGTTGAAGGCCCATCTTCTAGGCTCTCCATTGTCTTCAGTTCTGATTTCTATAACACTGAATTAGACTTGGCTTTAGTGCTGTCACTGCACAACTTTATTTCCATATTTCTGTATTGAACAAGGGTATTCTTTTATTTTACCTATCTAGATATAATTTGTTCTTTCCTTCTCCTTATTCGTCATGGTCAGCCCAGGACATCTCAAGTCTTGCCGTAAAGGTAAAATTGCTCCCATAACTGCTCTAAAGAAATGTCTGTCCTTGGAAATTATTAGACTTCCTAGCTTGAAAAGGACATGTGGAGAACCCTGTTCAACATATGTCAGTTTTAGGGGATCATAGCTAAAGATATTTCAAAGAAACTTACTCAGAACTATCTAAAGAAGTTTAAGCTTTTCATCTTTGCATGGGCTTTGTTTCAGGACTCCTCTGTGTGTGTGTGCATGCTTCCAAGTTGTGAATCTGGGTTGACCCTCAGCCTCTGTAAAAGGCAGGTTTTTGCTTTTAGTATTTTACTCGGCTTTATAACCTTTCTTCTTTTGGAACCAGGTAGTAGCCATCTTTGTGACAAGTCCTGGGACAGTCTGACTGAAATCTCAGGGTAGGCAGCATAAAGATATGTTTGTACTGATTTTGGACTCTGTGTGCCAGTCATTGTGAAGGAAAACAGAGCCCATCCAATACAAGAGAGAGGGGAGTGAAATCCACGACTCTGTTTGACGAACCCTCAGCACATGTGGTCAGAGGATCACCAAATCGACATGTTTAAGAAACCATGGTTTCTGGTGATAGCGGGGTCATCCCTCACTTAGAAAGCAGCAGTGACTCATTATGAGGCAGCACCAACACTGCACTGTCCAGAACTTGTTGGAATCAGCACACTCAACAGCTTTTGAAACCTTTTGCTCATTTCTCGTGCTCAATGAGGTGGCCTTGTTTTGTGTGTGTCTCCTGAACAGATCTCTAGTCTTTGTGCCGAAGAAGCAGCAGCCCAAGAGCAGACAGGTCAAGTAGAAGAGTGCCTCAAAGTTAACCTGCTCAAAATCAAAACTGAGTTGTGTAAAAAGGTAACCATTATCACCTTTTTAACCCTCACTTCCTTCTTTTTCCTCTTTTCTTCCCTTTAATGCTGTAGTCTGCACATCTTAATTATAAAATCTAAAATCCACACCTTCCTTTGCAGAATTCTATGCTGTTCCTTCTAAACCAAACTTTAATTTGGCCCTTGACCATTAATCGTCTATAACTTGAATGATAAAATTCCACAATAATGTACTACAGTTTCTTTCACATGTACTAATTCTGTATGAATATGTTTCATCTGCCATTACTAGACCTTTTTTTAAAGGCACCGTGAGTGCAATGGAGCCCTGGTTAGCTCAGGCTGCTAACCAAAAGGTCAGCAGTTTGAATCCACCAGCCACTCCTTAGAAACTCTACAAGGCAGCTCTACTCTGTCCTATAGAGTCACTATGAGTCAGAATTGACCTGACGGCAACGGGTTTGGGTCTTTTTTTGTTTGTTTTGGTGAGTGCAATGCCAAAGCAAAATGTCAATACCAGTATATCAATAAGTGTTCAACATTCATAAAAATCAGTCAAACTAAAACTTATAGAAAAATATGACTGCTAAGTATAAATTATCTTACAAAATTAAAAATGAAGTAATATTTAATCTTTTTTAAAAAAGCTTTCTCTTTTTTAAAAAAAAAGTGTTTCAGTGACATCATTGTCAAATTGATGAGAAAGTGGTGTGCAAATTTTTCAACTGCTAAAAAAGTTTCTGATTCCACTTGGTCTGGGGAATGGTAGGAGTTGGTTAAAAACTAAATCGAGTTATTTTCCTTTGGCTCCTTTATCATTACTTTGAGAGGACTTTTTGGGCAATATTTGGATTTTGTTTTTGGGTTTTGTTATTGTTGTTTTGCAGGCACTCCAGCCTTTCTATTGAGAGCAAACTGTAATTTTTGTTTAAGAAAGCCTTTCTGGTCTGTCTTTTCCTTCTTTAATTTCATCATGTATAAATGGAGAGTCTGGCAGGGTGCTGTCAGTACTTATGTTTGTATTCCTCTTGTTCAGAAAACCTTTAAACTCAAGAAAGCATTTTTCTTGTAGTCAGTCTTCTTTTCCTTTTGAGGGTAACAGTGCTAGAGTGAAACACCTTGTAAGCAAGTACACCTTTGTTTGACTAGGAATCTTAATCACTTATATCTTTGTCACTTTGTAGCATATCACTCTGATTTTCAGATTTCTTAAAGTAACAAAATAACTGTATTATACCACTAAAAATACTAAATTTAGGTACTTCAAAATAATACGGCATACCAGATACCAAAAAACCAAATCAGGTCTTAAAATCATTAAAGGGTAGAGACCATCTCATCTTTTTATCCCCTGCTTTACTTAGCAAACAGCTTTGCATGCACTAGATCTCAGGATGTATTTATTAGTTAAATTGGATGCTACTGCATTCTTTGCATCATTGCCACCTATCCCAGAGTAATCTCTGTTGTTAACCCTCAGCCTTCCCTCCTTGATTTTTTTGTTTGTATATGAAGTACTTACAGGCAACCGATTTGATGCATTTGCTCAATAAAATTTCCCTCTGCAATCGTCTTCCTTTCCCAGGAAGTGTTAAACATGCTGAAGGAAAGCAAAGCAGACATCTTCGTGGACCCAGTTCTTCATACAGCTTGTGCCCTGGACATCAAACATCACTGTGCAGCCATTACCCCTGGCCGAGGGCGTCGTAAGTCACTCCCAACTCAGTTTTGTGTTCACTCTGACCTTATCTGAACTATTTCGGAAAGAGTAAAGACTTCCCCCTAGACATCAGTTGCAACTACTCTGATCTGTAGGTATACAGCTCAACCACAGACAAAATCCCTGTGGACCTGGTTGATGCCAGGACTAGGCCTGTATAGCAAAATGAACTTAGGATTAGTCCTGCAAGTGTGAACTGCCCTAGCCATGACCAGAGCTACAGAATTGATGGAAGAGAAGGAGTTGTCAGTTATTTATTAGGGAAACAAACGTTAAGCCATCACCATGACCTTTATTCTCCCCTTTCCCAAACTGGAACAGCTTTGTCAGCTTCGCCAGACTGGACTCAGTAGACAGGTTCTGTGTGAGGTTGGGACCAGGGCAGCTGTAAAAGTTGTGTCTGAGCCAGGCATGCCCAATAAAAATGGAAGAAGTTTTAAGAGAGATTCTGGACAGCCAGCCCTGGAAGTTAAGTACCTTTCCTCTCCCTGTTGGACCTTGGGTCAGGTTTCCTGGAATGGGTTTAACTTTGTTTAGCCCACAGATCTGAATTTTCTGGTGCTCGGATGCTCTGCTCCCCAGCCTTTCAGGACTTTCTCTGTTCTGTAGTTTCAGACCCTTCTGCTTATCCTTTTCCTTCCACAGAAATGTCCTGCCTTATGGAGGCCCTGGAGGACAAGCGAGTGAGGTTACAACCTGAGTGCAAAAAACGCCTCAACGACCGGATTGAAATGTGGAGTTATGCAGCAAAGGTAATGACCCAGAAAATCTCCTAAAACAGCCATCTCTTCTGTCAGTTTCCCAGTCTCTTCAAGATCATTGACGGGTTTTTTTGTCTTTGTTGTCAGACTGGCTGTAAGTGTATATGAAAAATCTGTCAGTGAACCTTTTCTTTAAAACTTCATGGCTGTCCATGAGCCTGGAGCCCCATCTCCTTTTGCACCGGGGTTGTGTCTGCATGGCTCTGCCAAGGCCACTACTTTCTGCCCTCAGTTACCCTCAGTTAGCGATTGAAAAATGAGTCACCCAAAGGAGGGATGTAACATAAGCCGACCATGCAGTTATTACTTGCCCAAATTCAAAGAGAAAACAGACCTCAGGCCCATGGGAAAAGAAAGAAATTCCACCTCCTCTCCCTTGTAGCTTGTGTTTTTAATTTCACAGAGTCTTTAGAAGAATATGTATATGAGACTAGCCCTCAGCTAGCCTGGAACAGGGAGAATAATAGAAATGATGAGCCATTTGTGAACGTGTGTGGTACCCAGGCTGGGGGGATATTTTTCCTACAAAAATTCAGCCTCAGTGAGAAGAATAACAGTTCTCATGTCTACATTGTTTTGTAGTTTACAAACACTTTGATGGATATATTACCTCTTTTGAGCTTTGAAATAATCCTGTGAGGTAAGGCGAATGATTATTTCCTCACTTCACAGTGGAGAAAACCGTGACTTCAGAGATTATGACCTGCCAGAGGTTCCTCAGTGAAAGGTCACATTTCTGGATCCGTGCTGTTTGTGTCACCCCACAGTAGAATAGACATTTCCAGTTACCTTAAGTGCACAGAGTGACCATGGGGCTTACCTCTTTTTCCTGGTTAATTCCTCCTGTCACTCATATGCTTAAAGGTCAAGGGGAACAAGGCAAGAGGGAAAGAGCACAGAAAGTCTTCATACCTAGACATGAGGGAATGAGGGGAAGGGACCATAATTGTCACAGTGGCAAGCACTTCTCCCTCTTCTCCCAAGGGAAAAGAGGTAGCTTTGAAGACCTGGTTAGATGAGGCAACAGAAACACTAAATTCATTCATTCTCTCCTCACTGGTTTCCACTCCCTTGAGTTGCTTATTAGCATTCCTTCAGACTGCTTGTTTTTTGCTGGCAAATGTAAATACTGATGCTCAAATTGAATTGATCTCAAGCTTCCCCTGCTGTGTTCTGTGTACATGAGATGAGCATAGAAGATGCTCAGCGCTCTCTGGGCCAGCCCTTTTCAGGTACCCAGGCAAATATGAAACTACTGACTCAGAAGAACAGGTTTGTGTGCACCTGGGGAAACTTTTGGTCCTGGTTCTTCCATAGTGGGCTGCTGTGGAGGTTCATTTGAGAAACCATTGTGGAAAAATGAGGATGAAAACTGGTTAGACTTTACGTGTCCAGATTGGGGAGGTTGTTTAAGTATATTCAGTTTAGCCCACATTTGCAAATTATTGATTATTGATGTAGGGGAATGTTTATCATATAATGCTGAAGGAAAAAAGTCATAATACAGAATTAACATACAACACAACCTCAACTTGTTTGTATTTAAAAAGATAGCAAACAAAAAATATGAAGAATGTGTAAGAAAATATAATTTATAAGAAGCTGTGGCCTTCTGCAAGTCACTTAACCTCCCAGGCCTCTGGGTCTTCATCTGTAATATGAAAGTAATAAAATCTACTTGCTAGGATTGCCGTGAAGAGGAAATGAATGAAAACATGTGCAGGGCCTGACTTGTATTATTACGTTAGCAGTGGTGATCACTGTGGTGGAACTGTGGGTGACTGCATCTCTTTGTATTTTTCTGTATTATTTTTTTGTGGTAGATATACACAGTTCTGTGATCATGAAAAAGAGCTGTAGCTCTGTGTTTGATTTTCTTGTTCCCTTCCCTCCCTCCCCAAAAGAAAGGACATCGATTGAACTAGGAATCGAGGGTGGCAAGTTAGTCTGAGCACTGCCACCAGCCCAGTTATCTCTCAGAGTATGATGTTGCTACGTGTCCTTACAGGTGGCCCCAGCAGATGGCTTCTCTGATCTCGCCATGCAAGTGATGACATCCCCATCAAAGAACTACATTCTCTCTGTAATCAGTGGGAGCATCTGCATATTGTTCCTGATTGGCCTGATGTGTGGACGTATCACCAAGCGAGTAACACGAGAGCTCAAGGACAGGTAGAGCCGTCTTGACCACCAAAGGAACTACCTGTCCAGTGCCCAGTTTGTACAGCCCTCCTGTATAGTGTACCTATTCACCTCACTCTTCTAAGAGGTGACATCAACACCCATGTTAGAGCAGCAGCAGGTAGCCACTGCATTGTCCTATTTCAGACGTCATCCATGTCCATGGTGTCCTCCTCGTTCTCAGCCATTTGTGCAGCATCAGCACCTGGCCGCTTCGGTTATTGCCTTTATTGGCAAACTTTGGGTTACCTGCCCGTAGGCAAGTCTCTTATACCAATGGAACTACCAGTACTTCCAGAACCAACTCACCTGACCTGCAACTCATGATTTTTTTTTTTTTTTTTAAAAAAAAAAACACCAAAAAAAAGAAAGCAATTTTTAGAAAGGAAAAAAAATGTATATAGTACCACATCTCTTCCAGGCTTGATTTGGGCAATGGGGTTATGTCTTTTGTGTGACTGTGTAAAGTAAAGGCAGGACTTTAGAGGGGAAGCACACCACCCAGTATACTCTTAACTGGGGTGTCTTGCTCATTTCTCAAAAGCACCTTCGGGCCATGTCAGGCCATGGACATCACCCACGAGTGGGAAACCACTAACCAGCCTGCTCTGGGTCCCCTTTTCTTCTGCTGAAACAGTAATGCCTTCAGTTCCCACTCTAGGAGAGCCACTGCTGGTGAAGACCACAAGGCCATGGGTATTTCTGTGATTCCTCACCTCAGTGAAGTACAGCACGAGCCTCCCTAGGCCAGGGGCAAATGGGTTGGGGAGAGGATCAAAAGTTCATGAAGCCCATCAGTCCTTCGAACTGTATTGACAGGCTGGATTCTTACTCTCCAGGTTGCAGGCTCCCAGTAATCTTCCTTCTCCAGGATAGTGCAGGACTTCTGTGGGTTTGGATTGACCCTGCTGAGGTAGCAGTTCTTCCAGAAGTCCTCAGCTTCCTCGAGAGGCACTGACTAGGAGGAAGGGTTCCTTTGACACGTGGATGGGGGGAGGGGCAGGGCAGGAAGAAAGAACGGGTTCCATTCGCTCTGCTTTATTTTTCAGGCTCAAATACAGGTCAGAGACAATGGCATGGTCTCAGGGTGTGGCTGGCAGTCCCACCTGACCTTTCTGTAGGCTCAAGGCAAGCTTCCAAGACAAGCTCCTTTATGCCTCTACATGGAGAGGGTCTGAAAAGTGATTACATTAAAAGATGAAGGGTTTTCTCCATTTTTTTTTTTTTTTTCCTTTCTATTCATTTGCTGTGTATACCCACTCCCTTAGGCGTTGGTTAAATGCCTTTCCAGAACCTGAGCTTTGTAGAAGCAATATTCCTGGCTTTCTTTCCTCTTTCCTCCAGTGTGGGGATCGCAGGTTCGGGATATAAAAAGGGAGGAGTCCAGGCATCATGGTTCAGTCCTGGCATACCTTTGAATGAGTTTGGGGCATGAAGTCACCATGGCTGCTCAAGAGGGCAGCATGTACAGTAGGAGATATATTTATATAATATATATTTTATTAACCTGTTAGATGTCCACAGAATATTCTAAATCATGTGCCTAAAACTGTCCACATAGACCAAGGCCCATTCATGGTGCCCTTCCTTCCCCTGCCTCCCCTTTGCCACTGTCCACATTTGCTGCGGTAACTAAAGCAACATTTGTCTTCCCTGAAATGTGTTCAAATTCAAGGTGGGAGCATGTCAATTTGTGGATCAGCAGATCCAAATCACTCCTCATCTCACCTGACTGACGTATATTTGAATACTGTGGTTTTCTTCTTTTTTCTTTTTTGCTACCTTTCCTGGAGGCAGTGGGTTCCAGAAACCAGCTGTGTATCCCCCCTGCTTAGGGTAATACTTCACCAAGGGGAGCTACTAAGCTGCTTGGTCCCTCAGCCCTGCTCTTAGGGGCTTCCTGATAGTCAGCAACTGTCCTGGGATTCTTCAATCTCATAAAACTTGAAACTCTTGGAGAACATGCTGCATACCCTATCACCACCACTGCTGGACTGAACTGAACTGGTCCAGATATTCCTTCTCCAGGGGCTCCCATCTGGGTGATGGGGGCTGCTGAGGCTTTGCATTGAAAACTGGGAGTGTTGGATTGAGAACTAGGAATGTTATCTAAATGCAGGTGCCCCCTCCCTGACATGTCTGGCATGGCTTACAGGATAGGGTTAGTGTTCACCACTTACTGAGGGTGGGGGCTGCCATGCTGCATCTCTCCCAATATATGTGAAGCATTCCTATAGTTCTAACGTGTCTCGATAGTTTTGTTCTTTTTTAACTGAGAGAAGATTCCATTAGTTATCTGCGGCAGGTTTGGAAGTTTGAAAAGGTATTACGTTCAGGAAACATTTGTCACCTTTAGAAATGGTCAAAATAGAAGCAATAACTCTGATAGTATCTTTAACTGCTTTTTGCAAGACAGAATTTCACCATCCTACTGGGAATAGTTTTGTGTGAATGGTTCTTAAAAGTCCCCAGGCAGTATCCTGAGCAGGTGTTCTAATCCAAGGGACCCAGCACCATCTGAACTGGCAGCCCAGCCACAGCCATTCTGTACCTCATTTGGCACAGTAAAGTAGGTTCGGGACCACCTCCGGTTACTGGACTTGTAGGTTAGTCAAGGGTATGAATCAACTAGTTGAGAATTAGGAAGAAGAGGAAAGTGTAACCCTAGCATAGGAACCAATGATCGATTTTGGCCTTTATCTCTTCTCCTACAGTCTAGCCCATGAACAATAATATAAGTAGCAGGTAGGGGTTTTTTTTTTGCCAAGGCCAAGTGATTGCTCAAGGCTCTGAGCATTTGCTGAAGACTACAGCAGCTCACTCCAGTATCTCAGGGACTCTTACCCTTAGTGTGCTGTACTCCAGAGGCATCAGGAGTCTCCTGAGCTGAAGTACTGCAGTACAGGAAATCAGAAATCTGGGCAAAAGTCGAGAACAAGACTAACTGCTTCACCTCAAACAGAGCTGCTCCCACAGAAGGGCAGCTCTGAGTGAGGCTTTCACCTCGCTGTCCCCAGCCTTGCTCTGCTGTTGCTGCTGTCCCAGCAAGCAGCACTGAGACAAGAGCCACCCCAAACATTTGGGTTCACTCCAGTGGGAAAGCCCCCTTCTCTGCATTCCCTGGAGACCCTCTGGCTGTCAGTCCCAGTCACAGCCCCAGTTCTGTGGCTCCAGTCAGCTTGTTCTGAGCCAGTGTACACTTAGAAGCTAGGGGGATTCTGGGATGGCCAATTAAGTCATGTTCAGTGAGCAGGTGGTGACTAGAATCCATTGGAAGCCTTTGACTATCTCATACCCTAAACTTGGTCTTCTGAGGAACAGTAAGCAGCTCGGGTGCAGGGGTGGGGAAACACCGCTTTGCTAGAGGTACAACAGAAAATTACTGTCAGATGTCATTTCTTCCTGTTTCCCGAAGTCACCTAACAGAAGAATCCAATGGTGAAGAGGACTACCCAGTTCTTATATATCCAGACTTCTAGAAATGTCTCCCATCCTCCCTTAGTCCAGGTTTCTGGTCCTGCCCCTGTCCCAAAGATCCCCACTGTGAGAGTCATCCAGGGAGGGGTAAGTTGCTTCTTTGGACTTCGTTTCTTAGCTGGTCTCAAGTCTCTATGAGAAAAGCCCTTCCCTTCACATTCATTTCCCACAAAGTAACTATTTGCTACATATAACTTACTCTAAGTAAGCAGATAAGGAAAAAGAAGCTGGAATAGAGACCCTGGGACGTCAACCAACCCAGCCACACAATCCTGGCACATTCAACCTAAATTTTGGCCATGGAACAGAGAGAAGACTATGGCATTTTGCCTGTGTTTACTTATATTTCAAATTCTAATGAATTTGAAAACCTCAAAGATCAGAATGCTCTATTTTATTTCTCACCATTTGGACAGCACCTATGTACTTTTATAAAATGTAGCATTCTAGCGCTGTGAGTTTCTCCTGGGCTTCTGGGGATACTTCTTTCTCCTCTCCTAATTCTTGCCCTCTTTACCACTAGTCTTTGATTCCCAAAGGGTCTGGGCCAGAGGATCTGATGTTTTGGCCTCGTTCCCTCTCATCTGTCTTTAGTTGACCATCCCTCTAGCTACACTCCTTCTTGGTCCTCCTCCCTCCACTGGGGCCAAGGTCACATGTTAGGGCAAATCCACCTTCCCACTCAGACCTTAGATAACAGATAACTAGCAAGCCCAGACTGAATCTTCAGGGTGACAGACTCCCCTAAACCATCTGGCGAGATCACTGTGGGGACCACGAAATTGTTTCTCACTGGAGTACAAAGGTGGGACCATCTATTTAGAGCTGGTGGTGAAAGGATCCTGACAGGTGGCGTCCTCCTTCCCCTGCCCCGTCATCCCCCACAATGCACAGTAAGGGTGTTGGGAGGTGCATATCGAGGAACTCTTCCTGGGCAAGGAAAAACTCAAGACAGTGCCTCTATATTCTGCTTTTTGCCTTTCCCCCAAGAGGACTGACATCTGGACCCCAGAGCCCAGCAGGGCGCTACACCACGCAGGCCAGGTAGTTTGAGCAGGACCCCGCCCAAACTGCAGTGCACCGGATGCAGTGCCAACAGGAGGGCTGGCAACAGGCAGGCTTCCTGAGTGGCTTCTCCCAGCACAATCTCCTGGGTCAGTCCTAGCAGGAAAACAGACTGCACAGCAAATGCTGTGAGCGCTTAGGCCTTTAACTTTTTTTTTTTTAAGAAAGAAAAAAGAAAATTAACAAACCTCTTTTGTAAATGGTTTTCCTTTCTATGTACAAAATCCTGGCAGTTCCTTGTTTTTACATGTTCATGCTATGTAATTTTGAGATGTTACTGAGATTCTGAACATAATGTGCATTTTTTTCTGTACAGATGAAATGGGAGAATTTAATAAAGAGTTTGCAGGTTTTTACTTGTTAAATCTTCTCTCTGGTCACTGGGAGGAATCTCCAACCACCTGTTCTGCTAGTAGAAGTTTGTGAAGCTATAAACAATGACTGTGAACTAGCCTACTGATGCTCACAAAACCTTGCTGATAAGGTTTTCGGTCTTCTTGGCTAATTAGGTCAAGCAGAATAGGACCATAGAACTTTTTGAGGAAAGGGCACCTCGATCCTCTTGTTCTGTGTATGCTAGTGGCAGAGCTGGAAGTTGAATTCACAGTTCTCGGGCTGAAGTGTCCAGAATGATTCATGTCATGAGGCTCCCTCCTGAGGAGAGCACATGCCTGGAACCTCTCCCTGTAGACAATCCAGGTGTCTGTAGATAAACCTGGTCTCTATTGGCCCATCAAGGCCCAGAAGTAGGCTGCATTTTTTTTTTTTTCCAGTGCCCTCCTATTCCCCTTTTCAGTCCTCTCCTCTCCATTCCAGCAGCCCAGTCCCTGGGATCAGTGATCTTCACTGTGACACCCTTCCTGAGCCTTTTCTTCCACTTTCTCCCACTCTGGGCAGGTGTTAAAAATGAATACTTAAGGAATTTTCATGTTAGCAGTGTTTTCACGAAGCAGTAATGTCAGTACTGATTCAAGTAGTAGGATACTCTCAACGAAAGAGATGGTAACCTGGGACCCAGGGTTTCTTCTCTGAATTCAGATCAGCAGCTGTCACTTATGAGGTGGTTTCGAGTCAATTCTGACTCATGGCGACCCCACGTGTGCAGAGTAGAACTCCTCCATAGGTGTTTTCAAGGCTGTGCCCTTTCAGAAGTAGATCACCAGATCTGTCTACCAAGATGCCTGAGTGGGCTTGAACCACCAACTTTCTGGCTAGTAGTCAAAGCGCTTAACTGTTTGTGCCACCCAGGGACTCCTTATAATGTGGTAGCCCTTTGTATAAAATACAGTGGTTAAGAGCTTAGCTGCTAACCGGAAGTTCGGCAGTTCAAATCCACCAGCCGCTCCTTGGAAACCCAATGGGGCAGTTCTACTCTGTCCTATAAGATCACTATGAGTCAGAATTGACTCAATGGCAACAGGTTTGGTTTTTTGTTTTTGTATAGAGGAGTAGAGGCTAGGAGAAGGTGAAGAATAGACGAGAAAAGGAAGAAGAACTTGGGAGCCTTCTGAGTCCTAACTGCAAATATCCTGTCTAGGGAGCTTTTGGCAGCCATCAGACCCTGAATATGAGGAATCTGGTACTATATGCCCTTGAGAGTCATGAAGAGGCCACCCTGCTTTAGTCTAAGCTTGGGAAATGGGCTTAAAAAGTTTGGGCTCCTAGTCACCACAAGGGTAAAGTGGCTCTCCCATCCCAGCTCCACTCTGCCCACAAGTGGATGCTGTAGCCCCATAGGCCCTGGCAGTGGTGGGGAACATACTACCCAGGTGAAGCACCCCCGACCCCTAAATTTTGTATGTGAAGATTTTTCTGGAAAAAGATCCTTGGCGAACTTCAGTCCTTAGAGGGATTTGTCTCCAAAAAGGACTAAGAACTCGTAGGTTTTAGCCAAAATAGGGAGAACCTTAGATGGTCCAACTCTTTCACTTAGATGAAGAAATGAGGTCCAAAGGGGAGAGGGATCTTGCTTTCACAAACAGCTAACTGGCAAAACAAGAATGTCTGGCTGTGCTATGTATTTTTTCCTCTAATCAGCCAGAATGGCTTTTGGACCTGTATGACAAACCAAAACCCCAGCCTCCATTAGGTTTGGGGGCAGCTGCTGCTGACCTAACCCAAGAGTCTACAGACTCCCAGACAGGACCTCTTCTGGGGGTTCACTGACCGTAGCCTTAGAAACAACCCACAACACAACAGTGTTTATTCAAATTCCTTGTATTTGTGGAAAAATTTGGGAAGAGAGAAGGGGAAGTTGAGGGGTTAAAAAAGGCTAGGATGAAGCTGGTTGGAACAAGAAGGTAGTGGCTATAGCACAGGCAGCTGTTCTGAGGACTTGGAAGTTGCTGGGGTTTAGACGGCCATACTCCAGGGCCCTGGCAGGAGTGTGTCTTCTGCCTGACTGTGTCTTGGAACCAGCGGCTGCTCCTTGGTCCTTTTGGGTGAAAGGGCCTGGATGGTGGGCCAAAGAACAGCTATTCCTCCAGAGAGCAACCAGGATCAAGCTACAGAGCTGAGCTGCACCTAGCAGGCCCAGGTAGCAGTAGATGATGGCAGTAAGGGTCTGTTCAAGTTCCACTGCAGAGGAAACAAGCATAGGGTGAAATGTTGGGCCTAGCCCCCCTGACAATGCATTTTCATGATCTTCTCCTCCCCCTGCCATTGTCACCTTCCCAAGAGCTTTCTCCTGCTCACTTTGTCCTCTTGGAGACTGTTATTATTCCTTTTTACATATAGAAAAGTTAGACTTAAGTTCTGTAAGGGTACGGATGGTTTCTGTTTTGTTCCTGCTGTAAACTCAGGGTCACTATCAGTCTGAATCGACTCGATGGCAGTGGGTTTGATTTTGGTTTGGTAGCCTCAGCACCAGATGTGGTAGTAGCGGGGGTGGATCTGAAGCCCAGAAAGGAAAACGGCTCACCCAAGAGTCCACAGGGAGTTAGGGGCAGAACCAGGACTAGACCCAGGTGCTCTTGCCTGGATCTAATACACTTTGCCAGATATTAATTCCAGGGCTCGGTGCTAAGTCTTTATTGTCTACAGGAGCTCCCTCAATCCTCCAGTGGATGGGCTCCTCTCCTGTTTGAACTCCTGAATATTCTGAGTCCCTATCTTGGGATCCTTAGCACATTTTCCCTTGCATCCTAAATGCTGGTCCAGTGTCTCCCTAATGTTCACTCTGCCCTGGCAGATACTTAGTACTCCATAAATATGTGTTGCATGAATCAGTTTGACAGTGAAAGTGAAGGTCAAAAGCCATGGCTTCACCACCTAGGGGATCACAGGTCAGTGTCTGGGAGTCCATACCAAGGTGGATATCTCCACTGTTCTCATAAGTCTCATCCCAGTTCTTCATCTGCAGCCCTTTGCACCCTGGAACAGAGTAGGTGACCTTCAAGTAACTTATCTGCTGTAACTTCCACAAGGAGATCAACAGGCATTCACCCCCAGAGAACACAGAATCCAGGAGTGGCTGCACGATATCAGGACCTTGTGGATATCTGGTCCCTCTATTTCACTGCACAGGCTCCAAAATCCAAGATTAGGTGCCACCCATAGGCAGGGGCAGAGCCAGAGGTGTTTTGCCACACACAGCCAATGCCTAGCTTGGCCTTCCAGGTAACTGGGAGGCCATCAGAAAGCCAGAGAGTGGATTTTGGATGTCTGGGTTCTGGGTAGCTGTAGGAGGAAGCCTAGAGCACAACCCCTGGTCCTCAGCATACTCACCTTGACAGGGGCAGCACCACCTCTGAGACCCTACTCTGGTGCAGATCTTGGCAGGTCACAGACATCCCTGCCATCCCCTGAGGCAGCTGTAGCCAGCTGATTATGGGGTCCCCAAGACTCCCTGTGAACTCCTCCTCCTCCTGGTGTTGGCCTCTCAGGACCCAGGAGACTCTCAGAGGGGGAAGATGGTGTCCTAGGGCCACACAAAGTACAAGGAAGGGAGGGCCAGCAGCTGGAATGAGCAGGCTCAGCTTGTGGGCGGGGAGGGTTGGAGAGCAGGGGGTTGCACCTCAGCTGTAGGGAATAAAGGGGAGAAGGACGTTAGCTAACACCACCAGCCTCTTTCAACTCAGATCTGTATCTCCTTCCTTCTTGGACCTGCTAGAGGTTCTCTTCTTCCTCCCATTTCCCCTCAGCCCTTCTCCATGGGCTTTCCCCCAGCTCCCAGAGACTGCCTTTCCTTACCTCTCTCAGAATCTCCTTTTTCTCCCACAGCTATCCAAGCTTGTTCAGCAGAGCATGGACTCTGAGCTTGTCTCTGCCACATGTATCTTCCCTCGGGGCCTCCAACATCCTTTCTATAGAGCAGGGCAAGAGAATGGACTTACTGTTCTTGATTAGGCTTCCCCTTGTGGATCTAAAAGTCTGCGTCTACAGTGTCTGTCTGTCCTCGAATCCTCCCAGCCAGTTCCCCCAGCACGAAGCTTGAGCCTCTTCCCTGTCAACAGTCCAACTTCTCCAGCCATCCTTCTCTTCTTCCCTTCACCCCACCAACCAAGGCTTCCTTCAAAGGGGCTCTACCACCTATGTCTTTCTCTACAAACCCACTGCCACCCTTGTTCCATTGCAACCCTACACACTAGGGGCTGTGACGCCCTACACCCTAGGACTCACCCTGGTACAGCAGACGAGTACCCTCTCCAAAGATACACTGGCCTGAAAACCACATGGCACAGTAGCAGATACCCTCATCAGCAGGGCTGGCATTGCCCACGGTACGGCAGGCACCATTCTGGGCTAGGCCCAGTTCTGCCAGGAAGCGGGGATTCACACCCAAGCCATAGGTGGGGGGAGGCCCTTCTCGCTGACTCAGCAGGAAGGTGGGCCCACTTCCTTTCAGCTGCTGGTACCAAGATAAGACATGGGCCCTAGCAGAACTGCCCTGCACCACACGCCAGATCTGTGGATTGCCTTGTCCACTCTCCATAGAAGGCTGAGGCTGGAACAGAGAGGGCAGGAAGACATCTGAGGCACCTGAGGAACAGAAGATAGTGACGTGCTGAAAACGACTCTATAGTTAGTTATCAAGCACTTACTAGGAGCTCAGCCTAGTGCAAGGACAGGGAAATACCAAAAGTGAAGCTACAGTGACCACTAGAATTCCATAAGAAAAAGACAAACGTCAATAGAAAAATAAGCAAAGGGATTTGAACAAGCAATATTCAGAAGAACTACAAATTCACTCAAGAAATATTTATCGTGTGCCTCGTATGTACCAGATTCTTTTTGATGCTTGGGATACAGCAGAGACCAACAGACAAAAATCCTGCCATCATGAAACTTTTGAGTTAGGGAAAATAAATATGAAAAGATGGCTCATCCTTATTAGTAAGAAAAACTATGCATATTAAATTGAGGTATTTTTCACCTATTAGGTTGGCAAAGATTAAAAAGATGAATTTGCAAGATTGCAGAGAATTTGAGCAAACAGGCACTCTGCTGCACTGCTTTTAAGTGTGGTCATAATCTTTCTAGAGGGCCATTTGGCAATATCTATCAAATTTACAAATCATCATAGTCTCTAATCTGGAAATTCCATTACCACAAATTTATTCTATAAAATAATTGAACTCACGTATACTGTATACCTGGAGCCCTGTGGTGCAGTGGTTAAGACCTCGGCTGCCAACTAAAAGGTCAGCAGTTCGAATCCACTAGCCACGCCTTGGAAACCCTACGGGGCAGTTCCACTCTGTCCTACAGGGTTGCTATGAGTCAGAATCAACTTGATGGCAACGGGTTATACTGTATACCTACAAGAATGATCATTATCATAGTATCTATAATAATAACAAACTGAACAACTGCAATTACCTATATACCCATACCCGTTGCCGTCGACTGGATTCCAACTCATAGCAACTCTATAGGACAGAGTAGAACTGCCCCATACGGTTTGCAAGGAGTGGCTGGCGGATTCAAACTGCTGACCTTTTGGTTAGCAGCCAAGCTCTTAACCACTGCGCCACAAGGGCTCCAAACAACTGTAATTAGAGAAGGTAAATCTGAAAATGGGACACTCATATGATACAATACTATGCAGCCCTTAAAAAGGGAAAATGTAGACCTTCTGCTTCTGGGAAGGATGGAGTAGCTTGCAGCTGAATAAGGTTCCCAATGAGACTAACCAGGAAAGCCAAAAAGAACGAATTATTCTTGTGGTTTAAGCCAGCTGTGGAAGCAACAATGACTAGAGGAGTTAAGACTGTGGAGAGGGGAGAACCGTGGAGAGGTGAGCTGATGGTCTGCAGCTGCCTGCATTTGCTGACTCTGCCAAGAAGTTGAGGATCCGGGCTCTCTCCAGGCAGAAGACTACAGGTCAGAGACAGAGAAATTAGCAGAGCTTTTCGGTCTTATGGGCTGGAATGATACAATTGAAGGCTTGAGGGGCCTCAAGTTTCCAAGCCATTTGCTGAAATCTGAAAGCGTACAAGGTGGGGGCTTAAAAAGCTAAGCCAAAACCTCTGAAAGGGGGAGAATTTTATAGAATCACAGTGCTGAGAAGATAGAGTTCTAACAAAAGGAGAGGCCCTAATGATTACACCTAGGTACAGGGGCAAGTGAGAGAAACTGAACCCTATCAAAACTACCTCCCATAGAATTCCAACTAAGAAATGTAGAAGGAATTTACCATTTGACAACTACAGTAGTAATACAGTGAAACCTGTGAGAGCTGGAACTCGACGGGACTGCCTTGTTTTTCCGGATCTCGCAAATTTTTCACCTTTGACAGGGTGCAGTTCTTACCACTTTTCTATCGTTCTCCATTAGCAGAAAATATTTGAGTTTTCCTTCTCTGACAGGTTTCCACCTTCCACAGGTTCTGGCTTATGCGCATTTTACTGTAATTGTCTCAGGCAAGAAGCATCAATGGATGATGAAACTATTGGGTGAAAGTTTTATTTTGAGAACAGGATATTCAGATATTCAAAGTTGTTGTTGTTAGCTACCATCAAGTCAGTCCCCCACTCGTGGTGACCCCATGCATAGCAGAACAAAACACTGCCCAGTTTTGTCCTCCCCCAAGATTATTACAAAGAGAAGAAAAAATAGTAACCTGCAGTGGAGAAACCTGGTAGACCCCAACTTAACCATCACCAGTAATGGGACAAATAGCCGTTGTGTTCCTCCTGACATCCTGATACAATGCATGGGAGGCCACAACATCCTTTCTGTGGTATTCCTGTCAAAAATGTATAACTTGAATCTAAGCATGAGGAAACAGCAGACAAGTCCAAACTGATAAACTGGCCTGCACGCTTAAGAAATTGGGCTGCACTCTTTAAAAACGTGGCCAGAAAAATAAAGACTAAGGAACTGTTCTAGATTAAAGGAGACTAACAAAACATTACAGCTAAGTGCAATGTACGGTCCTGGAATGGATCCTGGATGAGGCAAGTTTTTCTTACTTTGCTCTGAAGAATATTAATGAGACAATTGATATAGAAGAATGTCCTAATTTATAGGAAGACCTACTGAAATACTTAGATTAAAAAAAGAACAGTATGTCTGCAACTTAGACGTAAAAAAAATGATAAGATAGGAAAAATGATAAAGCTAATGTGGTAAAATGTTAACATTTGGGGAATCTGTGTGAAAGAGATACAGGAATTCTTTGTCATATTTTTGCAACTTTTCCATAAACATGAATGTATTTCCAAATAAAAAGTTAAAAAACTAAATTAACTTCACCACTGAGGAGCAAAATGGGCACTAAGTGCCTCCAGTTACGATTCCCAAAGAAAGACAAAACATCACTTTCGACTTGTGTTCTAGTCAAAAATTCATAACCTGAATCTAAATATCTGGAAACCTCAGACAAAACAGTTGAGGAACATTCTATAAAATACCTGGCCTGTATTCTTTTAGAACTGTCAGTGTCATGAAAGATAGGAAAGTTAAGGAACTGTTCCAGACTAAAGGAGGCTAAAGAGACATAACTACACAGTATGTGATCCTGGGCTGGATCCTGTGCCGGGGGGGGATTTTAACCTCTACTCTTAGCAAATCATAACCAAAAATCAATTTCAGCTGGATTATATTTCTAAATTTGGAAGTCAAAACAATAAAGCTTTTTTTAAGAAAAAACACAGGAGAATTTATGTAAGGTAAAGATTTCTTAAATACAACACCAAAAAGGTCAATTGTAAAGGAAAAACAATATAGATTTAACCACATTAAAATTAAGACCTTCTGTTCCTCATAAGACACTACTGTATTTTTATGCAAGTAACACATTGTTTTTTTTGCAAACCACACAACCCACCCACCCGCACTATTTTCTTAAGCCCGCTATACCCATATTTTTACGTTGCTGTCTTCAATTTCTTTTTTTTTTTTTTCCGTCCAACGGATTTAACGTTACCAGGATAAAACTGATCTCATGAAAACTTCATTTGAGGTAGATATTTTCCTAAACCATTGCAGATAGAGTTCAGAGATTTCTTTGGTGATGAATTCGCAAAAGGTGACCATCTTTTGCCCCTAGTCATCCAGAAGTTGCTGGCCTACTGTGGTTCTCATTCTCAGAGAAAGGCCATTCCTTTTCACGAATTTAGAACTCCAGGTGTAACCTACCCTGAAATCCGGGATTCCTCTTTCATTTGCCAGAAGCTTTGCTTTGATCTGAATTGCGACAGTAGAGACAGCTTAATTTTGTTCCCTTCAAGAAATAATCCATTCTTTCAAGTTGTTCTCCAACTCAGGCCATTTCACAGATCCATTTTCTCCAGCTCCTTTTTCTCCTCCACTGGCAAATGGACTCCTCTCTAACCTCGAACTCTCTGCTGCTTTGTTTCTTGTTTCTTCTGCCCTCATGACTTTCAGTTTTAAGTTGGCTGTGTAGAACTTGTGTTTAATTCCTGCCATGATCCTAAAGGGTTCTAAGATTTAGATTTATAAACCTGAAAAAATGCACACAGTATAATCGATAACTGGCAGGTTCTAGTAAAGATCACAAAATTCAGATGTGAGGTATACAAGAAGGGTCTTTTTATATGCTCACAAACATATGACTAAAGTGACTTATGATCACGGATCAAAGACATTGGTGCTGGTAAGACAATCAGACTATGAGATAAGCAGACCTAATATAGCTTAAAGGTTTCACTTAAGATGATCTGATAAGGTTTTCCCACTCAACTGTTGAGCTAAGAGCAATCGTGTTATCAGGTTTGCTTTGTTTACTCTTCCAATTAAAAGCCAGAGTCGGAAGATGACTATGATAATTATGTCAATGCAGACTGAATCGAGATTCCTATCAATAGCGATTCCTATTGATACCATTTATGCTAGTGCAGGCTTGGCTTTATTATGCTTCCAATTGACAGCACGTGATTTATGGACAGGCTTCAGTAGGCTCAAGGTTCTGACTGATGACTCAGAAGCGACAGGGATATAATTATCAACTTAACAGAAACAAACACAGTTTCAATTGCTTATTTTCCGATTATGGGGTACTACCAAACTCAATCCATGGCTTCCTGACCATAGCTTATACTTTTATTATACAAATATGGTCAAAAGTATCATTTTTGGACTATTGAATGAGGCCAAAATTCACTTCTGGAAATGTCAGGAGACATGCGCAGTATATGCATGGGCATGCTATGCCACAACATTTTTAACATAATTTTTTCATTCCCATACTTTATATGTGAGTGTTACGATTTACCTGGGCATGCTACTTGCAAAAAAATATGGTATTAACGGTAGAGAAAAGATGAACAGAGTGGAAAATATTTGCAATACACAGAGGATTTGTATTTAAACTATACAAAGACCTCCTACAAATGAGTAAGAAAAAATCAAAGAAACCATAGAAAAATGGATAAAGGACTTGAACAAGACCTTCAAAAAAGAGAATGTCTGAATGGTCAAACAAGAGGCAGTCAACCTTTTCATCATCAGGGAAATGCAAATTAAGACTACGATGAGATAAGCTACACACCTGAATGCCTACTATGAAACAGACAATTTCTAGTTTGGGCACAGATGTGAAGCAACTGGAATTCCCATACACATGCAGTTATCTGTTTTTATTCATATTCCAAAGTCTGGAAGGAAATATGTGAAACCATGAGAGCGTTTAGGAGGTCTTACGCATTTTAACGTACCTACTCCTATTTAATTGCATTTTTCATGCTTTAGTATTTACCAACAGATAAACAGTTTTACATTTTGAAACGAACAATCCCCTCCCCCCACCACACAAACACCAGGACTCAGTACCCAGTGCCTAATGGTGTCTTCTCCACCTTCGGCATTCTTGACCTGTCTGCAGCACTTACCCCCACGACTTTCTTCTCAAAGCCTTCTGTCTGTTCTCATGACTCTGGGCTAGCCCTATTCTCCTCCCCCTCCCACTTGTCCCATCAGTCCCTCCAGCGCCCTCATCTTAGTACTGGGCATCTCTCCCTCACCCTCTCTCCCCTGCTTTCCTGTATAGATGTACCTAGGCTGGTCTTTGCTGAGGGCTCTGGTTTGTCTGAAACAAGTGCCCTTCCCCGTTCCCCATCTTAGACAGGGGCTTCACCAGCCTACACACAAGAGCGAAGTCTTCTCACTTGCCGATCCATTCTCTTCCTCCCTACACCAAAGCCTACAACACAGCCTGGGTCTGCATTGCCTGCCACCTGAATGGCCACCTCAGCTTTCTGACTGCTCTTGCTGATCCTCTCTTACCTTCATCTCATCCTCCACCGGAATGACCATCCGTCCCAGAGCACCGCTTTTACCAGACCTCTCCCCGCAACAGACCAGCAGTGTCTCCTTGCTGCCTACTGACCAGGGCTTCGTGCCTCTTCCGGCCACCGGGCTCCATGGTTTCTGTCCTGGCTCTCCCACCTACTAACTGTGAGTTTAGACAAGTTATTTACGCCCTAGGCCTCAGTTTCCTCGCCTGTAAAGTTAGGATAATCAGTTCTACATTCACAGAATTGCTATGGGATTACATGAGATAATGCCTAGCTCATAGTGACTGCTAATCTTTCATTTCTACTATTTCTAAGCTTCACTGGACAGCATTACACAGGTGATTCACCACCACCCTTTCCAAGTTACTGCCTCTCTGCCTGTGTGGTTCCTCCCATCCCTCAGTTTCCCCTTCCAAGCCCTCCCTGTCCATCCAGGTCCAGCCCAAGGGCCCTGGCAAATGATGCTGTCCCCAGCGGATCTCTCCCCTTCCAGTGCCCTGCCACCACTTAGGCCCTATGGTTTTCATAGGTGTGCACCCGCTGCTCTGGAGCCCATGGCCTCTGATCTGCCAAGTACTGTCCCCAGCCTAAGAGGCCCCTTTTCCATGGACTCCAAAACCATAATTTGTCTACTGGGCACCCCCGCCCCCCAACACACACACACCCCTATTAATAAAAAGAGAAAGGCCCAGATCTGGAGGAGGGAGAAGGTAGGACCTCACCTGAGGCAGAGAGCAGCAGCAGGGCCCACTCAAGCTTGGACGCTGTGGCTCCTCTTAGAAGCCTTGGTTGAGGGACCATCTCCATTTAGCCCTAGGACAAAAGGTGCACCACTTCTCAAACAGAGACCTCCCTGTGGCCCAGGATCCGGGGCTTGGCATCAGCTTCCTCCCTAGATGGGGGGAGAGGGGCAGGCACAGGCGCAGTATATTTGTGGGCCAACCCCAATATACGGGTCTCTCGGAAAGCCCCTAGTCTATCTGGGGGACATATGAGTGCTGGGGTGAAATACAGAGGACTACTTCAGTTGCAAAGAACAGCAACTCAAGTGCAGCTGGCTTAAGCAAAGGAGGGAATTTGCTGATCCTGAATAGTGCTGAAGATCTAGCTTTAGGCATGGCTGGATCCAAGTGCTTCAACAGTGCTATCAGAAATACATCCCTTTCCTTCTCTGCTCTGCTTTCCTGTTTCATTCTCAGGCAGGCTCTCCACATCCAGTGGCAAGATGTCCACCAGGCCCTTAAGGCTCACGTCTACCAGCTTAGCCAGCTCAGCAGAAAGGAAAGATGTCTTTTCTGTTAGAGGAAAGATCCAAGGCTGATGTTCACTGAACTCACCTGGATCATGTGTTTGCCCAAACCAATCACTGTGGTCAGTGATTGGCTACGCCTAATCATTGGTGCCCCTCTAGCTGCTAGGGAGGAGGCGGGACAGTATCAGCTGGTCTTTATGGACTTTGAGATGCAACATGGTGGTACCCAGAGGAAAGCTGGATTGCTATTTCCAAAGGAACAGAGAAATGGATGCTCGGCAGTTGTCTGTCAAAAGGGACAAATATAGGCAGAAAAAGAGGGAGGGGGCTGCTACCCCTGCCCAAGCAGTAAGAGGGACTGGAGCCCCTCTGCTGGCCCCTCCCTGCTTCTCAGTTCAAAAGCACAGCCTCTCCATTTTGTTCTCTAAGGGGCACACCTCTGCTTCCTGATAGGCCCCAAGAAGTGGGCAGCTCCCACTGGGAGAAAAGCCCTGAGGTCCTGGTCCAATGAGCCTTGAAAACACTCCTCCCCTCCCAGGGACCAAGTCTTCATGGCTCAATGATAATAACTGAAATAGTAATAATAAATAATCGACCACCTCCTCATCTTCCCCTGAGGTCACTGCGTGGACTCCATGAAAGGGCTGCAAACACACATGGGCCTACAAACATTTGGTGAAAGGGATGGGTTGTATTTTCCAAGATTGCCGCTGCACTAGATCCCATCCCACATACTCTTCTTTTTTTTCCACCCTAGTATTTGATATTTTTTAAGTTGAGGTATAATTAAAACACACACAAAGTGTACAAATTGATAAACGATGACACATGCATATAGCTAAAAAACCATCACAACAATCAAAATACTGAACATATCCATCATCCCCAAGTTTTCTCATGTCCCTTTGTGATCCCTCCCTATCACCCCACCCCACCCCATCCCCAGGCAAGCAGTGGTTTGCTTTCTATCACTACAGATTACTTTGCATTCTCTAGACTTTTATATAAATTGCATAATACCATTTATACTTTTTTTTCTGGCTTCTTCCACTTAGCATTATAATTTTGAGTCATTCAGGTTGTTGCATATATCAATAATCCATTCCTTTTTATTACTGAGTTGTACTCCTTTGTACCAATACACCATAATTTGTTTATCCATTCATCTGGGGATGGACATTTGTTTCTCACTTTTGGATGGTCCAGATAAAGCTGCTACAAACGTTCATGGGCAGGTCTGTACATACACATATGCTTTGATTTCTCTTGGGTAAATACCTAGGAGTTGTATGGCTGGGTCAGATGGTAAAGGTATGTTTAACTTCCTAAGGAACTGTCAAGCCATCTTCCATAGGGGTTGTGTGACAGCATCCTCAACAACACTTGGTATGTTCAGTCTTTTTTACTTTAGACATTCTGATAGGTGTGTAGTAGTATCTTACAGTAGTTTTAATTTGCATTCCTTAATTACTAATGATGTTGAGTATCTCTTTATATGCTTATCTGCCATCCATATATTTTCTTTAGTGAAGTGTCTGCTCAAATCTCTGCTCATTTATTGGGCTATTTCTTATTACTGAGCTTTGAGAGTTTATTTCATTTTCTATTGTGCTTTAGGTGAAAGTTTACAGCTCAGGTTAGTTTCTCATACAAAAATTTATACATATATTGTTATGTGACCCTAGTTGCTCTCCCTGCAATGTAACAGCACACACCCCCTTTCGACGCCAGATTTCCAGCGTCCATTCAACCAGCTCCTATCCCTTTCTGCCTTTTCATCTCGCCTCCAGACAGGAGCTGCTCACTTAGTCTCCTGTATCTACTTGAACTAAGAAGCATACTCTTCATGAGTATCGCTTTATGTTTTATAGTCCGTCTAATCTGTCTGAAGGGTTGGCTTCGGGAATGGTTTTAGTTCTGGGTTAACAGAGAGTCAGGGGCCACGTCTTCTGGGGTTCCTCTAGTCTCAGTCAGACCATTAAGTCTGGTCTTTTTACATGAATTTGAGTTCTGCCCCCAACTCTTCTCCTGCTCTGTCAAGGGCTCTCTGTTGTGTTTCCTGTCAGGGCAGTCACTGGTGGTAGCCAGACACCATCCAGTTCTTCTGGTCTCAGGCTGATGGGAGTTTCTGGTTTATGTGGCCCTTTCTGTCTCTTGGGCTAATATTTTCCTTGTGTTTTTGGTATTCTTCCTTCTCCTTTGCTCCAGGTGGGTTGGGACCACTTGATACATCTTAGATGGCCGCTCACTACCTTTTAAGACCCCAGACGCCACTCACCAAACTGGGATGCAGAACATTTTCTTAATAAACTGTTATGCCAATTGACCTAGATGTCCCCCGAAACCATGGTCCCCAGACCCTGCCCCTGCTACTCTGTCCCTCAAAGTGGTTATGTTCAGGAAACTTTTTAGCTTTTGGTTTAGTCCAGTTGTGCTGACTTCCCCCGTATTGTGTGTTGTCCTTCCCTTCACCTAAGATGATTCTTGTCTACTATCTAGTTAGTGAGATTTATCCATGTTGTGAGATGTTTTGTGGATTCATCATTTTTCTTTATCATTGCGAAGTATTTCATTGTGTGAATATACCATAATTTGTTTATCCATTCGTCCGTTGATGGGCACGTAGGTTGTTTCCATCTTTTTGCTATTGCGAACAGTGCTGCAATGAACACGGGTGTGCATATATCTATTTGTGTGACAGCTCTTATTTCTCTAGGATATATTCCAAGGAGTGGGATTGCTGGATCCTATGGTACTTCTATTTCTAGCTTTTAAGGAAGCACCAAATCGATTTCCAAAGTGGTTGCACCATTTTACATTCCCACCAACAGTGTGTAAGTGTTCCAGTCTCTCCACAACCTATCCAACATTTATTATTTTGTGTTTTTTGGATTAATGCTAGTGTTGTTGGGGTGCGATGGTACCTCATTGTAGTTTTGATTTGCATTTCTCTAATGGCTAATGATCGTGAGCATTTTCTCACGTACCTGTTAGCCGCCTGAATGTCTTCTTTGGTGAAGTGCCTGTTCATATTCTTTGCCCATTTTTTAATTGGGTTATTTGTCTTTTTGTTGTTGACGTGTTGCAGTATCTTGTAGATTTTAGAGATTAGACCCTTACTGGATCTGTCATAACCAAAATTTTTCTCCCAGTCTGTAGGTTATCTTTTTACTCTTTTGGTGAAGTTTCTTGATGAGCATTAGGTGTTTGATTTTTAGGAGCTCCCAGTTACCTAGTTTCTCTTCTGGTGTTTGTGCACTGTAAGTTATGTTTTGTATTCCGTTTATGCCATGTATTAGGGCTCCCAGTGTTGTCCTTATTGTTTTCTTCCATGATCTTTATCGTTTTAGATTTTATATTTAGGTCTTTGATCCATTTTGAGTTAGTTTTTGTACACGGTGTGAGGTATGGGTCTTGTTTCAGTTTTTTATGGATGGATATCCAGTTATGCCAGCACCATTTGTTAAAGAGACTGTCTTTTCCCCATTTAACAGACTTTGGGCCTTTGTCAGATATCAGCTGCTCATAGGTGGATTCTCAATTCTGTTCCATTGCTCTACGTATCTGTTGTTTTACCAGTACCAGGTTGTTTTGACTACCATGGTGGTATAATAGGTTCTAAAATCAGGTAGCGTGAGGCCTCCCACTTTGTTGTTCTTCAGTAATCCTTTACTTACCTGAGGCCTCTTCCCTTTCCATATGAAGTTGGTGATTTGTTTCTCCATCTCATTAAAAAATGTCATTGGAATTTGTATCAGGATTGCATTGTATGTGTCAATAGCTTTGGGTAGAACCGACATTTTCACAATGTCGAGTCTTCCTATCCATGAGCAAGGTATGTTTTTCCGCTTATGCAGGTCTCTTTTGGTTTCTTGTTGTAGTGTCTTGTAGTTTGCACTGTATAGGTCTTTTATGTCTCTAGTTAGATTTATTCCTAAGTATTTTATCTTCTTGGGGGCTACTGTAAGTGGTATTGATTTGGTGATTTCCTCTTCTAAGTTCTCTTTGTTGGTGTAGAGGAATCCAACTGATTTTTGTATGTTTATCTTGTATCCTGATACTTTGCCGAAACCTTCTATTAGTTCTAGTAGTTTTCTTTTGGATTCTTTGGGGTTTGCTGTGTATAAGATCACATCGTCTGCAAACAGGGATACTTTTACCTCTTCCTTACCAGTTTGGATGCCCTTTCTTTCTTTTTCTTGCCTAACCGCTCTGACTAGGACCTCCAGCACAATGTTGAATAAGAGTGGTGATAAAGGGCATCCTGAGAGTTCTTTATATATTCTGGATACAAATCCTATTTCAGATGCCACATGCTCTTCTTTCAATGTAACGTTGCCACTCCTGCCATCAAGTGTGGGGTCTACATCCTTCCCCTTAAACCTGGGCAGCTCTTTGTGACTGCCTCCACCTGTGATTTCCACAGCTAGGTCACAATCACATGCACTTCCTCCTTGTTCACTTACGATGCTAACTTTTATAACCCAGTCACCTGCTTTGAGAAAGCCAAGCAGCCACAGGGGAGGCCCACATGTCAGCATCAGCTGACTGACAGGTAAGTGAGCAAGCCTTCAGGTGGTCCCAGCCCCCAGCCTTCAAGCCACCCCAGCTGATGTCACACGGAGCACCAAGCCCTGTACAAACTAAAGAATTGTGAGCAAAATATTGTTGTTTTAAACCACTGTATTTAAAACACAGCAATAGATAACAGTAAGTCTGTGATGGCTATGATACTATTATTACTACTGTGTAGTTCTGTTACCATCACCCATCTGTCAGTTTGTCGTACTATAGTGGCTTGCATGTTGTTGTGAAGCTACATCACCAGTATTTCTAATACCAGCAGTCACCCATGGTAGACAGGTTTCAGCGGAGCTTCAAAACTGAGACAGCCTAGGAAGAGAGTTCTGGAGATCAACTTCTGAAAATTAGCCAATGAAAACCCTATGGATTGCAACCGAATATTATCTGATATAGTGCTGGAAGATGAGCCCCCTAGGTTGGAAGGCACTACACAATAGCTGCAACAATGGAATCAAACATACAGGTGGTTGGGATGGCACAGGACTGGGCACCTTTTGTTCTGTTGTACGCGGGGTTGCCAGGAGTCAGAGATGACTCGGCAGCAACGAACAACAAAAAGTTCTGTTAACCCATGTGTAGTCTGTATTTGTCCTCTCAATAAACCCTCAGCTCCTTGAAGACAGAGATCATCTTTTTCATTTCTGCACTTGTAGCCCCAGAACCCTGCTCCTAGCTGTCACTTTTTAGCCTCTCAGGTCTCAGGGTAACCTCCCTTCCTCAGTCCCATCACATTGTCCCAGTCTATTAGCTTCTCTTGCCGGCCTCTAACCCTCTTGCCTTCTCTTACCCACTTCCACAGGGGAGCCGAATAGTGTTTCAGAACTTAGGCTCTGCCGTTGGACCTGGCTTTGAATCCTGTCTCTACTACTTATTTTCTAAACTAAGAATTTGGCCCTGTTCTTTAACCTCTCTGAGCCTCAGTTTTATCATGTGTGAAATGGGAATAGTAGAACCTACTTCAGAGGGTGGTTATGAGGCTTAAATGAGATGTAAAGAACTTCGAAGACTTAATCTGGCACCTGTTACTGTTATTTTCACTACAGTGTCGACTGATACCAGTATCGATATAAACTACCCTCCTCATTCCCCCTAGGGAGCTCATCTGCGGAGCTCTAGATGAAAAGGCATCAGGTGTACAGAGGGGTGGAAAGGAGTGACTATCTACTTGTTATAAGGTATTTACAAACAAGGAAACATCTGGGTTGTTAAATCTTGGCGTCTCTCCTTACAGGTTGTGTATTGCCAGGCAAAATGTTCCATTCCTCTGAGCCTGCTTCCTGGTCCCCAGAACAGGGGTAACACTGTCCACCAAGCAGGGATAAATGCAGTCATGTTATAGGTGCCATACTGGCACAAAGTGAGTCCCCAATACACAGTTAACTATTACCACTAATACACTTTACCCTGTGATGTAGCTGGTAATCGATACTCAGAGAAGAGTAACAGGGTGGGAGGATGATTTTTCATATAATTTCTGGATCTTGAATTTGAATTTTTGAATCTTAAGTTAAATTCAAATTTAATAAATTTTAATTTAATAAATCCAAATTATTAATAAAAATTTTAAATATGCAGTACTTTTATTTTTGCCAGGTAAATATTTCTTATCCAATTTTATAGATGAGGAAGCTGAGTACCAAGGAGTAGAACAAGTTGTTCAGGATCAAACAGCTGGCAAGAGCCAGAGGGGGGATTAGAACTTAGATATACTGGACTCCAGGGCCTTTCCCTGCGCTCACTGTCTTGTTCCTGATTAAGCAACGCTTTGGTTGTTGGGCTGATGTGAAGGGCTTCTCGAGATCAGCTTCCCACTGAGAAGCCGGCCCATGGGCAACCCTCCTAAGACTTCTGAGGATGGGGCTGTCTCCTCTGGAAATCTTCCAGCTAGGTATCCCTGGTCACCCTATTCCTCCCGCATTTGCTCTATGGGGTCTCCCCACACCCTGGACAAAGCTGAGGGTCAGGGGAGGTGGCCTATCCGAAGGACACACCTCAAGTCATCAGTAGCACAGGCTCTCCAGGTTCCCCTGAAGATCTCACCGAGCGCTCACTCCCTTGCAAGAAATTAGAAAACAACAGCAAAAACACTGCCTCTAGTGCCTATGAATGTCCCTGCTCAAGCGCAGAGGTTCGAGCAAAGACAGAGCAGGGAACCAAAGATTATCCCATAACAAAGCCCTCCTACTCCCACTGAGTCCATGGTAAGGAAGATCGCAGACAGACCCCAGGCACTTGCCATAAAGATGGCACCTCTTTTTGCAACAATAAGACAAAATAAAACAATACAAAAAAGATAAGTAAAAATTTTAAAAAGATGGTGACTGATGCCTACAGAACACAATTCACCTGCCATGTGGCATCAGAGACTGATACCTAATCATTTTAACAGCTTTATTGAGATATGATTTACATACAATTCATCCACTTAAAGTGTACAATCCAATAGTACTCAGTATGTTAAAAGAGTTGTGCAACCATCACCATATCAATTTTAGAACATCTTCATCATCCCGAAAAGAAACCCTGTACCCATTAACAGTCACTCCCATTTCTTCCCAACCACCCACCCTCCGTAGCCCCTGGCAACCACTAATCCACGTTTTGTCTCCAGATTTGCCTATTCTGGACATTTCATGTAAGTGGAATCATACAATATGTGGTCTTTCGTGACTGGCTTCTTTGACTTATCATGAAGTTTTCAAGGTTTGTCCATGTGGTAGCATGTGTCAGAACTTTATTCCTTTTAATTGCCAAATAATATTCCATGGTCTGCGGAAATTATCAAACAATATCATTAGTATCACACGCAAGTAAAATTTTGCTGAAGGTAACTCAAAAACGGTTGCAGCAGTACATCAACAGGGAACTGGCAAACACTCAAGCCAGATTCAGAAGAGGATGTGGAACAAGGGATATCATTGCTGATGTCAGATGAATCTTGGCTGAAAGCAGAGAATACCAGAAAGATGTTTACCTATATTTTATTGACTATGCAAAGGCATTCGACTGTGTGGATCATAACAAATTGTGCATAGCACTGTTAGGAATGAGAATTCCAGAACACTTAATTGTGCTCACGAGGAACCTGTACATAGACCAAGAGGCAGTTGTTTGAACAGAACAAAGGGATACTGAGTAGTTTAAAATCAGAAAAGGTGTGTGTCAGGGTTGTATCCTTTCACCATACTTATTCAATCTGTATCCTGAACAAATAATCCAAGAAGCTGAACTACATGAAGAAGACACGGCATAAGGATTGGAGGAAAACTCATTAACAACCTGTGTTATACAGATGACACAACCTTGCTCGCTAAAAGCAAAGAGGACTTGAAGCACTTACTGATGAAGATCAAAGACTACAGCCTTCAGTATAAATTACATCTCAACATAAAGAAAACAAAAATCCTCACAAGTGGTCCAATAAGCAACATGATAAATGGAGGAAAGATTGAAGTTGTCAAGGATTTCATTTTACTTGGATCCACGATCAACGTCCATGGAAACAGCAGTCAAGAAATCAAAACACATATTGCACCAGACAAATCTACTGCAAAAGAAGACCTCTTTAAAGTGTTCAAAAGCAAAGATGTCACTTTGAGGACTAAGGTGCACCTGACCTAAGCCATGGTATTTTCAATCACCTCATATGCGTAAGAAAGCTGGACAATGAATAAGGAAGACTGAAGAATTGATGCCTCTGAATTATGGTGTTGGTGAAGAATACTGCATATACCAGGGACTGCTAGAAGAACAAACAAATCTGTCTTGGAAGAAATAAAGCCAGAGTGTGTTCCTTGGAAGCGAGGATGATGAGACTTCATCTCACGTACTTTGGACTTGTAATCAGGACGGATTAGTTCCTGAAGAAGGACATCATGCTTAGTAAAGTAGACGGTCAGCGAAAAACAGGAAGACCCTCAACAAGACGGACTGGCACAGTGGCTACAACGATGGGCTCAAACATAACAATGATAGTGAGGATGGTGCAGGACCGGGCAGTGTTTCGTTCTGTTGTACATAGGGTCACTATAGGTCGGAACCAACTCAATGGCACTTAACAACAACAACGTGCATATACTACATTTTATTTATTCATTCATCAGTTAAAGGGCATTTGAGTTATTTCCATTTGGGGCTATTATGAATAATGCTGCTATGAACATTCACATACAAGTTTCTGGCACTTAATTTTTAAAACATGTTTATAGCATTTCTGTTACTTAACAGAGGCCACCAACTCAATCACTGTTCTTATAAGGGAAAGTGGTGAGTCCCAGTCAGAGCGAAAGCAAACTGCTTCCCCAGGAAGCCTGACATGGTGTGGCATTCTCTAGGCACAAGCTTATGAATTCATTCTTTCCAAGAAGCAAAGAGAACGCTCCTCAAGCTAATTGTAGAGAGTTTTCTGTTGCTTTCACTCTGTCATGGAGAAAAAGTGAAACTGTAAAAACAAATTGTAGATGAATCCCAGCTTTGTTTGAATTTTAAAGAGCCTCCAACAGTAACTGTCTCCTAGTCGCTCCTTACAGGTTGCCAAAATATCTGCCAGTTTGGAGCTCTCTTATCAGCGGCTTCCTAGAAAGTAGTCAGTTTTCTTTTATTCAGTTAGAATTTTTTTTCACTCACTTACAGTTGCCTCTTATAAGAAAGAAAACACACACATATATCAAGTCTCCTAACTGAAGAACAAGTCACCAGGCATAAACTGACCAATGGACAGAATGACATGGGATTTAGCGAGTTTGAAGAGTCAACTCAAGGATCTGCTGTGTAGTAATGAGGTGGTAGAGGGAAAGGAGAGCATTACAGCTGTATTTCTGCCTTTGTGAAAAGGTTAGGTCTAGTCACTTAGCAACGCATGGTAAGAGACACAGGAAACAAAGAAACAATTTCTCGAAAGCTCTGAGATTAAAAAAAAAACAGTTGCCATCAAGTCAACTTCAACTCACAGAGACATCATGTGTGTCAAAGTAGAACTGTGCTCCACAGGGTTTTCAATGGCTGATTTTTCGGAAATAGATGCCAAGCCTTTCTTCCAAGGCACTGCTGGGTGGACTCAAACCTCCAACCTTTCAGTTAATGGTAAAGTGCATTAATCAGTAAAGTGTATTGACCATTTGTACCACCCAGGGACTCCACAGCTCTGAGTTAGGAGCTTCTCAATATGGGGCATCAGATCATCTGGTGGGAGCAGGCATCTTCAAAGCAGAGGCAAAACAAATTTTACTCAATTACAGAACATCAGCATATGTCAGTGTCCTAAGGTGTTCACAAAAGCAACAGTGAAATGGATTAAATTATACTTTGGAAGGAGAATAATATTCTGAGAAGTGACCGATGTCAGGTGTGAAAAAGGAAACCCACAGCAGAATAGTGCTGTTATAACTGATCAATCAGCAGACAGAACTGGAGTGGCTTAAAGTTAGAGAGCTTAAAACCAAGCCCCCAGGGGAAGGAGAGAAAAAAAGTTTTCATTTTTAAACATGCTAATTTTAAGAGAAGTGTTGCGAAAAATTTTTGTATAAAAATGGAAATGATGTAGTGAAGATCTGTGCTTTTCATAATAAGTAAACTTTACAAAAAAAAAAAAAACTATAAACAAATACTGAACTCAAGTTAATGATAGGAAAGCTGAAGTATTTGAGCAGTGGAATGTCTAGTTCCATTACATGTGGGGAAAGCTACTAACAAACCAATCCTCCCACAAATAACAATTATATTCTCGGGCCAAAAGCTGATTCTTTGAAAAGATCAACAAACCTGGAAAAGCCCTAGCTACACCGATCAACCAAAAAAAAGACAAAACACAAATCATCAACATCAGGAAAAAAAGGAAGGGTTATCACCACAGATCATAGAGACATTAAAAAGACAATAAGAGCATATTATGAACAACTTAATGCTACAAATTCAATGATTTTGATGAAACAGACCAATTCCTCGAAAGATACAACAAAGCTCAATCCTCAAGAAATAGATAATGTGAACAGCCTTATAGCTATTAAAGAAAAAGAAATGTAGTTAAAAACCTTTCTGTAAAATCCAAAAGAAAACAAAAAACTCCAGGCCCAGATGGCTTCACTAGCAAATTTTAAGAAACATTTAAAGAAGAAATGATACCAATTCTACATAAAACTTCAAAAATCAGAAGAGGAGGAAACATTTCTCAACTCATTTTATTAATACAACATTATCCTGATACCAAAACTATTTCAAAAACAGTATTTGGGGGAAGTATACTGATGCTTGCAATTTACTCTGAAATGCATCAAAAAATAAGACGGATATAATGGATATAGGAAGATCATCATATTTTAACTAAACTAAGGAAAAGATTAATAGTAGAATCTAGGTGCTTGGTATATGGGTATTCATTAGAAAATTCTTTCAATTTTGCTGTATGTTTGAAACTTTTTATAATAAAATGTTGGGAAATGTAATTATTGTACATGACATGGCTTAGCTGAGAATAATATTCATAGGTTTAAAACAATAAATATTGACTTAACCCAAAAAAGGAGAAAAAACCAAGTGAAAGTGTGGGTGGCCGTGGGGGGCGAGGGGGATGTTGTGTCTGTGGGATGAAGGCAAACCATCTGCCAAGTCAGTAGAGAATATTTGAAACTTAAAAACCAAGTAGCAGTATAAGTATAAATTAAAGAATGAGTTAATTACCAAACAAAACAGCTGTAAGAGTGATTAGCTCTGAAGACTGAGAATCACACAGGGAACTACTGTTTATTATAAACTTTGTAGTATTACTTGACTTAAAACTAGTGCCTATACTTCTTTGATAAAAATAAAAGTTAAAGTCTAAAAATTAGTCCAAAAGTCAATAGCTAAGCTATGAGAAAAACATTAAGCAGGTCCTACCCGAGTCAACAGCCCTGAGGCCTGACCTTCATTAGGTTCGATGATCAGGCAGGGGACCACAGCTGTCCAAGGCTGGCTCCTTTGAATCAGGGCTCCTCCTCTGTGGGGGCACCTCACCCTGTAGAGCCTCTGGATCCTGTCTCCGGCTCAGCCAGTGCTCTGGGGCTGGAGGTTGCAGGAGGCTGGGGCTGCACCCCAAGGGGCTCTTGCTCCTCTTAGCTCCTGATTGGCTAGGCAGCTGCAGCTGAAGATGCCAGAAGCCTGCCTGGAAGAGGAAACCACAGCCTGGCTAGCAGAAGAGAATGTACATCTTGGGTGAGGTCAAATGGACAATCTTAATCTTTACTAAGAAGAGTATGGGGACCAGATCACTTATTTAGAAAACAGGAAGTTTTTCTCCCTAAATTGCCACATCTGGGCATCAGGAAAAGCTTCCTCAAGGTTATGCTTCAGATCTGTTAGACCAGTCTTTTTTTTATGGGGTGGGGATGGGGCGGGGGGGAGAGGTGACCCCAAACTTTAGGCCCTTAGCTAGAATATTAAAGTATCTAACACAGGACCCTAGGATGCCTTGAACTTTTATGTATCAGAACAGCAAGAAGCAGACTTTTATCCTCCGGTAGCCAGACCTCTCCTGGGCCATCTTGTGAGTGGGGTATACCCTATGCAGGCTTTGGGCTGGCATGCTGACACAGGGATCCCTGCCACTTTATCACCACTTCCTGAGAGCAGAAGCCCCCTTTCTTTTGTACTGATGGAGACCATCATTCAGCCCAGTGCCTAGCCACAGGCAGCCATCGATAAAACACAAGATTAGCTGGTAGGCTTGTGTGGTGAGATGGGCCTGAACCCAAAGAACGAGACTGGAGAGAGCAGTCCCAAATGCAGTAGCGGCGGTCCATTCAAGAAATATTTACAGGATGAGGCACTGTTCTAAGGGCTGAGAACACAGCTGTGAATAAGAGTAAGATTCTGTCGTCTGAAGGCTCGCAACGAACACTTAGATCATCTACAGACTTCAGATACTGATGAGTTCTATCAGGGTGATGTAATAGGGAGGGGTGGGCGGAAGACTTCTCAGAGGCTTGAGAGAACGACTTCTCTTCCTCTGGGCCAAGAAAAGCTGGGAAGGTGCAGGAGCCGCTCGCATCCTTCCTAGCAGAGAAGTAAAATCGGGCCGGGAACCGATATCCGTTATTCTTGCCTCCGAGGTCGAGCCAGGCCTGCAGACCGGATTTCCGATCCCCTTGCTACAGCCTCGCCCAGGAAGGCCCAGAACGACTTCCAAGAACAACACAACTGCCGGTCCTAGAGGCCTTTGATTACGTCCTGGACTAGAATGCGACTATGGGCTGCGGACTCAATTGGGGGAAGGGCCAAGCAACGAGCCTTGAAGGTAAAGAGAACCCCATGTTCCCAACGCTCCAGCAGGGCCTGCCACCCACCTACGACGTCCATTTGCAGAAATCAACGCTGGTCCGAGGCCCGAGTTCTATAAAACGGCTTTGAGAAACAGGGCCTCCAGCTCGCCTCCATCTTGGTGGGGGACAAAAAAGGCCTCGGGGTGGTGCCTCGCGAGACCCAAACGAGTCCACATGCCGGGGGCGTGTCGCCGCGGAAACGTAACGCCGCGCTCGCCCACGATTGCGGTCACGCGCTGGCCGTAGCCTTGCTGGGGGGCCGTAAAGCGCGGAAGGTCGGGGACTCCCTCTTTCCCGGAACTTTTTATTTCCTCTGCCCCGCCCCCCGTTCCCGTCCTTGTCCCCTCGACTTCCGACCTCCAGGAACCGTTGTTGTTGCTGCCTCTCCTCCGCCGGGGTGTTGCTGAGCGCGGAGCCCTTGGCGGGGACGGCAGTGAGGTAAGGAGACAGCTGCAGGGCCGCTCTAGCCTCCCGTTCGCGCGGGCCTTAACGCCCCAGGACCCCAGGGGTGCTCCCGGCAGCCACCCGCCTTACTTTGGTTCGGCCGAGTAGTTTCGGGAAGGCGCATACAGGCGCCAGGAGTCGGCCCGCCCGGGTCGAGACGGTTCCGCCCTGTTTGCTTCAGGCTTGGGGGCACTCTCTATGGCTGTGTTGTCCGGGTCTCGGGGACCCGTGCCCGGCTGTCCCTGGGCCTGCGAGCCTACTCTTCCAGGCGCCCAGAGCGCAGCCTGCATTCCCAGGGCGACCGGGCTGACCTCGCTTCGGGCTCCTCCTCGAGCCTGCACACACCTCCAGCGCCCTGCCAACTCACGCTTGATCTAGCCAGGTCATCCTCCTCTGCAGGTGGAATTTTTTTTCCCGCGTTTTTTTCACAGCTGTCCACTAGTAAGACTGCTGCAGACTTCGGCAGAAGTTGCCTTGAAGAGTCTAGGCCAGGGCAATGAGTTTTCTTAATGTTTGACCCCCTTGTATGATACTAAAATTTGAATCAGGAGTCTACAAGTCCGTTTCGCCCATGCACGTAAGCAGGATGCGCGGGTTGGTGATGGGGGGTGGGGGCGAGGAAGGGGAGTAGGGTGCCGGGCCGAAGTGTACACTTTCCCGATGGTGGGAATTTGTACCAGTTTCTTAAACTTGCCTGATCACATGGTGCACTTGTTAAAAAATACAACACACTAGACCAGCGAAATCAGAGTCCGCAGAGGTGGAGCTTGGGAATTTGTTTGGTTTGTTCGTTTGTGTGTGTGTTTTTTAAAAACAAGGGCCCCAGGTGGTTCTTATGCTGAAGCAAGTGTGGGAAATGTTGTGTGAATCTATCTATACTCAGTCTTTCTTGTGACCAGCAGCCCATTTGAACACAATGCTGTGACCATACAGCAGAATAACTGGGAGGCAGTTAAGAGTTGTTACCCTGCTCTTGTTGATTTAAGCAAATTTGAGCAGAACCAGCCCCAGTCTTAAGATTGCTTAGCAGAAGTTATTCTTCGTAGAGAGAATAATACAATTCTTTTTAGAACTTCTTTTTTTTGAAATATCATGTATTTTAAACCAAGTAATGTGCTTTATTTCTTTGCTTGACATTTTCAGTTTCTACCTCCTTTGTTATCCAGTTTGGCTTTGATTTTGCTGCCAAAAGTACTTGAATAGACTGGTGCTTTTCCTTTCTTTATTGTTGTTTACATCCGCTTTAAATCCTTCTTTTCTTCCAACCTCACCAATTCACTGACTCTTTGAAGGTCGAGATAAGCGCAAGGTCAAAATCCTTTGCTTAGTCCTTATCATCTTGGGCTTTTAACATTGTTTATTATTCCCCCTGGAAACATACCTATTACCCTGTTTCTTCCAGGGCTTCTAGTGGCAGTTATGGCCAATGAAGCAAAACTGAAACAGACCCGAACTTTTTAAATTTAGGTGATCCAGAACCATAACCATAATGGGAAAAATTATGGATGGAAGCCCTGGAATGGGAGACTCGGTAGAGGCGTAGTGAGCCCTTTCAGGAGCCTGATGAGTGAGATTGGATTATTGCCAGGACTGAGAACAGTGACAACATTCAGAGCGGCCCACTCCGCTACCGTGTTTGAGCAGGGCACCACTGTTTCCAGCTCTGCACAAATGGATAAAATCCCATGGGCAAGAGATTTGGTTGCTGTACAATGTGTATGCTGCCCTTGTTTTCTAAGAGGGAGATTAAGTTTCTAGCAGGGCTTCAACCTGTAGTTTTTCCTGTTCTGGTTATGATTCTGGTTCATCCAAATTTAAAAAATTCAGGTCTGTTCCGGTGTCACTTTCTCCACCATGGTTGAACCCGGAAGAACTAGTCGGAAGCCCTGGTTTTTTCTGCCCCCTTTACAATTCCCTTTCTCCTACTGGTGATATGCTTATGGTTCTGTCCTCGCAGCTGCTCTTTCTTTACTCATGTGGCTTTATTTGAAAGGTAGCATGGAGTAATGTTAAATGGCAGACTCTAGTGCCGTGCTGCAGGGTTTGAATCCTGGCTCTGCGACTTACTAGTATTGTAGGATCTTGGGCAAGTCACTCCACTTCTCTGTGCCTCATTTTCCTCATCTGTAAAACAGAAATGATGGTATCAACTTCATGAAGTTGTGAGGCTTAGATCGGTTATATACATAAAGCAGTGTTTGGCACATTGTAACTACCTGTAAAAATACTAGTTTTTTTTTTTTTTTTTTTAAATTCAGGTATTCAACTATCCCATCAAATCTGGGGACGTAGCCAGAGTCATCACTGATTTTTTTCCCATCTCCTGTTCTCATTAATTCACCAGCAGATATTTCCTAGGTGCCTACACTGGATGCTAGGAAAATCGTGAACATGTTATAATGAGTGCCTGCTCTCAGAGAGTTCCATTATATTAGGGGAATAATAACTACTGCTTATTGAGTGCTTCTTAGGTGCCAATTACCATGTTTTTCCTGCATTTAGTCTTTACAGCAACCATATGAAGTAGGTATTTCTAGCCCATGTTACAGATGAGGAGCCTGAAACATTGAGTAACTTGCTTGATCATATAGCTAATGGAAGGTGGGGGCAATTTTCAAACCCAAATCTGCCTGTCTCCAAAGCCTATGTTTCCAGCTGGGTTGCTATGTTGCCTCCCTCGTTGGTAAATAGACCGTTAGGTAGTGTGGTCAGTTCTGTGCTGGGAGAAGTACAGGGTATTGTAGGAGAGCATAGAAGAGTCACCTCATAAAGTGTTGGGGAAGGTGGTTGGATAAGATGCCAAATAGGCTGAGACATGAGGGAATTACTCTTACTTGGGGGGAGGAGTGGCAGGAACTGGCAGTTACAGAGAATAATATACCTAAATCCTGGAGGTGAAAAAGGGTCCGTTTCCGACATGCCTGGGGAATTGCAGCTAGTTCAGTCTGGCTTAACTAGAGTGTGAGAGGTGAGGAGAGAAGAGAAATGAGACCAGAGATCAGAAATGAGCCAGACTGTGAAGGACCTTGCACTTCTTAATAAGGAGTTTGGGCTTTTTCCTGAGAGCATCAGAAAGTCATTGAAGGGTTTTAAGAGGGCATTGAAATAAGATTTTCGATATAGAAGACTCCCTTGGACTCCTGTTTAGAGAATGGTGTGTATGCGTGCACATGCATGTGCAGATTAGAGGCCAGTAGGCTTGTCAGGAAGCTTCTGCGGTAACCTGAGTGAGAAATGATGGTGGCTTGGATACAGGCAGTGGAGTGGAGATGGAGAGAAGTAGATGAATTTAAGAGGGATTTAGAATGTGGAATTGTTAGGTCTTGACTGACTGGAATGGGAAGATGAGAGAAAGGGAGGAATCCAAGATAACACTCAGTATTCTAGTAGACAGTGTCACTGGAAGACACAGGAAGTGGAGCCATTTGGGGATTGAAGAAGATGGGTTTGCATTTTGGATGTACTCAGTTTTACCTATGGGAATTCAAGTGGAGATGGCCATTCTGTAGCTAGATATACAGGTCTGAAGCTCAGCATTGGTGTGGGTTGGGCCATCAGTCATGGTAGAGAATGAAATCACCCCGAGAGAGTGTATGGGACAAAAGAGAAGCAGGCCTCAGACAGAGCCCCAGGGGACATCAACACATAACAGATTGGCAGAGGAGAGGAGACCAGAGACAAGTCAGCAAAGAGGTGACCAGGGAAGTAGGAATCAAAAATCAAAAAACAAGCGTAGAGTTGCACAGTCGATGATTGTAATTGCTATCAATAAGTTGTATACCTGCAAAAAGTTGAATTGGCAAAAGTTGTGTGATATATTTACAACAACCAAAAAAAAAAAAAAACAGCAGCTGCTGAAGCTGCTTATGTACAGCCAAACACCTCATGGGATTTGGTGTCTTGGTTTGGAGGTTTAGGGTCATAGTTTCATGGCACATTCCATTAATTGGCCTAATAACACCTTTAGTGCTTCTCAGCTACCTTCTAGTTCATTGCGTAGTGCCTGGCATCTTAAAAGCTTACAAGCGGCCATCCAAGGCACAACAATTGGTTTCTGGAGCAATAGAAGAAGAAGCAGAGTCTAGAATAGGAGGAGGATATGGAATGTGTAGTTTATTGCCTCCATGAACATCTGCCTCTTTTGCCATGAGACCAGAAAAACTAGATTGTGCCCAGTTACCATTACTGAACATTTTGGTCAAAGATTCCATAGGAGAATCCTGATCAAAGGGGAAAATGCAGACCAGAATTTCAAATTCTCATGAACTCTAGTCTGGAGCCATGGAAGGTGGATGAACCTCTGAAACTATTGCCTGAGATAATCTGTAAACCTTAAACCAAAAATGTCCCCTAAAGTCATTTTAAAACTGAACAATATAGCTTAACTACTAAAAAATCTGCCTTGAGCATTATGCTCTTTTAAGAACTGTCTGTATGGGATCAAACTGACAACAGCAACTTTAAAGATTAGATAGGAACCTTAAGGGACAGTGGGTTTGTGTTAATGAGGGAGGAACAACTCAAAAAGAGGGTGAGAATGGTTGCACAACTTGAAGAATGTAATCAGTGTCATTAAATTGTACATGTAGAAACTGTTGGTGTGTGTATTACAACAACAAAATAAATAAAATTTAGGGAAAAATGAAACAAACAAGGAATGAGAGTGTCAAGTAGGAAGGAGTTATCAAAGGTTATTAAACTGCTGCCAAGAAGTCAAGTGAGATGGTGCCTGGAAAATGTCCCTGGAAACAAGCAATGTAGTGTCCTTGGCTAGAGTGATGTCAGTGGGTGGTGGGGCAGAAGCCCGATTGCTGTTGGCTCAGGCAAGAGTAGGATGGAGAAAAAGTGAAAAGCAGAAAATATAAACAACTCTTTCAATATATTTATCATTAAGTGAAAAAGGCAAGTTGTAAACTCTGTTTAGAATAAATTTTTATTTGAAAAACCTGCTGGCCGACTCCGCAGTCAAAGATATAAGGAGATGAGAACTTAAGACAAGGGTGGTGGCAGACAAGTGGACATCAGGGCAACACATTGCTGCAAAAGTAAAATTCTGGAAAGATGTTTAACATGGGTATTGGTTATCTTTGTGTGATGGGAAATCTTAATTTCCTCCTATATTTGAGTTTTTTGTAAAGACTATAATTTTTATAGTTTAGAATTTTAAAATTAAAAAAGCTATTTGAGGAAAGTTGTAGAGCTTTTATTTCTTAAATCATTTGGGAGAGACTCACGTGTTAAAATGCTGATTAGAAAGATCCAAAAGGAGGGAAAAGTTCAAAGTACGAGAAAGAAAACAATTGATGGAGCTAGGTTCAAAAGGAGGAAGGAGGAAATGGGACCCAGGGCGCTTGTGGAGGGTTAACTTTTGACCAGATGAAGGAAGTAAGGAATGGTTGCAAGTGCAAGTAAGTTTGTAGGTGGAGTGTGAGGGATGAGATGAGATAGGACAGGACGCAGGCTGTCTATAATGAGGGAGGAGAGGAGCAGTGTTACCAGCCCATAACCTGAATATAGACAGAGACCTGCCCTCTCATTTTCTTCAATAACGCTTTGTAGCCTGGAGGTAGATAAGGGGGGCCTGCTAGCCTAAGCTGCAAAAGAACAGGATCTTTTTCAAGTGTGACCAAGTGGTAATGATTCAGAAGGAAGGAGGATGCTGACCCTGCCTCTTGATGGTGAGGTCTCTGGAGCAAGGCTGAAAGCAGGAAGTGATTGGGTCAGGGGAGAGAAATTGGCCACATGGAGATGAGATTACAGAAGGGACTCGCTGTGTAAAGGAGCTTACATTTTGAGACGGAGTTTACCAGGACGTGAGAAGCGGTGGCATAAGTCCTGCTTTCTGTACGACCGCTTCCCTGATGGTCTTGGCCTATAGTCTTGTTTTCCTTCTGTAACTTGTTTTATTTATTATCTCATAGAAATGTGTGCTTTGTTGCATCTTGTGACTTCCGTATTTCCTGTGTGTGAGTGATAAGCCTAACATGACTAATAATTCTCTTCTATACTTGAAAATCTCCAGCACACCCCCTTTTGAAATGGGAGGCATGTAATACTTCACCTAGGCTCTGGATCCCATCTCTTCTTACCTTCCCAAGGACCTCATTCTTTGGGTTATTCCCTTCTCCTCTATCATCAGTCTCTTTCTCTTGTACTGGATCATTCCCACCAGCGGTCAAATACTCCTGATTTTTCCCATCTTTAAAAACAAACCACTTGGCTTCATTCCACATTCTTCTCTCACTTCTGTCCCATTTTTTTGCTTCCCCTCAGAGCAAAATGTTATTGACCTGTCTCTGCTCCCTCTTCTCTTGTTTATTCTGCAATTTGCTCTACTCTTCTTTATCCCGACCACTGAAAATGTTCTCTCCAGGGTCACCAAGGATTTCTGTGTCATCTTGCTTGACCTCTCAGCACCCTCTGTAGTTAACCATTTTGCTCTCTTGGCTTCTGCAACACACCTCTGCTGGGTTTTCTTTCTGCCTCAGTAGCCACTCCTTTGTCTTTTTAACCAGTTCTCTATCTGGGCGCTCTCTGTTGGACTGCCACAGCGTTCAGTCCTGATCTCTAGTCCCTTCTTTCTCTTCACAATCTATCAATGCTAGGGAGCCTCAGAGTCTTGTTTTCTCTAAATGCAAGGGATTTAAATATTGTATATATGCTAATCTCCCACACCTCTTCCCCAAGTTTCAGGTGTGTCCACTTAACTGCTGCCTGCTGTTTCCACTTGGATTCCTAATGGGTATCTCACACATTCTGTGTCTAAGAATGGAGTGTTAGATTCTATACACACACACACCCTTTCACACTTCCTCCTTCCTTCTCTCCCTCTCTATTCCTAGTCTTTCACACTATGGTAAGTGGCACCACCTTCTACCCAGTTCTTTATTTCTCCTTTCTCCCCATCTTTAACATTAAATTTGGAAGGAAGTCCTGTCATTTCTACCTCCTATCTAGACATTTCTCTGTCTCTCTGCTGCCCTCCTTGTCTGAGCCATCATGCTGTCCCCCTTGGACAACTGCAGTAGCTTCCCAACTCATCTCTCCACTTCTATTCTCATTCGACAGTCTGCTCTCCACAAGGAGCCAGACTCATCTTTGAAAAATATGTCAGACCATTTCATTTCCCTGCTTTATAGCCAGCTCCTTGTGATGGATTACCTGGTTTCTGTCTGCCTCTCCAGCGTCATCTTAGCTCCTCATCCCGTTGCTCACTATGCTGTGAACACACTGGTCTCCTTTCTGTCTTGGACTCATCAAGGCCTCTCTCATCTCAGGGACTTTGCATATGCTTGCCCCTCTGTCTGAACACTCACAGAGCTGGTTCCTTGTCATCCATCAAGACTCTTTTCCAATGTCGCCTCCTCAGAGGCCTTTCCTGACCATCTTATTTAAAATATGCCCCAGTTGCTCTGTCACATTAGCCTTGTTTCGTTGTTTTATTTGTGTATTGGTTATACCCTGCCCATACACACACACACTCAAATATAAGTTGCATAAAGACAGGGATCTACTCAGTCCTACTCATGCTATATCTGTACACCTAGCAGAGTGTCTAGATCTTAGTATACCCTCAAATATTTGTTGAATGAATGATTACTGTGCATTGTTACATCTTTTTCTCATCAATCCTGCTCACTGAGCTAAATGGAATTAAAGATGTCTGGTTTTCTCTTTCTAGTTTGAATTCTTGGAATCTTCCTAGCTGAATGAGAACACACTTCCCAGTTGCTGACAGACGTGATGTTTTACCGGCTGCTGTCAATTGTCCGACAGCAAAGAGTCAGCCCAGGATGGCAGAACTGGCCCTCAGCAAGAAGCAGCACATCAGCTGCCGAGGCCCATTCTATTGCCCTGCCTGCCCAGGCGCAGGTAGTCATCTGTGGCGGTGGGATCATGGGCACCTCCGTGGCCTATCACCTCTCCAAGCTGGGGTGGAAGGATATTGTCCTTTTGGAACAGGGCAGGTAAGGATCAAACTGGACAGGGCTTGTGGCTATGCTCACTAATTGTAGATCATCCCCTTGTTTCTTCTTCTTCAGTAATATTGTCCCACCAACAGCTCATCTAAAGGTTGCTGCATAGCATGAGAAGAGTCTCGGAAGGATGACATCTCCTGTACTTTTCTTCGTGATCCCTAATAATGCTCCTGCTTTGTAATCTCTAAAGAGGTGGCAGGTGTTAACAAAACAAGTATCTTAGAAGGCTCTCCTGGTTTCAGGTTCATAGCACATCCTAATCTTGCTCCCTCCTTGTGGAAGTCAGTCAGGCAGCAATGTAAATCCTTATTACTCGAGCTCCTTCCACGAGCCAAAATCAGATTGGCTCAGTTCTGCGTATATTTTCTTTTTTTATTTAAAAAAACTTTTTTATTTTAGGACAGTTTTAGATTTACAAAAAAAAAATTGTGAAGATAGTACAGCATTCCCACATGGCCCACACCCAGTTTCACCTACTGTTAACATCGCACATTAATATGGTGCATTTGTTATAACTAATGAACTGATATTGATAGATCATCATTAACCGAAGGTCATAATTTATTCAGATTCCCTCAGTTCCCCTTCCTGGCCTCCGTTGTCCCCTCCCTGACCTGGTCCACTGGACACTCTCATCAAATAATCTTCTTGCCCCTCAGGACCGACTTTGCTAAAGAGTGTTCACCCTCGCCAAAGCTTTTCTGTGCCTAGCTTATCACAAGATCACTGTCATCTCAGGAAAAGAAATCTCTGAACCACATGCACCACATAGCCTCTAGGTGCCTTTATTTCCTTGCCCCAGTAATTCTTCCACCAAAGCACCTTACTCTACCAATTCTTCAATAAAGGAAACTGCATAATGAATATTGATATCTCCTATACCAAAACCCATTGCTGTTGAGTCGATTCCAACTCATAGCCACCCTATAGGACAGAGTAGAACTGCCCTATAGGGTTTCCAAGGCTGTAAACATTTACAGAAGCAGACTGCCACATCTTTCTGCTGCAGAGCAACTGGTGGATTTCAACCACCGACGTTTCAGTAGCTGAGTGCTAAACCACCGCACTTGCAGGGATCATATATAAATGTATCTGTGTATGTCTGTATGTATCTGTGTGTGTGTGTGTGTGTGTGTGTGTGTGTGTGTGAGAGAGAGAGAATGCATGTGCCTGTGTGTTTATATGAGTAGTCTTGCCTTCTCTTTTCCTCACCTCTCATATCAGTTCAATATGAGGTCCTATTGGCTTGCCTCATCTTCCAACATTTTTACTCTTACCACTCATTCAAAATAGCATCTTCTCTCACT
>NW_004444130.1:2474716-2508119 GCF_000243295.1 Trichechus manatus latirostris | reverse complement strand
GTGTGTGTGTGTGTGTGTGTGTGTGTGTGTGTCTCTAATGTACATGAAAAAGGAAAAAGTCTCCCTCCCATCCCTAATCTGTAACTATAAATTTCCCTCTCTGGAGGCAACCAGCATGAAGTTCCTTGTGTATTGTTCCACGTATGTTCTCTGCGTACATAAGCAAATGCATGTATATAGGTATGTATATGTGTGTATGAGTTTTCATTTATTTTTTCCGTTTGTACACAGATGGTAGCATACCCTAAACATTGTTCTTTACCTTGCATTTTTCAGCATGATTGTTCCATATTGGTGCATTAAAGAGCTTTCTCATTCTTTATGTTGCATATTTTATTGTATAGATGAACTCCAAATTTTTTAATTAGTCCCGTGTTAATAGGCATTTGGGGTATTGTCAGTTTTTCGGTATTACAAACAATGCTACAATGAAGAACCTTGTATTTGTTGCATTTCACAGATATGTGACTCTACATAATAGCATTTTGTATCTATTCTGCAGGCTAGCTGCGGGCTCTACAAGGTTCTGTGCTGGCATCCTGAGCACTGCCAGACACTTGACCATCGAGCAGAAGATGGCCGACTATTCAAACAAACTCTGTCATCAGTTAGAGCAAGAAACAGGGATCCAAACAGGTAAGCATAGTCTGCCGTTTACTGATCTGCCTGTCCCCCAGACTTTTATTCAGTACTGTATTTGGTCCTCTAATGTCACTATGAGTTGGAATCAACTCAAAAGCAATGGGTTTGGTATTTGGTCCTACACCAAGTTTGCCTGGTGATGTAACTTAGACTTGGATTTTGGTCCAGTCTCTGCCAGTAGCTAGGGTATTACCTTGGGCAAGTCACTTAGCTTGTTGAGTGATCGTCAGTTTCCCTATCTATAAAATGAGAGGATTCAATCAGTATCCAAGAGCTTTTTCAGATCTTATCATTCTTATCATGATGTGAAAGTTTTCCTGGGCCATTTCCTGTATATTTCTCTCATTTAAGTATATTAAGTGGCAATACTTAACTCCTAAACAAAGAAGAGAAGAAAACTTAATTTTAGTTGCTTGACAATGAATTCATAGTTTGATCCACTGAACTTTACCAGTCACTTTTGAGTATATTTCTGGCTATAAAGCATAAACATGATTTCCCCTTGTCTGTGTAATTAGGGGGGAAGAGAACACAGAGAATTATAAGCCAAGTAGTACTGGAAAAAGTAGAAAGTGTTCCAAGAATAGGAATACTGATCTACACTATTATCCAATACAATAACAAGGTAGAAAGGGCATCTGTCAGTTTATTGTGACAGAATGGATTAGCCAGAAGTCTCTGGAGTGGGGCTGACAGCCAAGAGTTGAGCCCAGACTTTTGGGTGATGAAGCCACACTAATTGTAATGAGAAGGTAGCGAGGCCCGGTGATGAAATGCAGGGCACTTACATATGTAAAGGTTGCTCTTTTGAAGACTCTGCATGATTCAAATAACAGATGGTTCAGGACTAACCCTGACAAGGATGATTTCTCTTTCTGTTTACCAACTAAAGTGGCTCTGCTGTGTGGTCATCATGTAAGCAGTTTACAGTTTACTTGGCTAGCCAACTTGGAAATTCTGTGACACTAGCAAATTTTTAATTAGAGGAGGTGAGATTTGAATTATTTTAAATTTTGATCATAAAGTAAGGGCTTATAACACATTTCCATGTCACAGAATTCATAATTATTATTGTCACCATATTTGTAAATTGTAAACTGAGGCTAACTGTCTAGTAACTAAGATTTTATAGACATGGAAATGGAGAGAGGGGATGCCAGGAGAGGAACAAAAGGTAGGGAAGGAAAAGACTGTTTTGTTTCAGACTAGGATGAGGCAAGCCAACCTTTTAGGGCAAAAATTTTGCAACCTAGGTACCTTGCTTGCCTTGCACTAGTCTGGGCCTCTGTGTGAGCCCCATTATGTCGTTGAACTTGGCGAGGCTCCCTTTTGAGAGGCAAGGGCTCTCAAGTGCAATATTGTAAAAGTAGTTCCTGCTGGCACAGTCTCCTGCTTTTACCAGTGTAGACAGCCTCCTACCTGCAGGACAGGTAGGAAACAGTGCCTTTTAGTTGGATTTAATTTGATAGCAACAAGCTGCTTGGATCAGTTGTTGACTGGGGCTGAGTCAGAAGAGAGTCCATATAATATGCCCAGAGATGGAGCTGCTCACTTGTGGTCCAAAGGACCTTCCTTTATAGTTCAGTTACTAGTGCTCTGCTGAGTCCTGCATCACTAAGCTGGTTAGGTTCCAGAGGAATCAGGGTCAAAGGCTTCTTTTCTACAAGGTAAATCAGCTTAGCTTTAGTTCTAGGTCACAGTCTGGAACCCTTTATTTGGCCTGACTTCTCTTCGTTGCTTGTGAGGCAGTGGTGGTGGTGATAGCAAGTAAGTCAGGAAAAGGAGTATCTACTTTTTCAGGCAAAAGTTTGAGGGAATAACTGGAATGAATCCTATGGCATTGGGTTGACATCGGAGGCATCAGTATGAAATCATGGTTTTTGCTAAGAGAGGGTGTGTGTGAGAGGGCCTGGAAGAAATGGCTGATTCCTTTTGGGCTGGAAAAGTACATGTTAGTGAGCCTGGATCATCTTATTGTGCTAGAAAGTAAGGAAATGTGCTCCAAGAATGATGAAGATGTAAAAGGACATAGAAGCCATTTGAAGAAGCTCTCACTGGCCAAATCTGGGATAATTTGAGAAGAAAATAAATGAGAACAATTGATTATAGTCCATTGTATAAAATAGGAATCTATGAGTCGACTGATAAGATAAAATAAATGAGGAAGAAGGGACTGAGGAATGCCAACATAAATGTAAAGGGATGATGGAATTAGAAAATCACCATTTGGCCTCCATTATAGTAATTATGATTTCAGACAAGAATCACCAATAGATGCTATAACCACTGGGTAAAAGTTTGAAGAGAAAACAGGACATTTAAATAGTCTAAAAGTATCTCCCCACAAATTGCCTATCAATTACAAAGGGAAATTAGTAACTTTACAGTGGAGAAATCAGTCAAACATGACCTTAAGCAGGTAGTTACTGTTACTACTAATGGGAAAAACCATCGTCATGATCATCGAAAAGGAAACATCATCCTTTTTGGGGTATTCCTGCCAAAAATGCATAACCTGAATCTATTTAATTGTGAGGAAATGTCAGACATGAACAACATGCAGACTCTGCAAAATGCCTGGCCTGTACTCTTTAAAAATGTCAAAGTCAAGAAAAAGAAAAATTAAGCAGTTGTTAGACATGACAACTAAACACAGTGCCTGGCTCTAGACTGGATCATAGGCCGAGGGGAAAACAAAAAGAGAAAGGACACCATTAGGACAATTGGTTAGATTAGTGGATTAGCTAGTATCATATTAGTGTTAAATTTTCTGATTTTGATAATTATACTGTGATTCTGTATGAAAATGTTTTTGTTCTTGGGAAATGCACACCGAAGTATTTAGGAATAAAGGCACAGTGTCTGCAACTCCCTCTCAAATAGTTCGTGTGTGTGTGTGTGTGTGCGTGTGTGTAGATGTGAATAGACAGAATGAGAGAATATGAATGATAAAGCAGATAGGGAAAAATTCAAACAATTGGTGAATCTGGGTAGGGGGTATCCAGAGTGCTTTGTCTTAGTCTTCCAATTTTTCTCTAAGTTTGAAATTATAACAAAAAGTTACCACCCTCCACCCCAAAAAAATCATCCGAGAACTTTTAAAAGTGCCACTGCAGGGGCCCCACCTTCAGAGATTCTGGCTCTGTGTATTAGTCTGGGGTAGGGCCTTGGGCATGGGTAATTTTTGCAGCTTCTCAATTAATGTGTAGCCAGGCTTGACGACCACTGCAGGTTGAAATCACCTGTGTCCAGGCCTGACACCAGACAACTGAATCAGAATCTCTGGGGCTGAGGCCCAGGAATGGGTAGTTTTTCAAAACTTTGGAGTTGATTCTCATGTGCAGCCAGGATTGAGAACCACTGATTTATATAAAGCTGAAATTCACCTGACGCCTTACGATTTCTTCTCTCCTAACTGGCCCAATCCTTTGGCTTATGTTTTCAAGTTAGAAAATACCTACCTCCCAGCTTCTCTCAAGCTGTCCAAATCCTTCTCATCCTTAAATATCCTGATCCATCAACACTTCACAAAGTGTCTGTTCCAGACCATTCAACCCACATAGTTCTCATCTTTCACCAAACTTTTATGTTACTTTTGTCAGTACTGTTTATTTAGCAATTTATAATGTGCTTTTTGTAACTGGAATTTTTTTCTCTGTTACATGTTCATTTCTTGTTTCCTTAAATACAGTAACATTTTTTAATAAGAGTTCTGTAAAAGTATAAGTCTGTTTCATTGTTTAAAACTGCAGAATAGTGTTCCATAGCCTGTGCATACCATAATTTCTCTATCCATTTCTCCATTGCCTAACATGTAATTTTCATTTTTTTACTATTTATTATAAATGATTCAGTTAAGATGTTTGTCTGTATATCTTCATTTTTTCATGCTATTTCTAAAGGATAAATTCGTAGAAAAGGGATAGTTTGGGCAAAGGGCAGGCATATTTTAAACCCTGATAGATATTGCCAAATCCTGCATAAGGGCTGTACTCTCTCATCAACTGTGTATGAGAGTGCTTCTTTCTTTACAGTCTTCTCAATGTTGAATATTATTTCAATTTTTGCTAATCTGAGAGCTGGAGAAAAATTATCAGATTCAGGTTTACATTTCTTTCAATTAAACATCATTTCATAGATTTATTGGCCATTCATATTTCTTTTTCGAAGTGCCTTTTAATATTGTATGTCTACTTTTGTTTATTTTTTGATTTATAAGAGTTCTGTTCTGTGGCTATTAACCTTTGACAAAGCAAATTATGTGTCAGAATTGCTCTAGTTCAAACTTTAAAAGCCCCCTGTGAAGAAACAGTAGGTTTTTAATCTTGTTAATGGGTGATATGTTGAATTTGTTATGATATATAGTTCTGTTTTGGAGGAAAATGATTTAATATAGTGGTTGTTAGTTGTTGTCAAGTCAGTTCTGACTCGTGGAGACCCCATGTATGTCACAGTAGAACTGTGCTCTATAGGGTTTTCAAGGCTGTGACCTATCAGAAGCAGATTGCCAGGCCTGTCTTTCAAGGCAACTGTCCCGCCAACCTTTCGGCTAGTAGTCAAGTGCTTATCTGTTTGTACCACCCAGGGACTCCTTAATATAGAACAGCATGACATATTATATAGTCGTGGATACAGTGGCATTCTCCTATATGTAATCTTTGGTATGGAGTAGAAAATAGCTGCTGAACTTTTTGTCTGTCGTGGGGTGAAATTCAGGGTGTAATTGGCCCTCCAAATCATAATCCAAGATCACTGTATAATCTGGTAACCTATTTTTTAAAACCAGGCTCTGAAATTCCAGTTCTCCAACCCATATCATGTCAGTGAAGAGCATATTTATTTGAGGATTTCAAGAGAAATTAAGAAAATATTTAAATTATTCTGGCTTTACTTCCTTTTTTAAAGACGTAATTGATTCAGCTTTTTCTCTGTAAGAGCTAAGGGTCATTGTATTTTCGGAGAAGTTATTGACCAAAGTATAATAATGGTTGTGTCAGGAATGTTGATTACAAACAACAGAAATTGACTCTGACTAACAGGCAGAAAGGAATTTGTTGGAAGGTCTTGGGCCTGTGGAATTGGTGGGTCAGGAATGAAAGGAAGCATGGAGGACAAGATGTGGGGACCCCACAGCAGGCAGTCCTTCAGCTGGAACAGGAGCGTTCTGGCCAAAACGCTGCCCCAGAGACAAGTGACCTCCAGACATTGAACTATTTGCACAAAACCCAATGTTCCAGGAGGATCTGATTGCCTGAGCCTAGGTCATGTGCCCACTGTTTGGCTGTACTGGGGGCAAGAAAGGGGAGACCTGATTCCCTGATGGCTGATAGTGTGAGTGACCTTCATCAAGGATTACATTCCTGCCAAGACTAGGAGGAGAAAAGATAAAATTGCCTGAAGGAGTGAAGAGTAGGGATGGATTCAGGTAGCATTCCCCAACCCTGCCTCACACCCCAAATAGATTTTTTTAATAATGATATCTTTATTTTTTTTTAAATGCTTTTATGTACATTAGTATCTCATTTAATCCTCACAAAACTCTGAGCTGAGAATGTTTGGATAGAGAATGGAACCTTGGTTAGTGGGTGTGATATACTTTTAGTTTTTACTAGGATCTCAAAGGGAGCTAATTTACTTGCCCAGGGATATTAAGTGGCAGCCTCAGGACTCCTCACAGGTCTTCTGACTTATAGTCTAGTGCACTTTCCATCTCACCAATCTACACTGGACTTGGTCTGTCTCAGTTTGGGCTGATTTTTCGTACAGGTTACGTGAGGACAGGCTCGATCTCTCTGGCCCAAACTCAGGACCGGCTGATCTCCCTGAAGCGCATCAACTCAAGGCTGAAGTACGTATGAGGCCAGAAGCATTTGACTTTACTGTCAAACTGACCTCTGCCAAGGGGCCAGCCAGTGTCATTATCCCTTTGTGTTCTGTGGCAGTGTTATGGGCATCCCTTCTGAGATCATCTCCCCCAAGAAAGTGGCTGAACTTCACCCTCTCCTTAATGTGCACGACCTGGTGGGGGCCATGCATGTCCCTGAGGATGCAGTCGTGTCCTCTGCTGATGTGGCTCTTGCCCTGGCAAGTGCTGCCTCCCAAAATGGTAAGAGGGTTTTTAGGGCATTCTTTAGGTAGATTAGGAAGGAAGAGGTTGTCTAAGAAAATGTCTCACAATAAACAGTGATACTAACTTGGAAAAATTATTCTCATTGGGGTATTCGGTTTCCGTTTTTGACCACTGGATCTCACAAGTTTTTGGTGGAGGGGTTCCCATAATATTCATTAATAAGTATTTTTCCTCAGGTCCACATTTTTCTTATTAAAGTTCCAAGAAACTGCTTTTAGTACTAATTAATGCTCTTCAGACTTCAGGGGATATTTTTTTCCCATAAAACTTGACAAGCTCCAAGGTTAGAACACACTTTGGGGACTTAATCCATAGCTGAAATCGTGTCCCAGTATTGAAATAAATGAGAGAAAGACTTCTCAACATCCAGGGTGTTATATACTTTGGTTGAACTGATTTAGGTTGTGAGTAGATTAGAATTTAAGATGCTCCATTTGAACTTTCTCTCCTCTGCCTCTTTTATGATTTTTGGAATTTAATTATTCTGTACTGAAGTCATTTTTTAAATTGCCTGCCATTTTCAATTTTGAGAAAGTCCCATTTACACAGCCTCAAGGATGTGATTCCTAGGGCTTTTTTTTTTTTTCTTTAAATAATTAGGGCATTGACCTTGGTTTTTCACTATTTCTTATGGGTTGAGAATCTGCTGCAAATGCCTTAATTTTGGAACATCAGATGATGCACCAACTCTTTTTACCTTGGAGCAGGTGTTCAGATCTACGACCGGACAACTGTTCTTCACGTAATAGTCAAAAAAGATCAAGTCACTGGCGTGGAGACAGATAAAGGACAGATTGACTGCCAGTATTTTGTCAACTGTGCTGGTCAGGTAGGTTAGTAACAACATGGGGTTGCTGACTTCCTTATTTAACTTTTGTGTATAGGATTTTTTGGTGTAGAGAAGTAAGATTAATTCTGTGTCTGACTAAATAGACCTCAGAGACTACACTTTTCTCATTTTAACTGAAAAATTCAGAATTCCTGTACTGTAAATCAGAAACCTGTACTTATCTCCTAAAATAGAAGCATCTATGACCTTTTCCTTTTTCACCCTGGGTTAATTGGTGCTGTCCTGGTGTTGGGAAGGCCAGGAAACAGTCGGGCATTGGTGTTGGGTCTTTCTATGGTGTTATGTTTCATTCTGCAACTTAGCAAATAAATTATTAGGTCAGGAGCGTGGATTCCGTTTCTAGAACACTAAGCTGCTTCTACCTGGGAAATTTTTTTGCCATGTGAAGTTCATTTTGGGTCTGTAATTGAGGCCAGGCGTTTTGTTAAAAGGGCCTCGTTTGGTCCCCTGAGCTCCCTTTACTAGCTGGTAAAATCTGTCTTCCCTTGATCTAAAAGTAGTTTTTATGGTTTAAAATGGATAGTGTTGCTCCCCATCCAAATAGTTCAGCTAAAGCAGGCTTCCCACACCTGACATTGTAGCAAGAGCACCCACAAGCCACTTGAAATTAAACCCTTTTCAAGAGGCTGAACTTGCTCATTTGTATTTCTGTTCCTCTTCCAACCCACAAATAAATCTGTCCATTTGTAGTGGGCATACGAGCTGGGTCTGTCCAACGAGGAGCCGGTTAGTATCCCGTTACATGCCTGTGAACACTTCTACCTTCTGACTCGCCCCTTGGAGACCCCTCTGCAGAGCAACACACCAAGTGAGGACTTGCACTTTTTTTTTAATCTTGTTTACTTGCCAGTATTTTGTCCTCTCAAAAGGAAGACCTTCTGCTAAGGACAGACTGTACCTAAAAAGTCTTTTCTGGAGCATGTTGCAGGGAGGTGGACCCAATTCTAACTTTTCTTTAATAGCTCTTTATGAAAGGATGGCCAAAATGGGCATTCTGCTTAAGCAAAAAAAAAAGTTTATTTTTGCAAGCTCATTTTAGTCCCAAGCCGAGGTCATTGAGAATGTTTGGATAGGAAACGTAACTTTGAGTTTGGAGCTTGAATGTTATAAATTGTAGAAATGTCATAGATAATGTATAAACTGATGTGGTTTAGTGATTCCCAGTGCTATAGAAAAGAGTTTTGATATCATTTTAGAGGTCATGATCCCTAGAATGAACTCTCAATCCACGTTTCCCGTTAGACTTTCTCTTGGCACAGTGACAGTTACATAGTTTGGTTGTGAGAACTTTTAAAAACTTCTTGGTCGCTGGTAGGGTTAGGGATAATCAGTGTCCACTGTAAATCTGAGAAGGAGGATCTTCCCCCACGCCCTTGAAAAGTATTTTAAAGCTAATGAATGCCTGTGTTTCGTGGATGCTATTTCATTAATAAAGCCATTAATGGGTGTTTTTGTTCGTTTCTTTTCTGTCCATTTAGAAAGCTGGCTTGCCTCTAAACCCTCGTTTTTCTCTTCTGCTCCCCACTACCTTATCATTTCTTTTCCTCAGCTATTGTGGATGCTGATGGGAGGATTTATATTCGGAACTGGCAGGGTGGCATCTTGTCTGGGGGCTTTGAGAAGAACCCGAAACCAATTTTCACTGAGGGCAAGAACCAGCTGGAGATTCAGAATCTACAGGAAGACTGGGATCACTTCGGTGTGTGAGCTAGATTATAACAATAATGCCTTATATTTATGTAAGATTTCTTATTTTCAAAGCATTTTGAAGAATAGGTGGTTACAGTGGACATTCTGCAGTGGTTAGTTGCCTGGCCTAAGGATACAGTTACTGATTGGTAGCAGATTCAGCGGACTAAAATCTAGGTTGACTGACTTCTGGTTTATTTTTCTTTTCACATAAAATCACTGCTGAGATTTTAGGCTGGACAGAGGCATTCTTTTGGTAGGACTTCATATAAAATTAGAGAGATCTTTAGAAAGCAGAATTGTTTTTGTTAATTTGGTCGTTTACTCTGTTTTTCGTAAGTTTAATTTTATTTGCTGAGTAGTTAACATAGTCATGTGATTCCGAATTCAAAAAATAGGAAAGAGGTTGAGAGTTTAGAGGGTTAATATGTTGTGGGGTTGTTAACCAATGTCATAAAACAACATGTGTACTACTGTTTCATGAGAAACTATTTGTTCTGTAAGCCTTCACCTGAAGTACAATAAAATACTAAAAAAAAAAAAAAATAGGAAAGAGTCTATAATGAAAAGTTTCCCTCCTACTCGTTGTGGACTTTTTTTCTGAATAAACTTCTTATTATGAAAAATTTCAAACTTTAAAGTAAAGAGAATAGTATAAGGAACCCTCTATGTACCCACCAACCAGCTTTGACAGATGTTAACTCATCTGATTTCCATTTATTACCCCTGTTCCACTGGATTCTTCCCAGGTGATGGACTTCCTTTAAAACAGGGTGAGGATCTGTCTTTCATACCTATTCCAACTTGGGAAAATACTGCCTTTTATTGCAATCTCTTGGGGTGCTATTAAGAGTTTATCCACGTGTACTGACCCCTGAGAGATTATTATCTATAGCTGTATGTATTATTTGCTAGTCTGTAGCTCCTTGCTTTTGTAAGGAGTATCTTTCTCAGTCTTTACGCCAAGCATTTTGCAAGTGTGTTCTGTAATTCCACCAAGGTTTCTGCTTTCTGACAAATGGCCTAGTTGGCTCTTCTTAAAAAATCTCTTCCAAGAGATTTTCTGAAAGGAGAGGGAGTTAAAAAAAGTATAAGGGTTTGAAAGTCTTTGAATTCCCAGAAGATAAGGACTCGGTTTGTTTTTATTGCTCAGAGCCCCTGTTGAGTTCCCTTCTGCGTAGGATGCCACAGTTGGAGGCTCTGGAGATCATGAAGTTGGTGAATTGCCCTGAGACCTTCACACCAGACATGAGGTGCATCATGGGCGAGTCTCCCACGGTTCAGGGCTACTTCGTCCTGGCAGGAATGAACTCTGCTGGCCTGTCATTCAGTGGAGGAGCTGGCAAGTAAGTCTTTCTCATTAGAGTCAACTATGACCATATGTCAGCTTGCTGGGCTTATATCCTTCTAGAATTACTTGTTTGTGTTATTGTAATATATTTAATATATTATTACTAAGGTACATGCAGTTTGAGAGTTGTCACCTTCAAAGTAAGCACCACAAAGCCTTGCCTCATATTCCAGAAATGTTGTCATTGTGCAAAACCTTATTGGAAGTCCTTGTTTGGAGTTAGTCACAGGGCCTGTGGGATGTTCGTTTGTATGTTTTTCAGTCATAACAAATGTTGGTCCTTTGAGTGTATATTTGAGTTTGATGATCTGCCTGGGTAATACAAATTTTTATTTTAAAAACTAGGTACTGATATAAATTAATGAAGTCCGTTTTCTTGAGCGACTTAGAAGATGACACTAAAAACAGTTACAGAAGAGGAGTTACCAAAAATGTTTGGAGCAGAGGAGATATGGTCAGATAACTGTATAACCTCCCAGGGCGACTGTTTTACAGAAATAACCCACTAGATGTAAAAATTAGAATATGTTTGTGTGAGTTTTAGTCTTTTTTCTTCATATATGTGGCTTATGTCTTAAACACTTTCTAGGGAATCTTATTGTTGGAAGTAAAATCCTTATAGTGGTTTTGTGAGAGCAGTAAATTGATCCTTCTTTTTTCAAGAAAAGTTAATGAAATAGCCTAGAATTATTCAACTGGTTAGTCTCCGACAAGATAAGGCTTTTGATTCTGTTGTTTCTTGATTCCTAGTCCAGTGCTTCTTCAATATCACATCTGAGACCCTACAACTTTTCTCCCTTCTAAACAGGTACCTCGCTGAATGGATGGTATATGGTTATCCCTCAGAAAACGTCTGGGAGTTGGACTTGAAACGTTTTGGAGCCCTCCAGAGCAGCCGCACCTTTCTGCGCCACCGTGTCATGGAAGTCATGCGTAAGTGAAACTTTATCCCAGTGGCAACTAGGTGCAGGTGTCTTTCAGAAGGACAGGCTTTTCTCAGTTCTTTAATAACTTCACTGAATTTCACTTCAGATGTTTGACTGTTTCAGGCCTTCTGGGAACAGGAAATTAGAATAGAATTTACAAGAGGTAATTCCTGGATACCCAGCACTGCTTCCTTCCGACTTTGCTTTGAAACACCCCGTATCAAAGTAAATGCTCTCTCACTCCTTGCTTGGTCTTTGAGATCATTGCTCAGTTTCCAAGGCAGAGTATGTGCCAAGTTGTACTCGAAGCTTAAGGCTTCGCTAGTGACTTTTGCCTGCACTACATGATCGGAGACCACTTCTCATGTAAATGCAAGCCATACATTCCTGCTGTCTTTCCGCTTGCTCTTGGCTCCCTCCAACTTTGAAGGATGGGCCTCTTCATTTAACTTCTTTTTCTACCTTGTCTTTGATTTATTTTCCACTAAGCCCTTAGAGACAGCTTTTGTATCAAGAGTTGAACCAATAACACACTCTGCTGCTAACCAAAAGGTTGGAGGTTTGAGTCCATCCAGAGGCTCCTTGGAAGAAAGGTCCATTGATCTGCTTCTGAAAAGTCAGCCATTGAAAACACTATGTAGGCGGGCATCCAAGGCACAACAGTTGGTCTCCATCTGCCTCGAGCAACAGAGGAAGAAGGAAAGTCAGGCATAGGGGGAGGAAATGGAATGTGTAGTTAATTGCCTCCATGAACAAGTGCCCCCTTTGCCATGAGACCAGAAGAGCTGGATGGTGCCTGATTACCATTGCTGAACATTTTGATCAAATATTCTATAGAAGAATCCTGATCATAGGAGGGAAAATGCAGAACAGAATTTAAAGTTCTCATTGACTCCAGAATTTCTAGAGCCATAAAGGCTAGATGAACCCCTGAAACAGTTGCCCTGAGATAATCTTTAAACCTTAAACCAAAAATGTCCCCTGAAGCCTTCTTAAAACCAAACAGTAGTTTAGCTTAGCTAGTAAAGAATGTCTGCCTTGAGTATTAAGCTCCTATAAGAACTATCTATATGGGATCAAAGTTACAACAGCAAGTGGAAAGATTAGATAGGAACCTTATAAGACAGTGAGTTTATGTTAATGGGGGAGGAACAACTCAAAAAAGAAGGGTGAGAATGGTTGCACAACTCAAAGAGTGTAACCAATGGCCCTGAATTGTACATGTAGAAACTTGAATTGATACATATTTTTGCTGTGCATATTCTCAACAACAACAAAAAGATAAATTATTAAAAAAAGAGTTGAACCAAATCATGTGGGTTCTGACAGGTTGCAATTTTATTTCCCTGTACTGAGGAAATATTCCTAGACTTTGCCAAGTATTTCTAAGTATTTAAGGCACATTTATGCTCAGAACTAAATTTCTGCATTGGCTCTGACCAGCATTCTTAATTAAGAATAAACTGTTGGTTTAGTAGCTGGACTGTATTCACAATAAGACCTGCGAATAGTCTGTAGCTCCTGAGTGCTCGCTTTTGGCCTTTGGCAGAGACCTTAACATCCAGTGAGAGATGCAGGACCTGGAGGCAGTATGTGTCCCTGTTAAGGTCCTTTATTTTTAGCAAATACTTTGGTTAAAACATTGAACTAGTATAAGCCTAGATTTACCTATCCATAATTACTTTAGAATCTGTGCCAATTGTAATTGAGCTTGAATTTCTCCTTGGTGACATGACAGTTTAGGATAGCCTTCTCTGATTCTCATAGGATAGAAATTGCAGACATCATCGAACATGGGGAAGGGAAGAATAGAGCCTAAAGTACCAGAGGAGAGTCACAGAGTCTCACAGTACAAGGAAACCAGCATGGTGGCTTCCTTCTCCCCTACTGCCCAGCCTCCCCAAGCCCTATGTACCTTCTGTTTGGAATGGTGTGAAGTCAAATCTTCTCTTCGGCAGGGACTGGAGGTCACACTCTTTCTGGCTGTTTTTACTGACTGCTGTTGCAGATTAGACATTAGGAGAAATGGATTCTGACCCTTGCTTTGTTATGTGAATAATGGCACTGGGACAATACTATGTAACCTCTCAGATTTCAGAGCTACCAAATCAAGGTGTGATACGTGCCCTTTCACTCCAGAAATCGATTAGAGAGGAAATGTCTGTAACAGGTCTGAGATCCCAACAACATAGGCACTATAAAGAAGCAAGTGCCATTTTTTCACACTATATAACTGCGTGTGTCCCACCTTCATGTGTGCTGTGGAGCTTAGGACCTTTTAGAACTATGACCTTTCTCCCCGTGTTTCTACCTACTAATTTGGAAGTATTATTGTTAATGGAGACCTAAAGGCTTTACATGACTCATAGCTATATACCTTATGAAGAGATAATACCAGCCCTTGCAATACTACCCTTCTTCTGGAGCATGCCTGTTATACTTGGTAATGTTTAGCATATTAGGCTATGTTAGCCTGGAAAGTAGGAGCGACTCCAGAGTCTAGTGTATATTGGGTATTCAGCTCTAGACTCTGACTTGGGCTTTGATAGACCATTCTTATCTCTTCTAGCTCTGTTGTATGATCTGAAGGTTCCCCGTTGGGACTTCCAGACTGGGAGGCAGCTACGCACATCTCCTCTGTATGACCGTTTGGATGCACAAGGAGCCCGATGGATGGAGAAACATGGATTTGAGAGACCAAAGTACTTTGTTCCACCTGATAAAGGTAAGAAGTCACATTCTTGTTTTTGGGGTGTTTTGTTTTGTTTTGGTCCTGAGTGTTGGTAAAGTTTATTTTAGAACATATATATACTAGGTTGTGTTCCTAGAAGAATAAGGAATAAAAGTCTGTTATACTATAGTAAACTATATAATGAGAGCCCCAGTTGTAAATCCCATCCTTTTCTTTCTACTTTTCATTTTTCTGTTCTGTAGACCTCCTGGCATTGGAACAGAGCAAGACCTTTTATAAGCCAGATTGGTTTGACATTGTGGAGTCTGAAGTCAAGTGTTGTAAGGAGGCTGTGTGTGTGATTGACATGTCCTCTTTTACAAAGTTTGAAATAACGGTAAGTATTTGGGGAGCCAAAATAACAGATTAGGGAACTTTTATTGAATGCCACCTGTTTACTGTCTGTCACTTCAAAATTGATTTGGTAAGAACTCTGGAATATTTTAGTGTTTCATCAGTAGTATAACATCTTTCTGAATTTTAACTCTTTATTTCTGGTTTTTAATTTGCTTAAGGAAGCCCATTTATCATTAGAATCAGTAGCTAACTTTCCCTCGAGCGTCTTGCAGTAGAGTAAATCTGCAAACGTTGTTGCTGGCTAATTGAATTTTCTCAGTAAGTTTCATTGCTCTTCAGGCTGTGTTACCCAGCCAGATGCTATTGTGCTCACTGTCTCTGCTTTGTTCCCTAATCCTGCAGTCCACCGGGGATCAGGCATTAGAAATTCTACAGTACCTCTTCTCCAATGACCTTGACGTGCCCGTGGGCCACATCGTGCATACCGGCATGCTCAATGAGAGCGGAGGGTATGAGAATGACTGCAGCATAGCACGAATAAACAAGCGCAGGTGAGCTTAGCTACCGCCCTGCTCTGCTGCCTCCAGCACACTGGTTCCTTAAGGGCACTGTAGCAGAGCAGAGACCCTAACTCATTTTTCCAGGAAATCATAATTAGACTGAAGACAAAAAAAAAAAACCATTAATTCCCAGCCAGTTCATTAGCAGCACAGTACAAAAAGAAATAAAAGAGAAGAAACTAACCAGATTTATGTAAAACTCAGTATAGAAGAGTTAGTTGTCCTACCAGCAGAAGATGCCATGTTTTGTGTTCATATGTCTGTATAATTTTTTGGCACTATCAGGAAGCTAGAATCTTCTGTGTTGTCATTATGTGGTAAATCTAGAATGGTGCTCCTGGCCGTCCCTGAAACCTAAGAGATCATTTGCCACTATTCTACACATTGCCCCCAAACTAGGTGAGAACCCACACATTTGTGGTCAACTGATTCTTGACAAGGATGCAAAGTCCATTCCATGGGGAAAGAGTCTCTTCAATAAATGGTATTAGGAAAATTGGATTTCCACATGCAGAAAAATGAAATAGGATCCATGCCTTACACCATACACAAAAACAAATTCAAAATGGATTAAAGGACTAAATGAAAACTTAACTTAAAAGTATAAAATTCTTAGAAGAAAATGCAGGGGCAAAGCTGTCAAGCCTAGCTTTGAGCAATAGATTATCTAATATAATAGCAAAAGCACAAACAGCAAAAGACAAAATAAATAAATGGGACCTCATAAAAATTAGAAACTTCTGTTCATCAGAAGACTACCAAAAAAGTGAAAAAACAAGCTACTAACTGGGAGAATATCTTCGGAAACCATTTAAGAATCTTATAACCAAAGTATGTATAAAACTTCAACATAACAACAAAAAGACAAATAACCCAGTCATAAAATGAGCAAAGAACTTGAATAGACATTTCATGGTAGAGGACCTTCAGATGGCCACCAAACACATGAAAAGATGCTCAGTGTCATTAGCCATCAGAGAGATGAAAATCAAAACCACTATGAGATACCATTTCACTCCCACACTCCAACTGGGATGGCTAAGATTTTTTAAAAAAACAAAAGTGTTGGCAAGAATGTGGGGAAATTGGAACCCTTATCCGTTCCTGCTGGGAATGCAAAATGTGGAAAACAGTGTGGTAGTTCCTGAAAAAACTAAAAGTAGAACTACAGTATGACCCAGCAATTCCACTCCTAGGTTTATACCCAAAAGACCTAAAAGCAGAGACTCAAACAGATACTTGTACACAAGTGTTCATTGCAGCACTGTTAACCTAAATGCCCATCAACAGAGGAATGGATAAACAAAATGTAGTCTATACATAAAACAGAATGCTACTCAGCCAGTAAGAGAAATGAAGTCTTGATACATACTACAATGTGGATGGAGCTTGAAGACAGTATGCTGAGTGAAATAAGTTAAACACAAAAGACAAATATTATATGACTCACTTATATAAAAAAGACAAGAACAGGTAAATGTATAGAGACCAAAATTTATTAGTGGTTACCAACGGTGGGAGAGAGGGGGGAAGGGGACGTTATTGCTTATGGAATACTGAGTTTCAGTTTGTAGTGATGGAAAAATAGGATTGATTAAGGGTAGGGTTGCACAGCCAATTAATGTAATTGCTGTCAGTAAGTTGTACATCTGTAAAAAGTTGAATTGGCAGAAGTTGTGTGATAGATATATTTACAACAACAACAAAAAGAGTAGCTGCTGAGGCTGCTTATGTACAACCAAACACCTCATGGGATTTGGTTCCCCTTTTTGGAGGTTTAGGGTCATGGTTTCATGGGACATCCCAGTTAATTGGCTGAATACCATGTTTAGCGCTTCTGTTCTTGGTCTCTGTTCTTGGTCTCTGTTCTTGTCTCTGTTCTTGGTCTCTGTTCGCGTGCAGCAGCAGAGGAAGGAGAGTCAGGAATAGGAGGAGAAAATTGAATGTGTAGCTCATTGCCTCCATGAACAACTGCCTCCTTTGCCATGAGACTAGAAGAGCTGGATGGTGCCCAGCTACCATTACTAAACACTTTGATCACATTTCTGTAGAATCTTGGTCAAAAATGCAGAACAGAATTTAAAATTCTCATGGATTCCAAAATTTCTGGAGCCATCAAGGCTGAATGACCCCCTGAAACTATAGCCCTCAGATAACCTTTAAACCTTGTTCAAAAATACCCCTGAAGTCTCCTTAAAACCAAATGGTTTCACTTAACAAGTAAAGAATATCTGTCTTGAGCATTGTGCTCTTTTAAGATCTAGCTATGCGGGATCAAAATGACAACAGCAACTTGCAAGATTAGATAGGAACCCTAGGGGGCAGTGAGTTTATGTTAACGAGGGAGGAACAACTCAGAAAAGGAGGGTGAGAGTGCTTGCAGAATTTGAAAAATGTAATCAGTGTCACTGAATTGTACATGTAGAAATTGTTGAATTGGTGTATGTTCTGTGTGTATTCTCAACACCAGGAACAAACAAATTATTTTTTAAAAAAACCTAGATAAAAACGTAATTGCTTCTTGAATCTTTTGCTACCTGATTTTGATTACTCTTGGTTCTCGCTTTCAGTTTCTTCATGATTTCTCCAACTGACCAGCAGGTCCACTGTTGGTCCTGGCTTAAGAAGCACATGCCAAAAGACAGCAACCTGCTTCTGGAGGACGTCAGCTGGAAATACACTGGTAAGTGGCCTCTGGGGCTAGTTGAGCAAGGAAAGGCCGGTAGTTCCAGATTTATCTTCAACATTTGTCTTCTTTATATTTGACATTAGAAGACGAATGTCAAAATTAGTGTGGATGAAGCTCTCTGGTCATAGAAAATTGATCTCTGAAACTTCCTCCCTTTTTTATAAATGAAATATGAAATGAGTTAGTATTTCTGTTTTGTTCACTTTTATATCCCCTACAGCTAGCATTTAGGAACTCAAGTATTTGTTGAATGAATGAGTAAAAAAAAATTTCAAAGAATTTTTCTATTACCTAAATATTTTCATCAAAAATTCCCCTTAGCTTTTGTTTATTATTATTATTAGGATGACTGAGTTTCCTTCCTCAGCAGTCCTGGCAGGGGAGCAGCCCCTCCTCTTTTAGCACCCCACTCCAGGTTCAACGCCTCCCTCCACCTACTTAACTGGCTTCTGCCCTTTGCCCCTAGCGTTTACTCTCCCAAACACTCGTTCTCAATTCCTCGTAGTAGCAAACATGATTAACTTCTTGCTAGCAGATTGGCAAACTGTAGACTCTTATTGGATAAAAATTGTTTTCTAGGACTAGCCTATACTAGGTAGTTGACGTGTAATTAGGACCAGCTGCTGTCACAAGCATCAGAGTCCAGGGTGAGTTGGATACCTGTCCTCCAGGGCTCTCCTCCAGGCACTGGTTTCTGTCAGAGCTTTTTCCATCATATCACCACACCATTTGGAACCTTTGGTTTTTAAAGTCAGTGGGAGGGGGAAAGAACAGGAGTTGTGCAGGGGGGGTGATGGCCAGCCCTGGAAACAAGCTCATGTCCCATTAGCCAGGACTTGGTCTTGTAATCCCACGCTAACTGCAAGGGAGGCTGTGGAATGCTGTCTTCCTGTGTACCCAGGAAGAGGAAACATTCTAGCCAGGTGCTGTCACACCAGTACTGACAGTTGCTGTATTTAGCAGGCCTGTCAATAGAGAGGTGAATCAGGATGCTCTGTATTCAAGCTTAGATTGCTGTGCACAGGGATGCTTTCATAGTCTTACCACCCAGGCTTGGCCTTAAATGAGCAAGCACAGAATGAACCTTTCCCATGACCCCAGCTGTTCACCTGGCAAAAAAAAAGATTGTTCTTTTCTGTTTAGCCCTCAATCTGATTGGCCCCCGAGCTGTGGATGTTCTGTCCGAGTTGTCCTATGCTCCTATGACTCCTGACCACTTCCCAAGCCTCTTTTGCAAGGTGAGTGATAGTAAAGTTCTATTTTTTAAATGGATGGAAATTTTTCTTTTATAATAGTGGCAGTTACATATTATTCTTCTGGCACTGCACCCAAAAAGAATGTTTTAACCCGTAAGCAAACAAGAAATGGCTGAGTAAATTCATTTCCTTTTTTTCCCTCTTTCAAGGTCTTCTTATTTAATAAGCATTAGGGTATCTTTAGGGTGGATTTTGATTGTGAGGGTGGCACAGGACCAGGCAGTGTTTTGTTCTGTTGTACATAGGGTCTCTGTGAGTTGGAACTGACTAAGCGGCACCTAACGACAACAACAAGGTAGATGTAACTTACCTGAGTGTTACCTGTTGCCATCAAGTCGATCCCGACCTTATAGGACAGAGTAGAACTGCCCCCATAGGGTTTCCACAGAGCAGCTGGTGGATTCAAACTGCCAACCTTTTGGTTAGCAGCCAGACTCTTAACCACTGCACCACCAAGGCCTCTAAGACCCCTTTTTCTCCATGCAGTGCTTCCTCTTTTTCATATACAGAGTAACTTCTTTTTATGTGGCATCTTCAGGTAAGAAATGCTTGGGTGAATCCCTAAACAACTTACATAATTTTCTTTCTTCTAAGGCATGACTATAGCTGAGTGAAACAAATTGTAACTTAGTAAAAGAAATGCAAACTGAATAGGAGGCAGCTGGTAAGAGAAGTCCAGCCTATAAGGAGCAAGTAGGAGACAGTACTGATGGAGGCTCTTTGAAGTTGAGACCAAAGTTGGGATCCATCTACAAAGTGTTTTTATAGTTTTCCTTTTTTTCCGCGGCAAAGGGGAAGCAACAGAAAACTCTCCACAGTTAGCTCTCAGCAAACCCCTTCATGGTACTCTCTGCTTCCTGGAAGGAATGATTCATACTCTTGGCCCTAGAGAGTGCCCCATTGTGTCAGACTTCCTCCGGAAGCAGTTTGCTTTCGCAGCATCTGGGACTTGCCACTTTCCCTTATAGGAACAGTGGTTGAATCAGTGACCCCTGTTAGGTAGCTAAAAACGTGTTTTGAAAATCAGAAACCAGGTCTCCGAGACCAGGGTGACAGATGAATCGTGTTCTGTAGTCATCAGGCATCAACTTTGTGTGGCAGGTGCCTGGGATTTGTCTCTGCAGAGCCTCCCAGTCTTCATTGCTCCCAAAAGCCCTGATTAAAACATAAAACAGTTCTTTGCCAGGACTTCGCGAAGATAAATATTTCATGCTTGTCAAAGACTTTGCTTCCGCTTGTCCCATCAACTTGTCTAAAACTCCTGAAGTGGTGAATTCTGTGGAAAAGGATACTATAAAGGCTGTGTTCCATTCTCAGAGACTGCAGTACTTGGAAACAGGCCATTGTCAGGATGAAATTCTTTGATTTACATGTATCTTGTTTAAGGCCCGGAGTTAATGAGTGGGGGTTACCTTGAGCATTCATTCCTTTAACAGATGGAATTTGAGTGCCCATTCCCACTGAAGAGTTTCCAAGGCTGACTTTCTCCCTTTGTTTCCTCAGGAGATGAGTGTGGGCTATGCAAATGGCATCCGGGTGATGAGCATGACTCACACAGGAGAGCCGGGATTCATGCTTTACATCCCCATTGAGGTGAGAGGGCTCCTCCTCATTGCCCAGAACTCCTAGGAGGTGTAGATATAGCTGTGTCCAATTGGGCCTTTGTAGTTGAGGTAGGCGTCATTGAAGAGATTTTTAAATGTTTATCTGAGTTATTTAAATTTTTTTAAAAGGTAATACATTCATATGGTTTAGAAAAAAAGCAATAAGAAGTGTTCAGTACTGTCTGACCAGTTTCCACCAACAATCACCACCAGTGATATTAGTATTAGCTTTTTGCATGCCTTACCTAATTTTTATGCAGATGTAAGCAAATTCAAAGACATTCTTACCCTTTTTTTTTTTTAAGTATTTTATTTTTGGTGAAATATACACAGCAGATCATCCACCCGTTCAACAATTTCTACACGTACAGTTCAGTGACATTGGTTACATTCTTCACATTGGATCACCGTTCCTGCTACTTTCTCCCCATACTGTTTCAGTACGATTGACTTAGGCTCACTGCCCCAAAAACTACTCATCTGTGCTTTAGAGTTACTGTTGTCATTTTGATCGGATATAGATAATACTTTAAAAGAGCGCAGTGCTCAAGGTGAACATTCTTTATTAATTCAACTAAACTGTTGTTTAGTTTGAAGATGACTTCAGGGAACAGTTTCAGTTCAAGGTTCAAAAATTTCCTCAGAGTAACAGATTCAGGGATTCCTCCAGCTTACCCCTCTTCTAAAAAACACAAATGGAAGCATACTGCAGTTCCTCATCTGGTTTTTTTTAATTAACAATTTATCTTAGAGATCTTTATATGTCAATACCTGCAGAGAAAGAGCTTCTACTGTTTTTTTTTTTTGAAGCATTGACCTAGTATTCCATCATATGGTTGAGTCACAATTTATTTAACCAGTCTGGTACTCATAAACATTTATGGTGTTCCTACCCCTTTGCTGTCATAAATAGTTCTGCAGTGTACAAGATTATCTCTTTCCTTATAGCTAGTACCAGCACACAGAGCTGTCAGACTTGAGGCTGTCTGCCAGCCTGACATGGTGACACCAGCTCACTACTCCTGGGCTGTAGCTCCTTAGGCTGTTGAGAATGAGACATCCTGGGAAGACAACCTTCTCCTTTGTCTGAGTTAATAGTGTTAGCCGTCAGGCACTCCCAGACATATTCTGTGTCCAGTTCTGAAGTGTCTGTTGGTTACTAACCCTTCATCTCTCCCGGTAGTATGCCCTACATGTGTACAATGAAGTGATGAATGTTGGACAGAAATATGGAATCCGAAATGCTGGGTATTATGCTCTTCGTAGTCTCCGAATTGAGAAGTTTTTTGCCTTCTGGGGTCAGGATTTAAATACCTGCACAACACCCCTGGAATGTGGACGAGAGTTTCGGGTGAAATTAGAGAAGGTACTGTGTATACCCACACTCCAGTCTATCACTCATTCTTCTGAGTGGTGAAATCAGCATTAGAATGGGAAGATAAGCTGATATGGGAAGAAAAGTGTAACAATAAAAATTTGAAACCTTAGTGATAGCATCAGGTAAATAATGATTATTAGGATGTCCTTAGACTGAAAATTTTGTTTGTGGGATAAAACAAATTAATATGAGAACATAAATAATGGATAACACTTGTTTCTAGCGCTTTGCTGTCTTTTAGGCTGGGTGCTTTCTGGGGAGTTTTTCTGGTTGATTATGGTATTTAATTAATAAGCCATAATTATTTGTACGAATGGGTCTTCTCACAGTCTGCTGCCTAATTTTTTTTGTTTCTTTTTAAAGTAATATATAAACAGTTTTTTTAAAAAATCAGAGTTCAAGAGAATGTACAGTGAAAAGTGATTCTATTTCCAGCCTCTGAGCCCCACCCAGTCACACTGTCCCCTTTGCCAGAAGAATGAGCTTCTTATCTCTCATAGAGCTTCAGTGTATGCAGACATGTAAGTGTATAATTTTCCATCCCATTCCAGCGTTTACTCTCTTTCCTAGGGGATGGATTTCATCGGTCGGGATGCCCTGCTGCAGCAGAAGCAGAACGGGGTGTATAAGCGCTTCACGATGTTTATTTTGGATGACCACGACACAGACCTGGACCTTTGGCCTTGGTGGGGAGAGCCCATTTACCGAAACGGGCGGTATGTTGGCAAAACCACCAGCAGTGCCTATAGCTTCACCCTGGAGCGCCACGTGTGCCTGGGCTTTGTGCACAACTTTTCCGAGGACACTGGGGAGGAGCAGGTGGTGACAGCAGATTTCATCAACCGGGGAGAGTATGAGATTGATATTGCGGGGCACCGGTTCCAGGCCAAGGCCAAGCTCTACCCCTTCAGCTCCCTCTTTACCCATAAACGCCGAAAGGATGACGTGGAGCTAAGTGACTTTCATGGAAAGTAATGCCGGGACAGTCTCCCCTCCTCCCCCATCATCTTATTTCCGGAGGAGGACATCTTAGAAGCATCTCTTTCTTCCATCTGATCCCTTCCCTCTTCTTTTCTAATATTCTCCTTCCATCTCTTTCCTCCTTCGTATAATTTTAAACTTACCTACTCTAAATTTTTTTGTTCTGAAGCCTCTCTTCCATCTTCTCCTCCTCTTGCAGTCCTCCTCCTCCTAATTCTCACTTTGGGCTTTTCCTCTCCCTTCACCTATCTCAGATTTCCGTGGTGACAGGAAGTATGTCTGACAGGACAGGAGCAGGCTCCTTGTAGAAGTGGGTTAAGGTAACAGGCTGACTTCAAATACTGTATCTTCAAGCAAGGAACGCTGATGTGCAGGCCTCAGGGCAAGAGGTAATCTCCCTCGGGCTAACTTTTCTCTGAGTAACCTGTTAATTTTGGTGGGATTGCTAGATGTCAGATTCAGTTCCATAGAATAGCATGTGCCTTTTAGCCAGGCAGATCACTCTCCTGTTACATTGTGCTGTGCATTTGGCACTCTGATACCTCTAGCAAGAGGACAATTGTCTACCTCACTGACGAGAGGCTTGGCATGTACATTGTCTGGTCCACAGCAGAGACAAACAGTTAACCTGGCCTCATCCTCGTTCTCCCTACATACTGAACCAGTTGTCAGAGCTTTGGGCTGGGACAACCCCGCCTATAATTTTCTTCATCTCTTGTTAATATCTATAATGAATGATATTTTTTTTTTAGCCGAATAAACAAGTAAGCCACAGTGTTTGAAAGGGAAAAACCATGTTGCCTTTTGTTTTGCTTTTCCTAGCTGAAGGGTCGGACCTCAGAAAGTACACCACCACCAAGTTGAGTTTTCTGCTATTAAAATAGTGCTGCTTTTCTTTCACCTGTTGAAAGTTCAGGCATCCCACCTCAGTTTTCCTCTTCTCCAGGTACAGTTGACTTTACCAGTTCAGCCTCACCTGTCCCTTCTGCAGCAGGCCCACTAGCTCAGCATCAGTTTCTTTCCCTTGAGAACAGGGAGGGGAAGGTAGGTTGTGTCGTCCTGGTTGAATAGCTAAACCTTGCTGGCCATGCAGAGTCCAGAGAGCTGTTGGAATCCCAAGTTTGCTTTCTCCAACACAGAGCAGACCAAGCCACATGTAGATGTCCCACACGGCTCTCCTGGAGCATGCACAGTATGGAGGGTGAGTTACAGAAGCCTAGAGGTACTTCTCTCTTCTCCCAGGCTTTTTCTTTTCTCGTGTAGTGTCCCTCCATATCCTGTGGAATAGAAAGTAACTTAGTGTACCAGAAGAGGGCCCTGCACATTTTTAAGCAGTGTCTTTTTTCTGAAGGTAAAACTTAGATACCACAGACTGTGCTGTCTGGTCCCAAGTCCCAACACTTCATTTTCTCTTGGATATAGATAGCTCTAATCTGTTTTTTTGTTTTGTTTTTCTTAAGTGCAGACAAACTGCTATTAGAGATTTTAAGTGAACGGTAGCCTTTATTGTCTTGGTATCTTGGAAGCATTAGCTCTCATGGGACTATAATATATTAAAGAAAGTTATACAGCTTAAAATTCTCAGGTGTCTGCCTTTTCTGACATTTCTTTGGGATCTCAGTTTACCCACTTAACCAGGCTTGCACCTTGTCCCTTCTAGACATTTCTTGCCATTTCTCTAGCTGGACCATTTCTAATTGATGACTGACTTTAGTCCATCCTTTTTGGGGTCTTAGTTGATTTATTAAGGGGGTGTGTGATTAAAGTTCTGTTTTGGAGGCCTACCTATTTTGGAGCAAATGTGTATTTAACTAGCTGAAAGATGCTGCTTCTAGGCAAAGAGGAGGGAGGAGGAGAAGTGTTGCTTAGCTGGAGAGCAAAGCAGTTGCTCAGCAGCTGTGAAGGACTTGGGCGAGCAGGAATGGGCACTTGGCCAAATAACAGGAGTTACTAGCAGGGAGCCAACTGTCCTAAGAATATAGAAACAGAAGACATAGAGGCACAGGTAACCTGTGATGTTTCAGGTACGTATAGCATTTGCACCATCCAAAGTCATCTTTGTAAATGAAAGTTTATTTGCGATTGAATCCAAAATAAATCCTTGGTTTATGCATAGATACTACTCTTCCAGCCTTAAATGTGGCAATATATTTGTCATTTAACTATAAAGTAGAAGTGTTATATCGCTTAATTAAGATCCAAATTGAAAAAACAAAAGTTCTCTCTACAGTTTAAAAGTGGAGAATGCCATCATTATAGTGTATTATTTAAATAGAAGTTTCACCAGAAGCATATTTAACATGGAGTTTTAAGACTTTGGATTCTCTTTTTTTCTGCACTTGTTAATCTCTAGCTAATTGCTATTTTGCTAATTAGTTGTCCTTTCTAAGAAGTAGGAGGTAGATCTGATGTTGTGTCCAAAGTCATGCAGTGACTTTCTGGTGAACCAGAGCTAGAAGTTCTGGCCTCCTGTTTCTTGTTGCACTCTTCCCCCCTTTGCGCCAACAGAACAGTGCTTCTCTTACTGGAAGGAGAAGATAGATGGGACAAGCACTCGGGACTGCAGTTTGAAAGTATCTTGTCCATAAATAGGTGTCATACTCCTGAGACCCTGGCAAGATTTGGTCTCCTGGGGCATCACTTGTTTACTGAATGCCCTGAAACATACATATTTATCTTTTGGCACTTTAAAATTCATCCTTGAGGCCCCTTGGTCCATTCAAATATAGGCACTGTGAATATGGTATTTGTGTGGATTTGGTCCTCGTGTGAGCTTGTTGAACAGGCAGCTGAAGATAAGTGACTCTCCTGACTTTCATGGAATTACTTTGCCCCGTCTGGTGTCATATGCATCTTAGGCAGTACAGATGAGAGGACATTTAACCTCGATGACCCATTGATGTCAAATGGTGAAGCGCTGTGGACTCCTGAGAGGCAGGAGCCTCTTGAGTAAATGGGGTTGCTGATAGGTGGGCTAGATCCAAGAGGCCTGGCTCCAAGTCCAGCAGGAATAAAGGACAATCAGAACATCCTCACTTGTTTAATGTCATTTCCATCTCTTGGGCAGTGGGACCACAGGTGTTTGCCTTATGTGACAACTCATCCTAGAGAGCCAGTGAGTCTGTCTTCTCTCCCTTGAGATTTGAGGGACTCTGGGTCTCTTGTGAATGGGTGGCATGGCTGGACTTGAGCTTTAGGTGGTTGGGCACTTTCTTCTCTCTTAAATTATCAGTCCTTAATGTCTTCTGCACTCCATGGAAGAAGGGCTCTGCATTCTTCTCTTCTGTCTTGATGACATACATATTCAATTAAAGAATCTTTTTGAGCCTAGGAACAGAAAATGTGTTGGCCTCAAGCAGATGAAGACCCAGGGTTGCAAGTCTTCTGTGAGCCTCTCCCTCCCTTGAAATATCTTCCAAGTACATACCATTCCTCTCTTCCCCCCCAGTTACTCATGCTGCATGTATATCCTGTTTTCTTAACTCTGCCATGGTCATTTGACTTACATGTAAGGTTGCATCAGAAAGATCTCCCTTCCTGAAATTGCTGAATGGGTATATGTTTGGCTGTGTATGTTTTCACCAGAAATAAAGAGAAAGATCTCCCTTCCCTGATACTGGCACTGAAATCAGAAAGGCTCTAATTAAGAGAGTTTTAAGAGCAAACAGGGACAAGAACTTTAACTACTTGGATAGCCTGCTTGATGTCTTTTAACCTGTGCTTCAGTCACATGCATATTGCTCTTCTAGGGGTCCCTGCAGCCCCAAGTCTGAGAGACACCAGGGACACAGAGACCATCCAGCCCAGTGATTACACCAGTTTTCACTTTGGCCCCAAAGACTCCATTTCTGCAGGAGTAGAACACGGTCATTTCAGTTTGGTTCTCATCCGGAGGAGTCTGTCCGTGGATTGTAGCTCCTTGTACAGACCAACAGTCCTACCTGCTTCCCTTCTTTCCTGGGCTATTTCCAAGAAAGTAACTAAAACGTGATGAAAAAATGAGTCTTCAGCTCTCACAGTACATTACCCTGCCTTTTGCATGCACTTGAAATGTTAACCCCATCCTCCACCACCACCATGATATATATGGCAGTAGTGGTATGGGAATGATAGTAGCTTTCTAAAAGTGTTAACTGCTTCTCTGAAGAGATGACCCATGGCATTGATTTCTGGCTCTGTTTATCCTCTGGCTTATGGACACATTTGTGGATGTTTGAGTGAGCCTTCACTATCTTTTGATAACCTGTAGCTGATAAAAGGGAATCTTCTATGACCTGTTGACCCGTGAACACTGTGTCCTGATAGAGCAATTGCACTGGCTTGCTTTCAGGGATTAGCTGCAGGGCTCATTTTTGTGTCTCTTTATTGCCTCTTGGCCAATGTAGTAAGCAGAGGGCCCTCTCTAATTCCTACGAGATAGAGGTTTGGTCAACAGTGGTTAATACTGAAGAATAGCCTCCTGCTGTTTTGTCTTTCTGCACGCTCTTGCCCCTTATAAACACTGATATAAACAGTATTTTATCAGCACGATAACAGATATTTTTCTCATAAGTAAAGAATTTCCATTTTGCATATGCCATTTGCAGGCACATGGATTCAGGAGAAGCACAGTTGAGTGGAAAAATGGTAGATGAAATAATAGGATGTTTGAGGCATTAGCCACATCCTGTGTACTTGCAGCAAGGAATGAACAAACCATAGGCCTACCTGTCAGCGCCTCCCTCCCCCATCACCACCTTTGGCCTCCACTTAAGGTGCTGAGTTGTAAGGCTCCTTCATTGTCAGTACAGGACTTGCCATTTGTAGTCCTCCATCACCACCAATGCACTATCTCCAAGAGGACTGAGTATTTTTGTATGTCTTTTCCTTTCCTTTGTCCATTAAATTCCAGACTTGTTCCTTGTAAAGTATGATTAATGACTTCTCTGAGCAGAATGTCTGCATCTCTTGGAGAATTAAACGTTTCTTCATGGGTCATTTTTCTCATGATATTTAGATGCACCTATTTTTATCCTTTGCAGACTATCTTCTGCCTTCTTGTTTTCCTGTCTCAATGACAGAGATTGCAAGAGGTGGGGAGGATATTTTTAGTATCTGTTTCAAAAGATCTATGCCAGGATTTCCTTTGCACACCAAGAACTGGAGCTTAGAGCACGTCTTTTCTCTAAGCCAGGTTCTAGTGCCTTACACTCCAGAATGTCAAATGATGGATCTAGGCAGCAAGAAAAACAAAGGAAGTAACTTCATTTCAGTCTGTGGGTCTCCATCCACCCTGCATAGCCTCTTCTTCCCCAGAACAATTGTGTGTGGGGGTAGAAAGCTTCTCGAGCTGCGTTTCAGTGAAGGATTTTCTAGCAGCACAGTTAACACTTTCCTCTGTGGTCAACTCTTGGAATGTATAAAAATGCCACTGTAATTATTGTACTATAATTCATTATTTGCATTTTGAAAAAGTGCAGTTCAGCTCAGCCCCTTTCTGTTCCCGTTCAGAGTTAGAATGTGGTCCTGAAGACTTACGAGGCACTTTAGTAAATGGAATCTTTTCTAAAGAGCTGGTGACTTTAGGCACGCAGGGTGACTGAGCATTTCTGCCCTTCATGGACGGTATTAATGTTGTGCACTGTATTTATATCAAGCTAGATTTAAATTAAGATTTTCTTTTCATGTTACTGGGTTTGTAAATGAATAAACAGACATTTTGATTACTCTTGTCACGTCCACTCGTGAAATGTTCTTCATCTGTAGGAACTTGGTCTATGTATTTGCCATCACAAAGGAATAAATATTGTACATGAAATCATTTCTGCCTGTGTTACCGAAGTGTAAGAAAGAGTTTGGAAATCGACTTGAAGATACAGGCATTTATCTTACCCTCGTGCAGTGGTGGCATGGCTGAGAAGAGAAAGCCTCTGTTCCTCCTCCTGAAGTTGTGATTACTGTCTCCGGATTTGGCATCCTGCCTACGGTTGACTTCGCAGTAAGAACCTGACACTTGACATAATTACCCGTGTACACACAAGTCCATGTTTGTATGGAAGTCAAGGGTGTGTGTGTGTGCATCCTTGCTCATACCTGGGGGAAAAGAAGAACATTATCTGAGAGAAGCAGCCAGTGAGCTTTTCCTGCACTTAGCTTCTAGCCACAAATTTAGTCAGTGAGCTTTATTCTGTTTATCCAACTACTTTTTGTGTAGCTACGTCTGGGAGTCCCATAGGTAGACTAAAATGTTTACAACAATCTGATCATCTTGTCTTCCAAGTCTACTCCTTTCATTTCCAGTTTCATGAATGATCAAGTCAACCAGAAACCTGGGAATCATCTGGTCGCCCCACTCACCTCTCCTTCCATCTCTAGTTCATCACCTAGCCTGACAGTGTCTCCTCGGTATCTCTTGTCTCTTCTCCCATTCCCTTCTACTCCAGATGTAGTTCAGAGTTGTCATCCCGTACTTCGATGATAAACCCTTGAATGATTTTCCTGTCTCTCCTGTCATTCTGTCCTCACTCTACCAGGGTTATCTTTCCAGAACACATCAGATTACTCACTGACTTAAAGCCCTCAGGTGACTCCCTCTGTTCATGAAAAAAGGCAAACAAAGGCCTTTATGGTGTGACTCTGGCAGAGTGGACCACGCTGCATGTGATGCTTGGATCCCTGAATCTTGGTTCATTCTCCATCCCTGACTGTGGCTGTATCTTATCTAGCACCCTGCTATTGAGCCACACTGAGATCTTGCTGTACCCATCCTTTGCTTACTAAAATGCCCTTCCTGGCACCCATCCTGCTGTGCTTGTGGAAGTCTTCTGAATTTAGAATCATGCCCCCCACCCTTCCCCAAGATCACCACCATCTCCAGCAAAGCATTTCCCTCCCCAAGTGAATTGGCCTCCTTTTGGTGTCTTACTGTACCCTTTTCAGATATGTCTTTACTTGTTTTCTCACCCTACTGGTTCTGTAATTCCCTCTGAGGGACACTTAGTCTCTTTGAAACTCCGACATCTAGTATTGTGCCTGGTAATTAATAGATAATTAAATGAATGGGGAAAAATGGATAACAAAGGCTTTTTTTGCCAATCTGTAAAATGGGAATGACACTGTAGTTACCTCACAGGTAGATGTAAAGATCAGTTGTAATAACCTATAAAAGAGGATGTAAGAAACGCACCTTTGGAACTTCATTTACTGCCTTTGTCCATAAAACAGGCCAGTAGATGGCGCTATGGTGTAGTAATTGAGGTCATCTGGGTTTACCCAGAAGGGAAGAAAAACCCAAACCCATTATTGTGGAGTTGATTCCAACTCATAACAACCCTGTAGGACAAAGTAGAACTGCCCCATAGGGTTTCCAAGGAGCAGCTGGTGAATTTGAACTGCCAACATTTTGGTTAGCAGCTGAGCTCTTAACTACTGTGCCACCTGGGTTTTACACAACCCCTCATATTGACATAGTTGTCACAGTTAGAAACCCAAGTCAGACTAATAGAATTTTCCTTAAAAAGTTGATAACCCAGTGGCCTTTATGGCATATGCGAGACTGAGAAGAGGCTGCTTTTGTGCAGCCTTCAAAAAGGGATATGCCTTTTTTGTCCAACTGTACATTCATATTAAAGGATCTGTAGAGTTAGGGACCCTCAGACACTTCAGATCTGGGACATCATCTGACTCAAGCCCCTTGGAATCCCAAATGAAAGTCGGTGTGATCGTGGTTGGTTAAGAGCATGACTTCGGGGCTGACCTGGCCTTGCTCTCCATGGCAGCAGTGCCTCTCGGTGTATGACCTTGGTAGGTTGTTTCCTAAGCCTCCATTTACTTGCTTATAAAATGAACAGTGACACTTTGTGAGGTTTTTGTGAGGCTCGAATAATGCATATAAAATACTCATCACATTGCAAACATTTTCAGCTTTTTTATTACTCTTGCAAGGCATACTATATGGCCTGGCAACCTTGGATTTCCAGATTGTGGTGGGAGATGAGTAAACAGAGACTCAAGGAGGCTGAGAGACCTGCAGCTCAAGAAGCAAAGGACCTGTGCCCAGGCCAGTTAACCAGATGCTTGTGGGCAGGAGTTCCCAGGTGCCACTGGTTCTGATGTCTTTTTAACTGAGGCCATTATTACTTGTTTGCTTCTAAAACTAACCATTTGGGCTTGGTGCAGACTTACTCCAGGATGCACCCTGTGAATTAGCTGCAATTGTCTGAGTCAATGAGCTATCTTTCCATGACCAGGATGTTCACCTCTGTGCATCACCTGTGAGCAGATATACCCAAGCCTCTGGTGATCTTGGACATCTGTGTTTTTCAAGGCCCTGTATGTAGCTGAACGTTTGTTCTTCATTCCCTTCTCAGACCAGCTGGTCCCACTTTACCTGCTGTGCTCTAAGCCTTCCCAACTGGATGACCAATTTGAACATAACAATTTTGAAAATAACAGCAACTTCAGAGGGATGCTTGGCATCCAAGTCTCCCTCATCCTGTTTCCACAAGAGACCAACTCCTGCAATCCTTGAGGAGCAAAGTCATCCAGGACCCTTGACCACAGAAGAGGATCTAGAAATAGGCTAGCCTGGACAGTCGTATCCCAGTAAGGGAAAACCCTTACTCCTGGGATGTTCCTCCCTTCATTGGCTGGCTTTTAAAACTAAAGTCTAACCAAATCATGGTATGGAATAGTCTGAACGACAGCAAGCCCTGCAGAACTTGGATATTGAAAAAAACAGGGTCCTTATACATAGTGGAAGTCTTAGAGAAAGAGAAGGGGACAGAAAAATATTTCAAATAATAGTGACCCAAAACTTCCCGTATTGATGAAAAACAATGTACACATCCAAAAAGCTCAGTGAACTCCATGTAGGATAAACTCAAGAGATCCATACTCAGACACATAACAAGCAAGCTGTCAAGAAAACAAAGAGAAAATTTAAAAGCAGCAAGAGAAAAACTCACACAAGGGAACCTCATTAAGATTAATAGGCGAGTTCTCATCAGAAGCAATAGAGGCAAGAAGGCAGTGGGACAGATTTAAAGTGCTGAAAGAAAGAAAAAAAAATCAGCCAAGAATTCTATATCCAGCAAAACTGTTTTCTGAAATTAAGGTGAAATAAAGACATTCCCAGATAGTCAGAGAAATGTCCTGTTAGCAGACCTGCATATAAAAAATACCGAAGGCCATCCTGGCTGAAAGAAAAAATGACACCAGAGAGAAACTCAAATCCCCATGAAGAAATAAAGAGCACTGGTAAAATTAATTACACGGGTAAATGGAAGGCAGTATAAATGTTTTTTACTCTTAACTGATTTTAAAAGACAGCTGCACAAAACAATATAAAGCTGTATTGTTGGGCTTGTAACATACAAAGATGTAATTTGTATGAAAATAATAGGACAAAGGGAGACAGAAGGAGCTATATTGATATAAAGTTTCTATAAACTTAACTAGTATTAATCTGAAGCAGATTGATTTCAGTTAAAATGCATAGTATAATCCCCAGAACAACCACTAAGAATATAACTCAAATATAGTTTTTAAAAACCCACAAAGGAATTTAAATGAAATACTGAAAAATTTTTAATGAAAAAAGGCAATAAAGATATAAGACATAGAAAACAAAGAGTAGATTGGAAGACATAAATCCAGCCATATCAATAATTATATTAAATGAATTAAACATACCAATCAAAAGGTAGAGATTTTTAGACTGGATTTTAAAAAATATCAGGATTAGCTATATGCTGTCTACAGAAGACACAAGTAAGTTGAAAGTAAAAGACTAGAAAAACATACCATGCAAACAGTAACCATAAGAGAGCTGGATTGGCTATATTAATATTTTATTAAGACAAAAAATATTACTGGAAACAAACAGGAACGTTTTATAATAAAAGTGTCAATTCTTCAGGAAAGTACAATCATAAACTTATATGTACCTAATAACAGAACCACAAAACACATGAAACAAAAACTGATGAAGGGAGAAATAGTTCAAAATAATGGTTGGAGATTTCAATAACCCACGCTCAATAATGGATAGAACCAATAGGCTGAACAACAGTATCAGCCAAATTGACCTTACATTTGTAAAACGTACCACCCATCAGGAGAATACACATTCTTTTTTTTTCTGTTTTTTGTTTTTATTTTTTATTGTAGTTTGAATGAAAATTACATTTCAGGTTAGTCTCCCATACAAAAAATTTATACATACATTGTTATGTGACCCTAATTGCTCTCCCCATACTGTGACAGCACACTCCCCCTTTCCACCCCTGATTCCCCATGTCCATTCAACCAACTCCTAACCCTCTCTGCCTTCCCATCTC
>NW_004444130.1:2462801-2474616 GCF_000243295.1 Trichechus manatus latirostris | reverse complement strand
ACCCCACCTTTCTCCTGCTCCATCAGGGACTCTCTTGTGTTCCCTGTCAAGGCAGTCACTGGTGGTAGCCGGGCACCATCTAGTTCTTCTGGTCTCAGGCTGATGAAGTCTCTAGTTTATGTGGCCCTTTCTGTCTCTTGAGCTAATACTTTCCTTGTGTCTTTGGTGTTCTTCATAGGAGAATATGCATTCTTTTCAAACACGTGGAATGTTCTCCAGGACATACGTAAAAGCATATAATACAGGCTAGGCCACAAAACAAGTCTTAATAAATTTAAAAGAATTGAAGTCATACAAAATACATTCTCCAACCCAGACAGAATTAGAAATCCACAACAGAAGGAAATTTGGAGATTCTACAAAGATCTGGAAATTAAGTAGCATATTGTAAATAACCCTTGAGTCAAAGATTACATCATAGGGGAAATTAGAAAGTATTTGAACTGAATGAAAACAAAAACATATCAAAATTTATGGCATGCAGCTAAAGGAGTGCTTAGAGGGACATTTTATGGCTTTTAAAAGCAAGTTTCCACTCTCCTTTCCAAATCAACTTAGTGCCAGAGCTCTGGGTCTGACAACACCCTTGCTTATTCTGGGCTCCACCTTTTCATCTCAAATGCTTCATAAATGCCTGATCCCCATATTCTCAGTAAGGATTAACACTATTCTTCAAGCAATAGCATAAGGACAAACTCTCTTCATATGACCTGGTGCCACACTTCATCCCAGATGTAAATTTTCTTTCCCCAGCTTGGCCATGCTTTTCTCCTCCAAGCTGGCTTCCTCGTATCTCCAACTACAGCTGCCTAGCCAGTCAAAAGCCAAGAGGAGCAACAGAGGCAGACGGGGTGCAGCCCCAGCCTCCTGCAACTTCCAGCCCTAGAGCTGCACAACACTGACTGAGGCAGGGGCAGGATCTGGAGATTGTGGAGGGCAACAGGCCTCTCCAGCATCTTCAGCAGCCAGGATCCCTCCACACAGAAGCAGCCCTGACTTAAGGGAGCTAACCTTGGCAACTTTGGTCTCCTGCCTGACTGTCCAACCCAACCTAAGGTCACAGGACTGCTGACTCAGGTTAAGATCTGCTTATTATTTTTCCAATAGCTTAACCATTGACTTTTTGTGACGAATTTTCAGGATTTAATTTTTATCAAATGAATACAGACAGTTTTAAGTCAAGTAATTTTGCAAGGTTTATAATGATAAACAGTATTTCCCTGACCCACCCCACCCTTGCAAGTCTCAGTTCCAAGGTTGTAAGCACTCTGAACTCATATAGCTGTTTTGTCTGGTAGTTAACTCATTATTTAATTCATACTTACACTGCTACTTGGTTTTTAAGTTTCACATATGCTCCACTGACTTGGAAGCTGAATAGCTCTCATCCTACAGACACGCATTACTCCCCCCCCACACACACACACACACACTTGCCACCCATCCTTTCACTTGGTTTTATCTCCTTTTTTAGGTTAAATCAGTATTCATTGTTTTAACTGTGTGAATATTATTCTCAGCTGAGGTATGTCATGTCCTTTTATCCAACATTTTATTGTTAAAAATTTCAAATGTACTGCATAGTTGAAAGAATTTTACCATGCACACCCGAATACCCAACACTACTAGGTTCTACCATTAACATTTTAGTAAACTTCCTTTATCACATCTTTTTCATCTGGTCATCCCTATATCATCCGTTAATTCATCTTGTTTTTGCTACCTTTCAAACTAAATTGTAGACATCCACACACTTCACCCTCAATGCTTTTCTTATAACATCTTCATCTGGTTTTGATATCAGTGTAATGCTGGACTCATAAAATGAGTTGGGAGGTGTTTCCTATTGTTTGACAATTTTATTGGGGTGTACTTTACCATGAAATTCACTCACTCTGTGTAAAATTCAATGATTTTTAGTCAGTTTATACATTGTGCAGCCATCCCTGCAGTCCAGGTTTAGAACATTTTTATCACCCCAAAAAGTTCTCTCATGCTTGTTCAGTCAATCTCCACACCCATCTCCAGCCCCAGAGAAACACTGATCTGCTTTCTGCCCCTAGAAATTTGCCTTTCTAGAATTCCCTATAAATAGAATCATGTAAGATGTAATATTTTGTGTGTGACTTCATTCACTTAGCTAAAGATGTTTGAAGTCCATCCATGCTATAGCATGAATCAATAGTTTTAGTGCTGAGTAATACTGTATTGTATTGGTATACCATAGTTGATCAATTCACCATTTGATGGATATTTGGGTTCCCGTTTTTTGGCTGTGATGAATGATGCTGCCATGATCATGTGTATACAAGTCTTTATGTGGACATTTGTTTCCATTTCTCTTGGACAGATACCCAGAAGTGGAATTGCTGGGTTTTATGGTAAGTATGGAGCCCTGGTGGCACAGTGGTTAAGAGTTTAGCTGCTAACCAAAAGGCCAGCAGTTCAAATCCATCAGCCGCTACTTGGATACCTTATGGGGGCAGTTCTACCCTGTCTTATAGGGTTGCTGTGAGTCGTAATCAACGCAACAGGTTTTCGGTTTTTTAATGGTACTTATATAACTTTTTAAGAAACTGCCAAACTGTTTTCCAAAGTGGCTGTACCATTTTACATTCCCACCAGCATTATATGTGGGTTCATATTTCACTGCTTCTCACCAAAACTTGGTATTATCAGTCTTTTGTACTACAGTCATTTATATAGTGGTATCTCCTTGTGGTTTTAATTTTCACTTCCTTAGTTACTAATGATGTTGAGCATCTATTTATGTGCTTATTCTCCATTCATATATCTTCTTTGTGAAATGACTATTAAAATCTTTTGCCCATTTTTTAATTGGGTTGCTTGTCTTCTCATTATTTAGTTGTAAGAGTTCTTTATATAGACTGCATGTAAGTCTTTTATCAGATACATGATTTGCAATTGAAATCTAGGTAAAGTGTATGTGAATGTTCATTATACTTATTCTTTCAACTTTTCTGTATATTTGACTTTTTTTTTTCAAAATAAAAAATTTTAAAGTTAAAAATAAAATAGACACATAACTTGTAGAAGCTCTCCTGGAGTTGAATGTAAATCTTAAAGAGACCTTATGGAGACCATCACAGCTCTGAAAAAATGAGCTGTTTCAGGAAGAGACAGAATGGTTTGCATGTTGTATAGCCTTCAAATGCACACTAAAGAGAAGGTCTGCATGAACTGAAGAAGGGTGGATAGATAGATATGTGATAAAGCAAATGTAGTAAAATGTAAATAGTAAAATCTAGGTGGTGCATATAAACTGTAATAGCCTCACCTGGGAGAAGTTGCCTTGCAAGAAGGGGATGCCCATTCTCAAAACCCCCCCAACTACTCAGCATGCTGCAGTATAAAGCCGGGACACAGGAGGAAATCACATAAACCAAGTTGCAGTGTCCTGGTGAGGGAGTCCAGCCTAAGCTGTCATCCCTGCTTCACACCATTGGACACTTCAGCCCAGGGGTGGAAGTGACCTTCCCAGGGTCACACAGAGCATTTCAGTTAGAACCTGGGCCTTCCGATGTCTAGTGTTTTATCCACTCAGTTCCACTTTTTCTGGCTGCTGAAGCTGGACACACCCTGCTGTCCACTTGTGGTGAACCAGCAAAAGTTACGTCACCCTCAGTCCCAACCCTAGGTATATACCCAGAAGAAGTGAAAGCAGAAACACAAACGGAAACCTGTACAACAGTGTTCACTGCAGCACTTTTGACAGTAGGCAAAAGGTGGAAACAACCGAAATGTCAATCAACAGATGAATGGGTAAACAAAATGTGGGGTATCCATACGATGGTATACTACTCAGCCACAAAGAGAAATGAAATCCTGATGCATACCACTACATGGATGAACCTTGAAAACATGCTGAGTGAAATAAGTCAGTCTCAAAAGGACAAATACTGTATGATGTCACTTATATGAAATAAGCAAATATATATAAACCAAAGATTATTAGTGGTTACCGGGGTAGGAGGAAGGGGGAAAGAGGAAATTTTTGCTTAGAGGGCAGTGAGTTTATGTTAATAGTTTGAAAAAGGATGGCAAGAATTGTTGCAGAACTTAAAGAATGTAATCAATGTCACTGAATTATGCATGTAGAAGTTGTTGAATTGGCAATGTTCTATGTGTATTTTCACCACAACTTAAAAAAGGAAAAAAGTGTTGCTCCACTCCAAGCCCTAGAATGTATTTTCCTCCCACCTGTCCGAAGTGCCTGGCATTGTGCCTGTGGGAGAACTAGTCTCGTTTGTCATCGAAGCCCAGGAGCAGGAGTTGGTTATTTTATCACCCAGCACAGAGCAGGGCTGTGGAAATCAAACTCAAAAAGGTCCACAATGTGAACTGAAGGACTGTGAATGGGAAGACAGAGAGCCTGGATTAATTGAAACTGCACCATGTGCTTGCCAGGTGGCCTCGGACAAGTCTCTTAGATGCACTGAGTTCCAGTTTCCTCATCTACAAAATGGACATGGCATCTGCTACCACACAGCTTTATTGTAATGATTAAACTCACATTTGAAAATGTTTTGTAAACTCTGTAAGAACAGTAGCTGTTATAAGCACTGCTGGGAGCTGGATGTAGTGAGTTTGAGGTTACCAGGGTCCTCCACTTGAGAGAGAAGAAACTCCTGAGGCTCTAGGTATCATGGGGGACATGCAACACCAGGGTGGTTTAGGGGTCTTTGTGCCTGGCCTTGCCCCTACTCCCCCATACCCACGATGATATCCCTGTCCCACAAGTAGCCCCCAGGGAAAGCCAAAGCCCATTTGCATCTCAGCAGAGTTTCCAGGGAGTTGACACTGGGCTCTGAGAGGGTGCTGGCTCAGGAATCAAAGGTCATGCAAACTCCTGCAGGAGGAAGTAGTTGTCTTGCAAGACTGTCCTTCGGCATTGTTGAATAATCTTTAATCTGCCCCGAGAGGAATGTGGGCATTTGGCATTTGGCTGCAGAACGGCCTTTTATTTTCTAAGAAGTGTGGACTGTGGTGCAGATACGCTTCCCCTTATTCTGGTGGAATTATGTGGGCACGGCCAGGCCCAGAGCACAATGGGAGTTTGCTGCCCTCCTGCAACATCTCCTGTTTGTCTGATGCAGACTTGTTCCCAGCAGGACTGAGTCAGCCAAGGGCAGCACATGCTCTCCTCCCTCCCTGCTTTGCCCCCTCTTCTCCCGCAGTCAGGTGCCCACAAAGACTGTCCTAAGACACCGTTTTTCCTCCCACAGGTGCAGCCCCAGCCCACTCCCCTCCAATCCCACCGCCCCAGGTTCCCCCACCAGAGGCACCTGTCTGGTGTGCTATTACCACCTGCCTATGTTTAATTCATGACTAGGGGTTGGGAAGAGCTTCCTAAGAAAGGAAAGAACTCCCCTGAGGTCTTGCCCAGTTCCTGCCCGCCCACAGGGCACACTGCTGAGGCCCCAGTTTCTTCCCCAGGCCTGAGGCTAGCTCGTGGAAGCTGCTCAGGGGCTCAGAGGACGGTATCCCGGCCAGGGCACAGCCACCACTCACTAATCCACAGGCCTGGAATGTCTGTGGGCCAATCAGCAGGGTATTTGGGGGCTCCCCGAGGGTGCTAATAATCCTGCAATGATTAGCAGGAGCCTCAGGGTCAGTGCACACTGCTCTGTCTGCTGTGGGCGGGCCAGGCCAGGCCAGAGGACGAAGAAGGGAGGTGAACCCAGGAGATGTCTGTCTCCACATGCCAGCGCCGACGGGAGACTGTTTAGACACACCGATTACTCACCAGCCTCCCTTCTTTGTCTGCCAGCCCAGCCCAGCCTGACTCCTTGAGGTTGTGAATAGCTCCAGCCAGCCGGCCTGGGAAGCAGCTGGACACTGAGCCCGCAGGGCCAGAGCGCCCAGCAGGCCCATGCTGCAACCAACACCCTCCCCTGGGCTAGGGGGCTGGCACTGCCAGCCAGGCCTCCTGCCCGTGCTGCTGGCTCTCCTTGGCATCACCTGGGTAGAGATGCAGCCATTCCAGCTGCAGGAGAAGCAAGCTCTGATGCCCGGAGGTATGTGGGCTGCTGCGTGAGGAGAGGTGGAGGAGCTACGAGCTCTGTGGAGGGCGCTTGGGGACTTGCGGAAGCCAGTTCCCAGGCCTGAGCCCTGGGCTGTGCTGGTAGCTTTAATGATGGACCCCTCAGGACAGTCCAGAGGTGGAGAGGGAGGCTGGGCCCGGGAGGAAGACAGATGAAAGAGGTGGGTGCAGTGTTGGGGGTCAAGGAGGTGAGGAACACCAGGTTGGAGCCTGTGGCTGGGGCTCCAGAAGAGACTCGATGGCCGAGACGAGGCCCAGCTAGAAAGCTGCTGCAAGTCCAGGACCAGCACCCTCCTCACACCCAGCCCCAGCCCACCAGACTCCTCCATCTCCCCAGGTCCTTTCTCCGTCTCTCTGGCTGCCCGCCCTCCTACGTGGACCCACCATCCTCCTCTCCAGTAGTCCTCAGGCCTGGCTTTCTAAGGGCAGGGTTGCACTCTCGTCTTCCCATGGTGACCCCCACCCCATCATCCTGGGCACAAGCCCTGGTCCTACTGCTCACACAGGCCCGATGGCCTCTCTTCCACTCCCAGTCCTGAGTCAGAAGGAAAGTTTCCTGCTCCTATCCCTACACAACTGCCTACGCAGCCGGGTCCACCCCCCCCCCCCCCCCGCAGCCAACATGCAGAGAATGGTGAGTGCCCCCAACCCAGACCCCTGCAAAGGGGGCTAGAAGGCCACAGCATATGCCCTTCCACCTGTGCCGGCTGGGCAAGGACAACCGGTCACCTTGCCCACCGGGGGGATCGTGGCCCTCCCTTGTTGCTGGGAGGCTCTGCAGCTTCCTCCTCCCCAGGGTGACCCTCAGTGCAGGAGGCTGGGCCCCTGGCTCATGCTGCCTGAAGAGCAGAACTTGGGCCTTCCTTCACATCCCGTTGCCACGGAGATCAGGAGACATGAAGGAGTCAGGGTCCCCTCCTCCAAAAAAGGGGATTTTCACAAAGAAGTCCCAGCAGGATCAGAGGTCAGGAGACAGGGAGGGAGAAGCATCCTGCTGGGGTGGACAGGGTGTTGTGTGATCAGGGCCATTGGGAGGGGGCCTCTCCCAAGATGCTGCTCATTCAGTGATTCACATTTCACAGTGGGAGCAGGGAGTAGGGTAGGGTTTCCCACCACCCTGATTGGGGCTGTGGAATTGGGAATGTCATCCTGGGGCTTGGAAACACTGCCCCCATAGTCTGGGACCTCAGCAGTCTCAGCCAATATGAACAGGCCTGGGAGCGGAGGAAGGGCAGGTTCCCCATGGCTGCTTCCCATAACCTCCTCTGAGGGTGGCTGGCAGTGGTGGCGGGGACCCTGAGAGCTCTGGGGTCAGTTTCCCAGGAGGTGGGGGTGGGGTGGGTGGGAAGTGGGGAATCACTTCTCCCACTTTCCCTTCCCTGCAGCAGTTCTACCACCTCCTCAGCCCAGGCGCTGGGCGGCCAAGGTACTCCCCACAACCCTGGGCTACAACTCCCTACTCCCCACCAGCCGACTGTAACACCTGGTGTGTGGGTGGTCCTACCTGGGGCGCTGGAGGCAGAGGGGACAGATGGGATCAGCTGGTTAGCAGTTTGTACACTTTTTGTGGCCCTTTTGTCAAGGTCTTGAAAGCAGCATTTCAAAACAAGGTACTAGTATGCCCCCCTGCCCTCCCTCTGCAGCCCCCATCACACCCATGACTCTAGCTCTGGGCACCCCTGCAGAGTTTTAGGGCTCCAGGGAATCCCTTCTTTATACACAGGGGAGACTGAGGCCTTTAGGGTGGTGTGGAGCTGCTGAGGGGCCCAGAGGAATCCTTCATCAGAGATAAAATCACATCTACCCCAGGCCTACTGTGGGTCAGGCCGAAGCCAAGCACCTTCCTCCCTACATTCCATTTAATCTTCACAACAATCTTATTCTATAGGTACCTTATTATCCCCATTTTACAGATGAGGATGCTGAGTTTCATGGAGATTAGTGACTCCTGGAAGTCACATAGCTAGAATGAGGTGACTAGCCTGGACAAGGGGGTGGCAGTAAGGTGACTCATGTCTTCCTGATTGTTTAGCCCCTCGTTTTCAGAAAAGGCACTGACTGTTGGGAGTCACCTGGTGTGTGGATGGGAAAGCAGATTAAGCCCAGCTCCAGAGAGCTCTCCCTGGCCCTTTGTTTCTCCCCTGGTGCCCCTATACACTCTGAGGTCCATGGCAGGAGGGAAGCTTGGCCAGGTAGGAGTAGCCGAGCCTTTGACAATGGCTGCAGCCAGTTTTACCAAAGGGCAAACCCAGAACCAGTTTGAAAGGCTTGAGCACTACCCAGGGCTCACATTACCAGAAGCCCATTCCACACCTGGGCTAGTGCTATTCCCACAGGGACCCACATCCTCCTCGGTGGTGTCCTGGGCAAGTCCTCAGGGTGCCTCCAATAGGAGTGAGAAAGATGGAAGGTCTCAGGTGGTCAAGTTTCCAGCACCGCCTGTGCTCTTTGCAACACACCTTGGGAGAGCACTTGCAGGTCATGTTTGACCCTCACCAGCCCTGGGGAAGTGAGGGGAGCCAGCTCAGGGAGGTTAGGCAGCCTGCCAAATAGTACTCCTAGTCTAGTGCCCTCTTCTCTGCATGGGCTGGGGCCCTGAGAATGCTCAGGAGATAGCTGGGGCTAAATCATAAGGCCTGGCCCATCAGTCCCCTACCCTTCACCCAGGGTCCCCTGCTGCTGTCTCTGTTTGTGCCACCCCCAGGACTGGAGCGAGAGCCTGGCCCGACTGGCTCAGAACAGGGCAGCCCTCTGTAGGGCCCTGGCACCAAGCCTGGCGTCCGCCCCACATCATACCCAACAGGTGGGCTGGAATGTACAGCTCCTACCTACGGCCTCAGCATCCTTTGTTGAAGTGGTCAGCCTGTGGTTCACAGAGGGGCAGCGGTACAGCCACGCAGCAGCCGAGTGTGCCCACAATGCAACCTGCACCCACTACACTCAGGTGAGTCGGTCGCAGATGGGGGTAAGGTACCAGTGCTGAGGCCCCTGAGGTCAGCTGGGGTCATCTCAGAAGAAGCTACACTTTGTCTTGAAGATACTTGAAAGAAAAATGGTTGGATCATAAGGGACACACACCTACAACTTTACTAGGTATTGCCAAAGTGCTTGCACCAACTGTACTCCCACCAGGAAACCAGTCCCCACTTTCCGGTATTGTCAGGCTCCTCAATTTGTACCAGACTCAAGACTGTGAAATGCCACCTCACTCCATTTTTTATTTGCATTTCTCTGATTAAAGATACTTAACAAACTCCTGCGGTCTAAAATCAAAGGATCAATACGTGGCACAGTAGTGGGCCGCCAGACCCCTGCTCTAGCCCAGCATTGTTCTGATTGGCAAGGACCCATACCCTGCTGGTTGTCAGATATTTTGAATGTCACTTCTGTTTATTTGGATGTGATGTGAAATAACGTGATGTGTGTGTGTGTGTGTGTGTGTTGTGTTGTGTTTTAAACTCATTGGTCAATTTGATAGTGAAATTGGCCTCTAAATTGTCTCATATCTCATACTACTCTTACCTGGGTTATAGTGTTGCCATACTGGCCTCATGAAGTGAGCTGAGGCTTTGCTTTATTTTCTATTCCCCGGAATGATTTTCTATAAGATTTTACAACTCTCCTGCAAAATTATTTTGGCCCTATTCTACTGTTTGTTTGTTTTGTGTAAATATGTGCACATATGAGTGGATTTTTAACTACTGATTCAACTTTTAAAAATGGTTATAGATCACTTCAGGTTTTCTATGTCTTCTTGAGACAGTTTTGCCAAGGTCTATTTTCTAATAAATTATTCATTTTTTTTGCACCTTTTCCAGTTTATTGGCTGTAATTATTTATTATTTGTCAGATATTTAAAACTAGAATTAGAGGTTTAAAAACTATCTATTATATAGATACTTTTAAAAACATCTATTGTATTGCTAACTATGTGTCTTAGTCATCTAGTGCTGCTGTAACAGAAAATACCACAAGTGGATGGTTTATTTTCTCACAGTCTATAGGCTAGAAATCCAAATTCAGGGTGTCACCTCCAGGGGAAGGCTTTCTCTGTTGGCCCTGGAGGAAGGTCCTTGTCATCAGTCTTCCCCTGGACTAGAAGCTTCTCTGCACAGACCCCTGGGTCCAAAGAACACACTCTGCTCCCGGAGCTCCTTTCTTGGTCGTATGAGGTCCCCCTGTCTCTCTGCTCACTTCTCTCTTTTATATCTCAGAAGAGATTAGCTTAAGACACAATCTAATCTCGTAGATCTCAACATAACTGCCGCTAATCCATCTCATTAACATCATAGTAATAGGAATTACAACACATAGGGAAATCACATCAGATGACAAAATGGTGGACAATCATACAGTATTGGGAATCATGACCTAGCCAAGTTGACATATTTTGGGGGCACAGTTCAATCCATGACACTGTGTCTCCTTTTTAATTCCCAATATTGTTTATTTGTGCCTTCTAGCTTTTATTCTTATCAGTCATCCCAGAGGTTTGTCAGTTTTATTAGTCATTTCAACAGATCACCATTTTGTTTGTTTTTATCCTGTTTTTTCTCTTTTTCACTCATTTCTGCTATTGTTTTTATTATTTTCTTTTACTTTATTTGATTTACACTATTATTATTTTTTATCTTCTTGACATGGATTCATAGTGCATTAATATTAACTCTTTATTCATTTTCACTGTATGCATTTAAGGGTATACATTTCCTTCTAAACTTCTTCAGCTGCATCTCATAAGTTTTGATATTTAGTGTTTTCATTGTCATTTAGGCCTAAGTGTTTTCTAATTTCCATTATGATGTTGTCTTTGATTTTGAAGTATATATCTAAACTTCCAAACCAGGTTTTCTCTTTTATTTACTCCTAAAGTATTTACTTTAAATCTTATTGCATTGCATTCATAGAATATGATCTGTAGAATATTGATTCTTTGGTGTCATGGATTGAATTATGTCCCCCAAAAAATGTGTATATCAATTTGGCTGGGCCATGATTCCCAGTATTGTGTGGTTGTCTTCTGTTTTGTGATTGTAATTTTATGTTAAAGGAGATTAGGGCGGGATTGTAACACCCTTACTAAGGTCACATCCTTGATCCAATGTAAAGGGAGTTTCCCTGGGGTGTGGCCTGCACTACCTTTTATCTTACAAGAGATAAAAGGAAAGGGAAGCAAGCGGAGAGTTGGAGAACCTCATACCACCAAGAAAGCTGCTTTGGGAGCAGAGCGCGTCCTTTGGACCCGGGGTTCCTGCGCAGAGAAACTCCTAGTCCAGGGAAGACTGATGACAAGGACCTTCCTCTAGAGCTGACAGAGAAATCCTTCCCCTGGAGCTGATGCCCTGAATTTGGACTTGTAGCCTACTAGACTGTGAGAGAATACATTTCTCTTTGTTAAGGCCATCCACTTGTGGTATGTCTGTTTTAGCAGCACTAGATGACTAAGACATTTGGTATTTGTTGAAACTTGCTTCATGGCTTAGTGAGGGGTTAATGTTTATAAAAGTTCATGCATTCCTAAAATGAAAGTATATTCTCTAATTGTTGGATACATATATATGACTATATATTCATATTTTCCTGCACAACCCAGGCTCATGTTTGTCATTTTTAGTGACGACTAGTTTGCTTAGCTGCTCCTTTGTACTAAGTATACATGCTGTTTCCAAGTTGTCACTGATTCTAAGACTTTAAATCTAAGTTTTGAATACTATTAAAAGCTATCCATTAGCTTTTTTTTTTTTTTTTTTT